>NC_139219.1:103312803-103647803 GCF_055691185.1 Crinia signifera
CAGGCAAAATAACATTACATTACATTTACATGTGGTGGAGAAACATACCACCCGGTTTACAGGTAAGAGTTAACATATTTTTCTATTCATATGTCCCGACGGGAAGGGAGAAAGCTCTTTGATTAGTTCCATCTCCGCTGTGATTGGTGAGATAACAGGTACTATTGGTCAGCCAGCTGACCTTTGATTCTATTACAGTTTCCTGCATCGGATTTGGATGTGGTTCTTTTCCTTAGGGAGCATGCATATGATTTAATTTAACCATATGGTACAATAAAACTATCTAGACTTTAACTGTAATAAAAATATCAACAGAGGGTAAGGGGGGGGAGAGAGGGGGGGTGGGGGGGGGGGGGGGGGGCTAGTGTAGAGAGTGTATTACCCGGGGCTATTTATCCTGCTGTGCTTTAGCGTGTCTGAATGTCTCTTATAAATACTCAAGCTTCTTGAAGAGCGCAAGTGTATGATCTTCTGCAGTTTCAGTGTGTGGTTGGCCAGAATGGGGTTATAGCGGTTATTATTTACTTAGGCTCAGGCCATGTGTAAGTCTAATGTCTCCAGGATTTTGCTCTGAGTGGCCAGAGGTTTAGACCGGATATATGGTTCCCACTTTCTCAGAAAGGAAGTTGAGATAGAGTGTGAGGAATGGATGGAGTTGTACCTGTCGAAAGACATGTAGCCATTCAACATTTCCTCCACCTCTGAGATGTTGGGTTTGTGATTGCTGATCCAGGACTTTAGGATCACCTTTTTCGCCACTGTGAGCAAAATCGTTAGGAATGGTATGAGTTGGCTTTTGTTTGCCTCTAGTTGCCATGCATCAAAGTTGAGGAATAATATCGGTACTTGGAGAAGGCTAAGTTTCAGAGAAAGGTTGTTGTCTAGGTAATACAGTATTTTATACCAGAACTTTTTTATGTTCCCGCAGGTCCAGAAATTGTGGAAGAAGGATGCTGAGTGGTACCCACATTTCAAACATCTTCCTGTCTCCGCGGGATCAAAGTAGCTGCGCTGTTTCTGTGATAAGAATGCTCTATGTATGAATTTGTAGTGTGTTTCTTGCATGGTTGCTGATTGTAGGGTTTTCATCGAGATCTCATAGTATTTGTATATATCATCTATTTGAACCTTTGGGATGTCATTTCTCCATGAGATTATGGTTTTTTCCTGCAGCTCTAATAAATCTTTTTTCTGTAATTCTGAGTATATGAGTTTTGTTTTAAAGGAGTCTTTCTGGAGTTTTGAGACCCACGAATGGAGTAGTGAGTGGGAAGAGGCTATTATATTTTGGATGGGGAGTGACGAGGCAAAGTGTTGTAATTGGATAATCGGGAATAAAGCATTACTGGGCAAACCGTATTTCTGCTGGAGGTGGGAGAATGGGAGGACCTTGCCACCCGGGTCAAAAACCTGGGATACCAGTTCCAGGCCTTTATTTTCTATTCTGTTGAAGATGGGGCTGTTCACCCCTGGTGGGAATAATGGGTTACCACATATGGGGATCCACTCTGTCGCTTTTGGATCTAAATCAGTTTTGGAGCACACAGTGTGCCAGGCTTTGTGGATATCCTGGAACACTGGGTTTTTATAGATTTGGGTTGGGATTTGCTTTTCTGTTAGATGTATTATTGCTCTGGGTGAGTAAGGGTATAAAATGGCTTTGTCCAATTCATATAGAGAGAAATAGTCTGTTTCCTGTAGCCACCCCATTGCAAAACGGGCTAATAGAGAGCAGGAATAATTTTGGATATCCGGGAGGCCTAGTCCTCCGTTAGTTTTGGATAACTTTAGCTTTTCTGCTGAGATCCTCGGTTTTTTCCCGTTCCATATGAATTTGGAGCAAGCCTGTGTCAATTTTTTAACGTCTATTGGTAGTATTTTGGTTGGGAGCATCTGCATTGGGTACATTATTCTGGGGAAAATAACTGATTTTACTACCTCCACTCTTCCCAAAAGGGATAGTGGGAGGGAGGTCCAGTCCTGAAGGGTTTTTATAATTTTTTCTATAGTTGGAGGGAAGTTTTTTTTGTACAGGTCATTTAGTTTGCTGGGAATTTGGATGCCGAGGTATTTTATGTGGGACTTTTGAATTTTAATTAGGTGTAAGGAGTCTGTGGGTGCAAAGGAGGGGGGAGGGCCTGTCAGGGGTAATAATTCAGATTTCTCTATATTAACCTTATACCCTGAAAAGCTGCCGAAATCCTGTAGCATCTTGAATATCAATGGAATGGCGTGCTGTGGATGTGACAAAAATAAGAGCATGTCATCCGCGAATAATGATACGCGGAGATCTACTTGGCGGATTTTAATTCCCTGGAATTCGGGGGATTCTCTCAGAGAAATTGCCAGCGGTTCCAGAGCTATTGCAAATAGCAATGGGGAGAGGGGGCATCCCTGCCTTGTCCCTCTCAGGATGGGGAAAGGTTCCGACAGCTCGCCATTGCATATAATCCTAGAAGACGCTCCCTCATACATCGCCTGAGATTAAGTCTATAAAGGCCTCTGGGAAAGCAAAGCGTCTCAATGTATGGTGCAGGGTGTCCCAGTGTACCATGTCGAAGGCCTTCTCAGCATCCAGAGATAGGATTGCCTTCGGGTCCTGCGACACGGCACACTGGGACGCCTGAATCGCCGCCAACACTCGTCTAATGTTGACCACTGAGTTTCGCCCCATAACAAAACCCGTTTGGTCTATGTGAATCAGTTTGGGGAGGATTATTTTGAGTCTTTCGGCTAGTATTTTCATGAGTAATTTGTAATCTATGTTCAATAGTGAGATTGGCCTATATGAGCTTGGTAGAGATAGATCTCTGCCTGGCTTTGGGAGCACTCTGAGGGTGGCTGCGTTGAAATGGCTGGGTATAGTCTTGGAAGAGAGAATGGAGTTGAAAACTTTAGTGAGTATTGGGATTAGTTTAGCCGACAGTAATTTATAGTACTCTGGAGTTAGGCCATCTGGGCCGGGTGCCTTGCCTAATTTAAGAGTAGAGATGGCCCATGCTACTTCTTGTTGTGTTATAGGCTGGGAGAGGATATGTGAATCCGTTTCGGAGAGTTTGGGTGTGTTGAGGCCATCCCAGAATTTATTTGAATTTTCTTGGCTGGAGTTGGGTTTAGAGTATAATTCTGTATAATAGTCGCAAAGTACTTTAGCTGTTTGGGTAGTAGATGTCGACAATGTGTTGTCTTTTTTGCGCAGGGGTCTTATTGTTGCCGGGGCTCTTTGTCCCTGGAGGAGGGAGGATAGGAGTTTGCTAGATTTATTCCCGAACCTATGAAATCTAGCTTGCTTAGTGTGTGTGTATATTGACTCTGTTTTCTCTATCAGGCTTTCATAAGTTCCCTTTTCTTTCAAGTATGTGGCTCTTGAGGCTGGAGAGGGGGCCGCCCTAAAGTCCCTGAAGGCATCTCCTAATCTTAGTTGGGCTTGTAAGAAATCCCTTTTTACTGTTTTTTTTTTATGTGCCATTTGAGAGATTATTTCCCCTCTGATTGTGGCCTTTGAGGCCTGCCAGAACAGCAGGGGGTCTGCCCTCTCCGCCTCTGCATTGTCTGTGGAGTAGTTATCCCAAGCTAATTTGACTGCATTTCTCAAATGGACAGAGGTCCCTAGGGTGTGGGGGCATCTCCATGTTGTGGTTGTGTGGTTTTTCTTGTTAAAATGAATTTTCATGTGTACTACTGCATGATCTGAGATCACTATTGGGGAGATTTCTGTGTGTTCTATTTTGGGCAGCAGATAATGTGATAGGAGAATGTAGTCTATTCGTGACATTCTGCCTGTGGATGCAGATAGACATGTATAATTTTGATCAGTAGGGTGTAGTACCCTCCATGTATCTAACAGTTGCAGTTGTTCGCAAAATTTGGGTATACCAAACTTCGGGAGTTTGCGTGATTTAGTGGGGTGAGCCTGTCTGTCTAATATATTTGATGATACCAGATTCATGTCTCCACAAATGATGAGTGGGGCGTGTATGTGAGGAGTCAATATCTTAATCAACTGTCTGAAAAAGGGGTTAGAGTACTGGTTGGGGGCATAAACATTCATACATATAAATTCCTGCTGTTCATACTTCATTATGCACAACACAAATCTGCCTTGGGGGTCAGATATAACTTTAGTCACTTCTATGTCGATATTACTTTTAACTAGTATTACCACTCCCCTCGCCTTTGAGGTGTACGAGGAAGATGCTAAAAGCTTCCACTTTAACATATTAAGTTTCAGTACCTCCTGGGGCATTAAATGCGTTTCTTGAATACATACTAGATCAATATGCAGCTTATTTAAATGAACGAGCATTCTTTTTCTTTTAATTGGGGAGTTATTCCCTCCCACATTCCAGCTCGCTATATTAAGAGCCATAGCCTAAATTCAACAATTTTATCCATAAGTACAGCAGTTTGAACATAAACCATCATCAATACCTTTGTCATTAGGTGGTCACACACTCTGGTGAGGGGGGAGTGGATTGGGATAGAGGGGGTGGAAAGATTTGGGTATGGAAAGAAAAACAGAATTAAATTAATAACTAGCCATATTGGCGTGCTTCCGTGGAAGAAAGGGTGAGATGGGCCCATCTCACTTCGCATCAATTTCTTGTAGGCTCCTTCGCCTACCAGCTCACTTAATAAAGATAACTGAGTATATGTCTCTTTGTATGAAATAATTATACAACCTTGTCTCGTCCAATATCCCAACTTCTCAAGGGGACCGATTAGAGTTTGGTGTCCCTCATTTTATAATGGAGTCTTTGGTGTGGCTGCCTTACAGGGTGAGAGTAGGTTGTCTTTTCTTCAGATATTCCTATTCAAATAGAGTCCGCTCATACAATCTCATCTGTGCATTATTCACAATCCGACATGTGGTTGCTGTGCTGATCTGAGGAGTGTTCCTCTAGCAGGAACCTTTCCGCGTCTTTGGCAGACATGAAATCTTTGTAATTGGCTCCATCATAGATCCTGAGTTTTGCAGGGTACATCAATGCAAACTTGCGTTCTAGTTTGATTAGATGGGAGCACACTGGCGAGAATTCCTTTCTTTGTCTGGTTAGTTCCGCAGTGTAGTCCTGGAAAATAAGTATGCGGTGGCCCTCCCATGTGAGATCTCTGTGCCTGCGGGACATTGTCCATATTAATTCCTTATGTAGGAAATTAAGTGTTTTAAATATGACCGTTCTAGGTCTTGCGCCCTCTTGTGGCCGCAATGGGCCCAGTCTGTGGGCACGTTCGATCACCATGTCAGAACACCTGTCCTGTATATTGAGTAATTCAGGGAGCTTGTTTTTAATAAACTGGAAGAGATCATTCCCTTTTAGTGATTCTGGGAGTCCCACTATTTTCAGGTTCAGCCTCCTAGATCTATTTTCTAAGTCTTGGACTTTGTTATACAAGTATAGTAAGTCCTTTGAATGCTGCTTGACTGTGGGTTTCAGTTCTGCCACATCTTGAAAGCATTCTCCCACTCTGAACTCTGTCTCCCCCACCCGCTGTTGCAGCTGCGCTAGTTGCTTATTGATATTGTTAGTCTGCTCTTGCAGCAAGGGGGCTATTGCAGCCCTGATGGCGCTGACCATATCGCCATATGTAACTGGATCTTCTGCGCGTAAAGGTAGCTTGCTTTCCGGGGTTGGGGAGGCAGGTAGCGGGTCTTCCGTCCCGATGTCAGGTGCTGGGAAGGTGGCAGACTTGGAGTGCTGCTGTGCGGGTGATAGCTTCGCGCCCGATGCCCGCGTGAGGTCTGCGGCCGCCGTCATCTTGGATGTGGCAGGCGCTGCCGGTTTCGTTTTCGTTGCACGGTTTCTAGTGCCGGGCATCTCCGCTGCGGGTCTTTCCATGCGTGCTGGGGTGTCACCGGGTGCCGGGGGATCAGTGGCGGTTGTTTCTGGAGGCTATGATAGCCGTGAAAGGTGTTTGTGAGCTGGTCTGGCAGCGGAGCTCTCTCTCAGGCTGCTTCACATGCCGCTGCCGGAACCGGAAGTCTAAATAGTTCTCTTATTAATATGGACACTAGTCAATCATTTGGAGAGTTTTGGAAAATGCCACAAAGTGGACTCACATAAGAATAGTTTCTCCAAAAGAAAGAAAGGCATGGATCCTATTTGGAGTTGATAGATATTATCTTTAATTTGAAAATGAACTGTTTTGCTAATGATCCAGGAATATATCTAATGCCACTCCTGTTGAAAGTTCTGATTTACTATATGGGGATCTTGTCAAGTGTAGAGGTAGAATTCTAAATTTGTACAAGGAGGATATGAGACCTCTTGATGTTAAGTGAAAAAGATTTAAAGGTACATTCTCCACTTGCTGTGGAGAAAAAGTGTAACTGGTGAAGCAGAAACGGCTTTTACTTCACTTGGATAGTGTATAGACCCAATAGATTTTAGTTTGAACAAACTCTTCTCAAAACAAAAAAACTAAAACTTTTTACATACTTTAATTGAGTTACACCTATAGTGCAACATAGTTTTGCCAAGGAAATTGGAATTGCTTAAATTGACGATTTAGTACAACGCTGCATGGCGCAGTTCATATGGTTCACTTGTATCAGTCTTCAGTTTTTTGGATTTTATGCTGTTAACATTTGAATTGCAGATAGCAGCTGTACACAGTGCCCAAGTTAGAATCCAGGGTACTCTTATTGAACTTGTGTTGTATTAGTTATGCATTAAGACATAATTTCCCTACAAAATATACTGTGGGAAGCATAAACCTCGATTAGTTGCAAAGTCTGGGGGAAAAACCCTGCATGTTGTATGTGGACACATCTGTATTTTATATTGATTTATTTTGAATAAATAATGTTGATCTATAGTGGTTCATCCACTTTGTCATCTTACTTTGTCATTTAATATTTCTAAATAACATTTTGCATCAAGAAATGTAGTTTCTAGTAACCTTGAAGCTAATTTTTATGCTATAAAATATACTTGACCTGGCGTCAGTCAGATTGGGTCATTATGATTTTCACTTTTTTTTGTAATGTAATGCGAAGTTGCCAAAACTCAGTAGCTGGAGATTAGACCCCTCACTTCTTCTTTTTCACCACAGCTTAGTTGCCATGCGACTTCGCAGGGAGATAGACGTAGCAAACATCAAAAAGGTAACTATGACCCAAACTTACAGTCGATGTTACAATTTCAAGCCAAGTTAGTGTAGTGTTTATTGTTTATGTTTTTTATTTATAGGTTTGTCTTCAAAATGGATCATGAGGAACGTGAATGGCAACATATTTTATCTTTCTTAGAACGAATCTGACACAGAACAAAGTGCCCATTCCACAGAAAGTTTATTTGCCATGAACATAATGGGGCAGATGTATTAAGCTTTAACAAGAGATAAATGCAAGTGTGATAAGGAGAGATACACATCCAGCCAATCAGCTCCTTACTGACTTTTTTCAAACACAGGCTGTAACATGGCAGTTAGGATGTGATTGGCTGGACGTTTAGCTCTCTTTATCACCCTTGAATTTATCTCTTGTTAAAGCTTAATACATCTGCCCCATTGTTCTGTACTGAAGCAAGTGTGCTGATATGCTGCAAGTATAAGACTTTGCCTTTATTTCCCAAAGATCTTTTTTCCCTTTCACCAAAATGTTACATTTATATCACAAAAATTATTTTATCTAGTTTCATAACAGTTAGACTAAGGATTTTTTTTTTCTTGGTAACTATTTTCATAGTTTTTCATAATAGTAAAATAAGTAAATTAGGTCTTTTATTTCACAATTAGGTCTTTTGACTGAAATATATTGATGGATTTACAAATACTTGAAAAACATAAGAAATTTGGGGTAAAATATATCATACCAATGCTGGGTTAGCAAAACAATACCTGTTTTTTTAACTGGATTTTTCAATTTTTATCTTATTAGCCGATTTCTGAGTATCAATAGTATATACAGACATGTCCTCCCCCAGCTTGGCTGCAGTATCACAGGTATGACATGTGTGGTGAAATGTGCTCACCTGCAGCCGCATGCATTTTCAAAATCACATCTGTGACTCATTGAAAATATATTAGCCGGCAGCCTGGATCAGGGAATCACAGATGCATCACTTCCTGTGTTAAACACAAACATCCATATCCCAGCCATTATGAGTGCAGCTATAGTAGATTTCTATGGGGGGCCCAATAGCTAATTACATATTTAGCTAGCATTAGCAATTGTAGCCTGTGGGCTAAATTTTTGCTAAATTTTCAGGAATCACATGTGCACTTACTAAAGCTTCTAAAAGTGAAAAGTGGGGATGTTAAGTTCACAATACGATGAGCATATTACAGTATATAAAAATATTCACATAATCATAGGTAATCATGGGTAAAAGTGTTTAACATACTGTAAATAAAGTATGAACAGACCAGTCGAAATACAGTGAAATTGTAATGGACACTTGGTTTCCGAGTGAGAAACAGTCAAAGTTGGGCACAACAGGTAACAAACAAATAAATGCAGAGATTACAATTAGAACATTTGGAACAGTAAGGCTCTCCCTCTTCCCTAGAACCTAATCTGCAATTGGTGGATCACCATCTAACATTCACAGAAGATACCAGAAAGTGTTCAATAGGGAATTTTGAATTTAGAATTTGGCTTTGAGTATCTGTTGAAGAGTCGTGATAAAACTCTCCCATATTTCAAAACATTTTCCAGTTTTGGTCTCTTTTCCTTGGACTACCTCCACCCAAACAATACAAAGAAGGTAAAAAAAAACTTTTGGATTTAAAAAGAAATAATGTGAATCCACACCTGCAAAAAAAAGACTAGCAACAGCTGTCTCCCTCCTTTTGAAATTTTAAATTGTCTGGGAGAATGCCAAATAAAGCCCATTGGGGGTTAAGGCCATATAATTAAGTAAATGCTCTTGGGAGTAGCACAGCTCTTGTAACCAAAACCTAAAAGATATTTTTAAAACATTGTCCCCCCAAATAATAATTTGTTATCGCCACCACTCGCAGCATATTTTTCACAGATAAATCTGAAATATTATAAATATGTCCCTATGTTTCTCCAAAAAATGTTGTAACTTTTATGAAAAGAACTTTAGACTTGCTTTCCATAATAGGAAAAATATTTGTATTTACATGAGTTTAGCTATTCTTGGCCAAATTACTTTTAAATTATAGTGAGTGCGGAGAAATAACTTTAAAGCAGATTTTAATCTAGTAATCTAAAATATATTGTATATCTGAAATAGCTAAAAAACTGAAAGGTTATTAAAATTAGCTATCGTATTGTATTATTCAATTAGGTGTAAAAAGTTTATAACTGTTGTATATCACCAAATTTCATCAAGTACTATAACGGGAACTGTGTTTTTTTGCAGATAAAGATAGAATTAATATTTTCTCTGGTAATGAAATGAAGCCCCTGGAGTGATTTTTCAAGTTGTTTGCAATGTGCTTAACCATTCAAATGCATGTTCACTTAAATAGAACACTTAACGTAATATTTTACATTCATACACATGGGATAGGTAAATAGGAAAGCAGTATCATATGCATAAATATATTGTCTGTTGATAAACATGAACACGCTGAGTATGACCTGCTGTTGACTTTCTGAGAGCATAATACACTTTAGATAATTTGAACTTGTTTTTAACAACTGTAGATGTCTACACCACAAGAAGTAAAAGAATAGACCTAAAACTAATAACTATTTACTCAATATAAGTAGTAGAGAAGTGGTAGACTCTCTCATACTGTTTGTAGTTCATTTCGTTAGATGAACCTTTATTCTATTCTCGTGGAAAATGCAGCAGAGAGTAAATTTTTTTAATTTGCCAGTTCTCAACATTT
Organism: Crinia signifera; assembly: GCF_055691185.1. Taxonomy (NCBI): domain Eukaryota; kingdom Metazoa; phylum Chordata; class Amphibia; order Anura; family Myobatrachidae; genus Crinia; species Crinia signifera. Next base: position 103,322,614 of record NC_139219.1, read on the forward strand.
TTTTTAGGTCAGTTTCAAATTGCTACTTGTTTATTATGTTAATTAGGGCCACATTCACTAATTAACATAAAGGCAACTGCATACTGACACTTAAAGTGCAACAACTTTGCAATAAAATGTGTGTCAACTTAATTTATCAACTAATGCACCATAGGAACAAACAGGTAATGGCTATGCGCTCAAAGGGCCCCAGCGTGTATTACCCCAAAAATAGGGGATGTAAAGTGTTTTTCAATTCAAGCTGCATTGAAATGTGGATACTCAAGCCAAATGAAAGATTACATATAAAGACAACAAGCACTGCGCTAAAATAGAAATACATTTTAATTATAAAAAAGATAATTTATCAAAGAAACAAGAATAAAAAGAAATATTAATAAATCACAATAATAAAAAAACAAAAACACAGCTCATTATTCGGCACACATTATAAGCATTTCTGACTGGTTATTAAGGAATCCAGAGTTAGTTCCCACCAAGTGGAATAAAAGTCCTTATAATAAAGGTTTGAATAGTTGATTTGTGCATCTGGTTTGTCCCATTAAACGGCATAGGTTAGTTGTGAATTTGATATAGATGGTGTGATATAGTTATCAATTTTTAATATTGAGCCAGATATTATAAATATATTAATGACATTATTAATTTATTTATAATTTGGGATGCAGTTATACTGACCACACAGTCCAGATGCCAGATGCTGGAATTTTCCACTGCCATTTACACCCACATGGTGGAGTATGGTGAGGATGTGAAGGATATGATCCTATAAAAGAAACCATGATATGCTTCAAATGACCATACCCTTGAGTGAGTAAGGTACGCATTACAACTGAAAATAAGATACTTTTGGTACTTAGCGACCTTATTTCTCATGTGGTGATCCTTAAGAGAGATGCCCTAATTCTTCACTTGATATTGATTCCTGCAAAAGAAACTGTATGTTTCATCGTGCCGTCCTTTAAATGAGTACGGTATGTATCCTTCTTCACACATACGCACCGTGGTGACTATAGAGGATTGGAATAGTTAAAAGAAACCTTTATATATTTATTCCTACCCACTACATTGTTAGTTGGATATGATTTTCATTATCATTCCCTGGAATACTCTATTTAGGTTTAGAAAACTGTTTGCTTCTCTATACTTATACTAATTCTATATTTTGTTGTATTTATATACTGTATATATACATCAACCACAGTTGAGGAATTATATTTGAACAGTTGGTGTTATAAACAAATCCAGCGCCGACAATCCCATCTGTTTATTTAAAAATCTACACCAGTGGGGATATCACTATGGTCCTCCATTTGGATTAGGGGCCGCACGGATTGGCTGCGTCTTGGGACGACTTCATATTTGTTTTTGTTGTTTTTAGATGCTGGAATCCCGACTTCTATCAGAACACGGCACCAGAACTTTGATGGGTAAGGATGCCAACATTGTATGCCGGGGTGGGTTGGGGTCAGGCTGGGGAAGTGGGGTTAGATTTAGGCACTAGGGGGTCTTATGGTTAGGCTGCAGTGGAACAAGGTATTTAGAGTTAGGCTGCGGGATAGGGTGTTATGTTTAGGCACTTATGAGGAGGGATTAGGGTTAGGATGCAGGGAGGGGAAGTTAGGATTAAGTGGCAGATTTTAGGGTTAGGCTCTAGCAGGGAGGGTGATGGTCAGTCTGTGGGGGAGAGGTTTAGTCTGCAAGCAGAAAGGGTTAGAGTTATGGGGGTAGGTGGAAATGCTTAGCTTACTAAAAGGGCACCTGTTGGGATACTGCATATCGGGCTACCGGGATTGGTCTTTTGAATTTCTAGGCCTCCTAATTACTCCAAGTACAAGCCTGTTATTCCACCTGTGTTAGAGAACCTACTCTTCAAATGAAAGTGAGGGGTATTGTACAGTTCAAAATAAGTCCCCCGACTCCGGCCCCTCGCCACCGTGCCTGTGGTGCTGCCGCTGCTGTTGCAGGCAGCTCGCCTGCGGCAGTGGGGTGGGCGTCCGCGCAGCTGGCAGGGAGGAGAGGCGCTGGGGTGACACATGGCGGGTCCGCATCATCAAGGGGCGTAATGCGGGTCTTTGTACCTGGCTCTCCTGCAAGGGGATGGGACCCCGCCGCGGTGCTGCTGGACGAGGTGGGCAGCCCAGGGGTCTTACTGTGTCTCCTGAGGTTGCGCTGCCTTCTGGGCTCACATACCCGGGCTGGGGGGAGGAGCAGATCCGGGACATCGGGGGATCCTGATCTCAGTGAGGATTCAGGATCCCCGGTTCGGTCGAGGAGGGGGGGCAACGCCGCAGTGGGGGGGTTCCTCTTGTCCCCTTGCTGGATTATGTCCCTAGTTGGGCACGACCAGGGGACCGGCCTTTAGGAAGGAGGGGATCAGCGGGGAGGCCTGCTAGAGATTCAGGGTCCAGGAGGGGCCTTGCAGTGGGGTCTCCTGCTCCGGCCTTTGATCCTTCTGCACTCTCTGCTGCCCTGTCATCTGTGGCCGGGGCTCTGGCGCCCCTATCGGATGGTATGCGCACGGGGGCCAGAGGGTCACCGGGCCTCCTGGTGTGGGTCCCTTCATTCCCCTGATGAACCCATCCCAGGCTGCTCTCAGTTTCTGAGAGCATTTAGAGATATGGGATCGGCTGTTGCCGCTATGGAGGGTGGGGCCACTACACCGCGGAGATCTGCACCCAGGGTTAGGGGTCGTAGGGGGTCCCGTGGGACGAGAAGAAGGTTCCCTAGTCCTTCCCCTCCCCAATATGTGGAAGAAGAGGCTGCATTGGATGATGACGCGTACGTGGATGACGCAGTTGGTTCGGATAATGGTGACGATGATGACGACACGTGGGCAGCTCAGCCGGAGTCGGCAGGTGAGGACTCTGCGGAGTGTGGGGGGGCTCAGATGGGGGTTCCTCTTCGGGGGGGGGGGGGGCTCTCGCGGTAGCCACTCTTCCACTTCCTCTTCCTCCTCAACTGGGGGTCTGACGTGGGTAGTGCAGCTAGGGCCCGCAAACGCGCAGCTAAGTATGCTAAGAAGGAGGCTGGGAGGCGGGCTCGCCATGCTAAGCGTCAGAAGGTGTCCACTATGTCCCGTAGAGAGAGGAAACGGCGCAATTTCCCAGGGGTTGTTCACTGTGGCTATACGGCAGTTTTGAGGGGTTTGCGTGAAAGCTGCAGGGTAAATATTGAAAAGGGCAATTACATTGATGTGTTCAGCCTGACCGAGGACACCAAGAAGGCCTTTAAGGCCGCCAAGGACAAGGGTGGCATGGGGTCCGACGCCTACCGGTCCTACGACAACTGGTTGGCAGGCTTTTGCGTTTTCGCGGCCTGTTACTTGGAAGACCGGCCGGGCGAACACATCAACGTTATTCGTTATATCCACATGATCCACAAGATGCAGCGCAAGTACGGGGGTACAGCTTGGCGCACGTATGATGAGCAGTTCAGGCGCAAGCAGGACTGTCTGCACATTTTCGACTTAGGCTGTAATGACGTGGAGGTTTGGATGGAGGTGGCCCGCGTGCATTTGGATACTGTTGAGGCTGCAGCGGCTGTGCCTTCTGCCACGCCTGCTTCCCTTCCCAGCGGCGGAAACTTCTGCCGCTCGCCGTTTCCCTGGCGCGGGGAATTCTGCACCCTTTGGGGCCGCTAAAGGCAAGTGCTTTGCCTTTAATAACTCCACCTGCCAATTGGGCTCCCGCTGCCATTACAAGCACATTTGCATTAACTGCTCAGGGAACCACCCAGCGGCTACCTGCTTTCGGGGAGCCTGTCCCTCCAGAGGGGCGGGTTCCGGTTCTGCCCCTAAGCCTGCCGGGGGCTCTCGCTAGGGCGTTTACTCCGGTTCGAGGGGAAGCCATGGCTGAATGGCTCCTCTCGTATCTGGATAGGGAAGCGGCTGCTTTCCTCCGTGAAGGTTTCAGCGTGGGTTTTCATCTTCCTGTTGCAGGGGAAGTGCGAGGCGGGGCTTTTCGGAACTTGCAATCTGCTCGCGCTCTGCCTTCAGTATTGTTGGAAAAGGTGACGAAGGAGGTTCAGTTGGGGCGCATGGTCGGCCCTTTTGCTGAGCCCCCGCTGGCAAACTTAGTCATATCACCTGTGGGGGTTGTCCCTAAGAAGTACCCAGGGAAGTTCAGTCTCATTCAGCATCTCTCTTACCCCACGGGGCTATCTGTCAACGACGCCATTCCAGCCGAGTGTTGTTCGGTGACTTATCAGTCTTTTGATGACGCTTTGGCTATGGTACGGTCATTTGGACAGGGCGCACTCATGGCTAAGGTTGATGTCGAGTCGGCTTTCCGTTTGCTCCCACTGCATCCCGATGCATTCCGGTACATGGGCTCAGTATCCTGTGCGTTTTTTTCCCGATGCATTCCGGTACATGGGTTCAGTATCCTGTGCGTTTTTTGAGCGGTTCAGTATTTTTCTGCATTGGTGCATGGAGCAGTCCTCAGGGGAGAGTGGGCTCGCTCACTACCTCGACGACTTCCTCTGTGTGGGCCGGCCGACTCCGATCATTGTGCCCGCCTTCTGTTGTCTCTGCAGTCCCTTTTCCAACAATTCGGTGTTCCTATTGCTGATGATAAGACTGAGGGTCCAGTTACCTGCCTGTCTTTTCTGGAGATCCAGATAGATACGGTGAACGGACTTTGCAGCCTTCCCCCAGATAAGGTGGTTAAGCTAGGCGAAGCGGTAGGACTGTGTAGGACCAGGAGCAAGGTGACCCTCCGGCAGGCTCAGTCGGTTTTAGGCCAACTGAACTTCGCTTGCAAGGTCATTCCCATGGGGAGGTTGTTTTGCAGGAGATTCGAGCGTGCCACGGCGGGAGTCACCAGGTCGCACCACCTAGTTCGCCTGTCAGCCGAAATCAGGCGGGACTTGGCGGTATGGGCCTCCTTTTTTGGAGGACTTTAATGGCGTGCGGATCTTGTTGGCTCCCCCGGTTGCCAATGCTGAGCTGCAGCTTTACACGGACGAAGCGGGGGTTCAGGGGGTTTTGGCTGTTTTCTGGCCGGTCACTGGTGCGCCGAGAGGTGGCCAGGTGACTGGTTTGAAAAGGGTCTCACTAGGGACTTGTTGTTACTGGAGCTCTTTCCTATCATGGTCTCAATGGAAATTTGGGGCTCGCGCTTGGCGAATAGGAGCCTGTTGTCTTGGTGCGACAACTTTAGCGCCATGCATGCTATTAACCACCAGAAGGCCAAGTCACTTTTGGTCTTACGTTTGCTGGCACAGCTTTCCCTGCAGTGCTTGCGTCATAATATTTTATTTAGAGCCCGCCATGTCCCAGGTGTTGAGAATGAGATCGCTGATTCCCTTTCCCGTTTCCAATGGCAATGTTTTATAGATCTTGCGCCCCAGGCTGATGTTGTGGGGGTGCCCTGCCCCTCTTATGTTTGGCAGGTGATCGGGCCGGACTGGAGGGGTTAGCCGAATCCTCATTGGCCCCTACTACCCTTAGGAATTATCGGGCGGCCTGGACAGAATGGGAAGCTTTCGCGGGAGGGGCTGCTCAGTCAGGTAGGCGTGGACAGCGGCTGTTGCTGTCTTTTCTTTGGTCATTGTATTGCACGGGTAAATCCAGGGCAGTGGCAGCGCGCTATTTGGCGGGGATAGCTTTTTAACTCGGCTTAAAGGTTTGCCCGATTTCACTAAGTGTTTCCTGGTGGTTAAGGCAATGAAAGGCTGGTCACGTTTGGTTCCAGGTAGTCCTGATTGTCGACGGCCTATTGATTCTTCACTGCTTCCGTCTTTGCTGGAAGGGGTGCGTCATTGCGCAGATTCTGCTTTTGAAACCCTGTTGTTTAGATTAGCTTTTTCCATGGCGTTTCATGGTGCTTTTAGAATTTTGGAGCTAGTTGCTCCTGCTAAGTCCCGCGATGCTGTGCTTCAGACATTCGCTTAGAGTGTAGGGCGCTGTGGTTTAGAATCAGGAGGTCTAAAACTGACCAGTCAGCCAGAGGCAGGTGGGCTTCTATGACGCCGGCTGTTCCAGCCTCCATTTGCCCGGTTGCCTTAGCATCCTTATACACGGAGGTCAGGCCATCTCTAGGTGGTTTCTGGCTCCTGCATTATGATGGGTCACCACTGACAGTATACCAATTCCGTTGGATGCTGGGGCGCTGCCTGGAGCGTGTGGGTCTTTCTTCGAGGGAATTTGGTACCCATTCATTTCGCATTGGTGCTGCTACCACTGCTGCGGCTGGCCAGTTGCTGACATCAAGTCCTTAGGCAGATGGCGCTCGGCAAGTTATAGGAAGTATATTAGACCTCACCTCCTGCCCTGAAGGTTTCCTGTGCTTGTCCGTTTGTTTGTTTGTTTGCCTGCCTGTGTGGATTGATTGGTCATTCTGTTCCCCTACCCTATGTCCATCCTACTCGGGGATTAACTACGCTCTGCTCTTGGGCCAGCGTCCAGAGTTTTTTCGCTTTTTACCTGACCTGACGGACTGAATCTGGCTCTCTGATTCGGCTATAGCCTAATTAAGAGTCCCTCAGCAGGTCCAGTCGTTTTCCTCCGGCCGAGTACACCCTTAATTCCTCTTACCTTCCAATACCTCAACCTCCCTTGTTTGTCTCTTACCCATTGTGTCCTGGTATGGCTCCAATTGTGATTGGAGCATGTCTACTGGCACCTTAATTATTGTGCCTCAATTATATTTATCAAAAAAATATTTTTTCTTTTTTGGCAGATCCTCCTAATATGTAAATGTACCTTCATTGAGAATCCAATCTAATCCCCTCTTTTTTACATCTTTTTTCCTCAGGTCTGGGAACTGATAGGCTCAAAATCTGGGTAGTTGGTCATTCCTTTGTTTATTGGGTGGCTAGGTCAGTCTCCGCAGGCGAGGGTCCATCCTTTGTCTGCTCCCGGGTGGTTAGGTGGTTAGGTGACTGGGGTATGTCTTGGAGGGACCTGCGGGCGTTCCTTATGGTGAACGTCCATCGATATGGGTTACCTGAAGTTTTGGTTATCCATTTGGGTGGCCACGACCTCAGGAAGATGTCCCAATTAGAGCTGCAGAGCTTGATCTTGGACGATCTTGCTGCCATTAAATCAGCTTGGCCATTTTGCACTATTGTTTGGTCCTATGTGATTCCTCAGCTTAGTTGGAGGGGGATAGAGATCCCAGGGCGATTGACGAGGCTAGGAAAAAGCTTAATGCGGCTGTGTCTCGTTGGGTGCTGGCTAATGGGGGGGGCAGTTGCCTCACATGATAGGATTAGATTTAGTTGTCAGCATCTATTCCGGCCTGATGGGGTCCATTTAGTGAGTGAGGGTCTGTTTATGTTTCTGAAGGGTCTGCTCGGTGTTATAGATTCAGTTGTCTAGGTGGTGGCGGGGCGGGGAAAATTCAGTTTAAATCCCCTGCTTTGGTGGGAAAGAATGGCAGATTTAGTCAATTAGCTTTATGTTGACATTTTAATGGCTTGTTTGCGGTGCACTCACCTCTCATTGGCTTAGGCCTTTCGCTGGATCACCCGTTCGGGGACAGCGACCCCACCCGGCTGGGTGGGTAGTCAATGCTGTTGGCTAGAGTTGGATACTGCCTGTTTTAAATTAGGCCAGTTACGTTTAGAGTTGGGGTGGAGTTACATTAGTAGCCGTTCTTTCTTGGCCACCATTAATTAATTAACCTAAATTAAATAATCAAATTAGCTTAAAAATTTGCTACAAATAAATCAGTTAACAATTTCTGCCAAACCTATGCCTCTGAGTCTTTATTTCAGGGTTAGTTATGTTAAGTTAAGAATGTATATTTATGACACGCTAAAGGTACACATAAGATGTTGGGATGTTTATTTATAAGTATGTGTTCCAAACCAATACTGTACCAAAGAGAGAATATTTAGTTAAGAGGAAAGATACTCACGAAAAAATTGTATTAAGTAGTAAAAAGTGACTAATTTGCATCATTGCAAAATAAACTGATGCAGTAGAAATTATCATCAACTCAAATTTAATATGGGAAACATAGCTATTTCAGACTGTAACGGCATATACAGAGTCAGTCCATCTATGCCAAACCTTCTCGTGTCTACACAACAAGCCCTTGGATATATATATTTTTTTCACATTGTATAGTGGAATTGACCAACGTCCTCCATTCTGAAAAAAAAGGTCCAGTCTGTGCCATCCAAGCGTGCGCTATACATAACTTTGCCAGGGCAGACATGTTAGTAACATAAAGAGTATCAGCCCTAGAAAGTTATTTCACATCCCCCCGCACCCAGTGTGCACACTCTGGGGGTAAGATAGCCCCATGGGATACCTGTGACTACCAAAGCAGTTATGATCTGATCCCAAAAATTCTGAACTACAGGGCAAACCCAGATAAGGTGTCAGAGGGTACATCCTGCTCCTTTACACTTGGGACATTCAACCAAATCTTTACCGCCAAACTTGACCAAACATAATGGAGTCAAATATGTTTTATATAAAATGAATAGTTGGACTTGTTGGGTCCTAATTGAGGTGGTGGCAAGGCATGGGAATTCCCTAGCAGTATCCCATTCCTTATCACTAAGGGAACCCAGATCAACCTACCATCCCGTCGCAGGGCCACCATTGAGTGTATGATGTTCCGAGAGCAGAAAGGAGTAGGCCATAGAAATACTCTTTTTCTGTTCCAAATTGGAAATAAATAATTTCAGAGGAGAAACAATATTGGAGGGAGTATCCTTAAATTGGGCTTGTAGGGCATGTCTCAGTTGTAGGTAGTGACAGAAATACGCATGAGGTAAGTTAAATTCCTACTGTAGTTGTTGAAAGGTTTTCAAAATACTAGAAGTATACAGTTGTCCCAGTGTTTCAACGCCCCTAGGAGTCCACATCAAGAGAACTTTTTTGTACTGAAGTTAAGACATGCTGTGCTGCTGAGACAAAATATTATATGTCTTTTGTTAGCTAAATTGTTTTACCTCTATACAGGTTGAGTATCCCTTATCCAAACATCCATTATCCATATTCTGAAATGCAAAATAATCCGTTATCCAAAGTTCTGGTCCCGAGCATTTTGGATAAGGGATGCTCAACCTGTATTATATTTCTCTATGTGGCAGGGTGTGGCATACATGTAAGTGGAGTAGGCATTTGGCAAGGTTTACATGAAATTACATTGAAGGTTTTATTTAAATGTCCTAATTCTGACAATGAAAATACTATAGTTAAAATAGGGATCTTATCAGTTTCAATTATAAGGTAATTTATGAGCAGGTCCACCAAATGTAGATGAAAGTACCAATGTGTCTGCAGTGTTTCCAACACATTATCGATAAAGAACATAAAAAGCGTCCCCCGGCTGTGGCATGACACCGCGTACTGTTGGAGCCTGGTACTGTTTCCAAAATACGGGGGACCTACCGTTTTTTTGTCCCCCTATTTTTTTAAAATAGGACCGGACCAAGAGTCCAGAGCTGGTTTCAGAAATACAGGGGACACCAATGCTGCTTGTCCCCCATATTTTTGGAATTAGGTCTGGCTCAATGAGCCCAGGGTGGGTCTGCTCAGGAGGGGGAACCCCTCCCCATTTTTTTTGTATTTAACTTTTACACATTTTTTAAAGACAGAACCATGCACAAATCTCAATTATCTTTGCATGGTTCTGTCAAATTCGCCAGTCGGAGCCTGGCCAATTTTTTTGCTATTTTTGATAACGTTTGATACCAAAAGATTGCACCCTATTTCACTTGCGAGTTGTATATTGTTTTTAATGAGAAAACTTCTGGATGCGAATTGAAGTGTGAAAATAAATCAACAGGTCAAAATGTGTATGATTTGTGTGGCAAAAGTGTGATTTTTACTGCAATTCGCAAAAGCCTAAAATTCACACAATCTTTTAGATTGTAAGTTTGTGAGCAGGGCCCATTTTTAACTGTCTGTAAATACACAGTTTGTTGTATCACTGTTTCCAATTGTAAAGTACAACAACATTTTCTGCACTATATAAGAAACTTAATAAATAAATAAAATTACACAAAAGTTGTCCTGATTCAGTAGTCGATGCTAATCCCATCACAAAGGCATCTTTTTTCTTTTTCAAAATATTTTATTGTTAGACTGCAAAATACATAAGGACCAAACATCGAGTTACACACTCGGTGGGCCAGTCATTGCGGGCAGGGAGGGCCGGGGCAGAAATGGTGCTGGAGTAGGGGATGCCTGCCGGGAGCTGAAACAGTACTGAAGCAGGGGATGCCTGCCCCACCCTCTTTATGGCACACAATAAAGGAAATAAATGTCAGTGTCGAATGACTTTTATTTCCAAAGGGGAGAGAAATCATTAGAGGGTCTGCTGCATGTGAGGGCATGTTTTCTTCGGTCGGGTGATGTTAAGGGGCTCACTAAGCAGTGAATGACCACTGCTTAGGGAGCCTTACTGAATCAGGCTCTTCATGCAGAAGGCCAGACCAGATGGAATCTGTAGAGATCCTGGTCCTGCCCTGCGCCAGCTCCCCCAAACCACCGCTTGGACTGCCGTGGCTTTTTTACAACACTGTGAACAGTACAAAAATAATTTAGCACAAACATTGGCACAGTGTAGGCCTCTGAATCACCAAGCCCAGTTTGGAGATTGCTTTTGTGACAGTAATTATCACACAAGAAGAGATTACATTTGTAGAGAAGTTATTTAAAATAACTCTGATTGACAAAACAAGCTACAGTAAAGCACAATTGCTGCAGGCTACAAAAAAAGTATGGGGGGGGGGGTCATTACAAATATTGCAAGTTATGGAGTTTACTTAAAAATATAATGGGCTCATTATAATAATGAAATAATAAGAATACATACAGATGATCGGAGGTGAGCATGCTGGTAGTCAGTATACCGATGCCGGCATCCTGACATAGGGAAGCCACAGAGGGATCTGATATGTATACTTACCTCCCCCCTGCCCCCCTAAACCTATTCCTCCCTTTGAGTAGCTTAACTCTAAATGCTCCTCCCACATCCTAACACTATCCCTCCATGCTGGTACCTAACCCTTGCCTTTTAATCCCACAAAAGAAACCTAACCCTGCCTCCCCGCACTCTAACCACAACTTCTAAGTGCCTATCCCTAATCCCTCCTCCCACAGCCTAACCCTAACCTTACCACCCCACACAGCCTAACACTAATTACCCCACTAGTGCCTAAACCTAACCCTCCCCCCAGGTCTAACACTATCTCTCCATGCTGGTAGGTAACCCTTGCCTTTTAATCCCACAAAAGAAACCTAACCCTGCCTCCCCGCACTCTAACCTCAACTTCTAAGTGCCTATCCCTAATCCTTCCTCCCAAAGCCTAACCCTAACCTTCCCACCCCACACAGCCTAACACTGATTACCCCACTAGTGCCTAAACCTAACCCTCCCCCCAGGCCTAACACTATCTCGCCCAGTATACTTACAAGCAGGATGTCAGTAGTCGGAATTACGGCATTGATGTCGGCATTCTGGTGCCAGTCTTGAGGCTGCAAATCAGGATGCCAACATCAGTGTTTTGACTGAAGGGATCCCATCTGCAACATCCCAAATGATATAGGAGACCACTATTATCACAATAATATACAGGAAGCCAGTCTTTTTCATACTTGCTGACTTCTATCTTTTTATTGTATGGGATAAGTACTGAGGAAATGCAGATGAGGAAGTGCACCAATACCAATACAATGTCCATGTCGAATGTGTCCACATTCGGAACAAAAAAAAGTGAAAAACCCAGTGCTAACCTAATGTTTGTGTTGACCCAATGACCCTGTCGACCTAAACCCATGTTGACCTTTTCATGTGTCGACCTAAGGCCTGTCAACCTTCAGTGGTCGACCTAATGCATGTTGACCCTTTTTTGGTCAATCTACCGGTAATCCCATACCCAGTGGCGTAACTATAGTCCCGCAGCCCCCGCGGTGGCGGGGAGGCGCTAGGCAGGTGTGGGCGCCTGGGGGGTCTGCGGAACTATAGTTACCACCTGGTCCCGGCTCCCGACTCCTGCCCTCCCCCTCCTTACCCTATTGCCGCCGGCGCCGCTGCCTCTAACCCGACACGCAGATCTGTGTCGGGTGACGGGCGGTCCCCGGCTCCGGCTGCAGTGCTAATATAATAAGAGACACTCGGAAAATGGCTGCCCCCATAATGCTGTATGGGGGCAGCCATTTTCCGAGTGTCTGTTATTATATTAGCACTGCTGCCGGAGCCGGGGACCGCCCGTCACCCGACACAGATCTGCGTGTCGGGTTAGAGGCAGAAGCGCCGGCGGCAATGGGGATGGGTAAGGAGGGGGTTAATATTTCGGGGGGCGCCCGAAATGTCCGGCGGGGGGGCGCAAAAAAAGTAGTTATGCCTCTGCCCATACCCGTATCACAATGTACCGGTACTTAAAAACAGAAGCGGGGACTCAGGCATAGCAAATTGAAATGCAGGCTATTACACCATGGGAAGAGCAGATACTAGCACTTGCATATTCTGGAAGCTGCGACTCTGTCAACAGATGCAATAACTGATGCAGCAGCGGTCATCTCTGAATCAGGCCCATTTTTGCATAGACAGTTAATAAATGTTTACAATGTACTGCACTGCATCCTGCACAAATAACAATTTTTGGTAAACTTTCTCCTGCAGTTAAATTAAGTAAGTGCACCTTTTCAAAGACACAGGGTCACTGGATTTTCAGTAGTATTAATATTAACTGCAAAACACCCGGGGTGAAATTTACTAAGATGTGAAATACACTTCACAGGTCATGTTGCTATAAGCAACCAATCACATCCTGTCTACTATCTTCTAGGGTGGTAAATAAATAAGCAGTAGCTTCTGATTGGTTGCCCATAGCAACATGACCTGTGAAGTGTATTTCACATCTTAGTCAATTTCACCCACCATGTCTTGTATCGAATATTATTGCCCTTCTAAAATCCAGCAGCTGAAACCTCCAAAGATGCAGCCTCTTGCAAAGCTCAAATTCACCCCATACTATCAATTCTTGTTATTAAATCTAATTAACTTCAAAATTACTTTATAGGATGTATAACTATAATGTTCCAGAAGCATTAATGAAACTACTCAGCTTTATCTTTCGTAAGCCATACATTTTCCGCTTTGAAGACATTTTCAAGATGAAAAAAGAACATTGGAATGTGGCTTTGTAAAAATCAGGACACAAATAAAAGACACAAGAGGGCAGCTCTGCTTCAAGGAATCAATGATTTAAGAAATCAAAACACTGTATTGAAAGTTTGTCTAGCTGTTTTGTCTTATATGTAGCATTTATTTAGCTTGTTTCCTAGAATAGTTTCAACCATGCGTCCAGATTCATTCTGAGTCTGAGGATTTGTGGTTCAGTATCAAATCAGTAACATACTTCTAATTAATTTACTTAATTATAAATTACAGGTTAATTATATTATCCTATATAATCAAACACTGCTCCTCACCTTTATTGAGGGAATTAAAGTATTTTGTGCATCAGTAGCCACTAGATGGCGCTCAACAGAGCAATTCAAGTATTGCTCCATTTGGCTGTAAACAGCCGCCAGCGCTGATAATACTGTTGTTCCGTCATTTTGCAAGACTGGTGACTTCTTTTAACATAATGAGACATATTAGAAGCTGAATTCAAACACATTTTCAGTAGATACTGCCTGCACCGCAGTTTACATATGCAATTTAGAACAGTTACGAGTGATTCAGTGGTGCATGGTTGCATGCCATTTTCCTTACAGCTTCACCTTTCAGGGGCAGAAATAGGCTGCATGGCCCCTGTCTCCTCAATGGCCCTTATTCAGATTTGTTCTCAAAATGGGCAAAACTATGTTCACTGCAGGTGGGGCAGATGTAACATATGTAACCAATATTTAATAAACCAGTGGACAATAGGATAGTTACGCTGTTTACGTTACCTCGCTTTTACCGTATTTTATACACAGCCGCTCGTATAACTAAGCGTGTGACTCAGACACTCTTGCATCTGACACTGATAAGAATATATAGTATAAATATATATAGTATAAATACAAAATCACCCTTTAGATCACCTTTAAATAATACTTTGTATTTACACTTATCCTCACCAAGAATAAGAAAACCTTTTAAAGTGTCTCATACTTATAAAATAATTGATACGCACAGACAATCAGTTATGGGGGGATCACAGATCTAACTCCTTGTCCTAGTATATTGAAGTCCTCATTGGACAAAGGTTATAAGAGGGAAACCAACAATACTTTGAAACAATTATTCAATACAAAATATACAAAAGATCAGGGGCGTAACTAGATATTTTTAGGCCCCATAGCAAAAGTTTGTAAGGGCCCCCATTTAGCATCTGATGGTGATAAATGTATATAAAACATATTACTTAGACAGTAGAGATGGGCCCCCTTCAGCTCTGGGCCCCATAGCAGCTGCACCCCTTGCACCTATGGTAGTTACGCCTTTGCAAAAGATGTTTATTTATTTAGGTACTTATGTAATATCTGGGCTCCCGTTTTTCTTATGAGACCGCGTCCCCTCGCGGGGCTCGCTGCGCTCGCCACGCTTTGGGCACGGTGGCTCGCTGCGCTCGCCACACTATATAAAATCAACTCCGTGCGTAGTTGGATAGTAGGGGTATGAAAAAATGGGGTGCATTTAACATGGGAGCCCAGATAATACATAAGTACCTTTATTTATTTACAGTTTCTTATATATAGCGCAGCAGATTCCATTGCGCTTTACAATGGTAGGCAGTGATAAAACAAACTTGGTAACGACAGACAGACTTGGAGGTTAGAGGGCCCTGCTGCAAGCTTACAATCTATAGGGAAGATATGTATTACATAGATATGTACAAATGCAGGTACAGCCAACACACAGCAACAAACACACATATAAGGATATCAATTACCGTCACAGAAGCAGAGATGCGATCACACGCGCTTCCCCCAGGATCCCGGGAATGTGCTCTGTAAGATCACATGTGTGTGCGGGAACCCAGTGTATCTCCCTTTTACAGGGAAGGGGCCGGAGGGTCAGTCTTGTTCATGGTTGGGTGAGACCGGGAGACCAGGCGTCTTCTCATTGGTTCTTCATTACTTAGATTTCAGATGTCCCATCTGAGGTGCTTCTTAGCCATGAGATATAACTGGTTCAAACCAGTTATCTTTACAGTTCTTTGTACTTTGTTTAAAGTTATTTCCACGTGTAGATACATCTCTCTGGGGTTGTGTATTTATCCGCATTGCTATTGATTTAATCAGCTTGTGTCTGTGATGGTGGTCTATACAATACTAAACAATAAAGTATGGACGATCATATTCCAATACTTTGGGTAATACATAATGTACATATGTCGGGAGTACCACTACTATTAGACATTAATGCATTACGTCCGTCCTCAATCGATTAAATATTATTTTGATGCATATAGCGTAGTCAAATGGCGTAGAGATCGTTCGCAATACATTAAAATCATAGAGATGCAATTTCGGTTTCCACAGCCATAATGCCACATTACACATAAGGCCACACATGATGCCCATTACATACTATATAACAAACCGTAAAGCCCATTACATACTATATAACAAACCATAGTGCCCAATACACATTTGACACATAAGTGCCACTTACCTACATGCTCATTGCTAGGAACTTGCCAGATGCCAGGGGCTTCTTGCTCAATGCCAAGGGGACTTAAATAGCTTGTTGCCAAGGGGGACTGAAATAGCTTGTTGCCAAGGGGGACTGAAATTTGATCATTGCCAAGGCAGCAGCAGTCAGCCTCCTCATCCAACAGGCTACAGGCAGCCAGCGCTTGGGACGGAGACTAGTAATGACGCTGCTGCAGGGAGAAGGGAGTGTAGCAGGGGCAGGTCCTCCTGATTTTGCTGTGCTGCCAGCTTGTCATCACAGCCAACTGAGACGAGCAGCAGCAGCTTCAGGGAGGACATGGGGAAGACCGTCCGTGACATGACATCATTGGGTTGTGGGCGGCTTTAGCAGCCGAGCGGGTGGGTGGGCAGACAGGAGCCACAACATATAGACGCAGGCAGAGGGCGGCTGACGAAAATTAAGCAAGTCCAGACTCCTAACTCCTGGCCCACGGATAATTGCACCGCCGCCGCCCTACACCCCCTTCAGTGCCCAGAGCGTGTGCTCCACTGGCTCCGCTCTCCCTATGCCCCTGCGCACAACTAACAGAAGTGTAAAATCTCTGTATATTTTGCTAGTGTTTGTATTCATCAAAAGTGATAAGGCAAGGAGATCAGTCCCTACACTGTCTGCACAAAGATGAATGTGGCTCAGGCACCAAGATTGCAATATATTGGAAATTAAATAGATCACACTTAAGGTGAATTTATAAGCATATTTAACTGGCAAATAAAAAAAAAAATTATTAACCTTGTATCCTCACATCCACCTACTGTAGGTTTGCCAAAAAGTAGCACTGCTCCTGACTACATCATTATTTTAAAATGTGCATTTTTAGAGCTGCACTTCTCAAATCCACTCTTTGGGAAACATGTTTTCTATATATCCTTATTGCTAGAGCACAGGAGTACTGTGTTCTAGGGTGGCCAATCCTGGGATTGGGATTGGCGGGATCCCGGTAGTTTGTCCTAAAATCACCAGGATTTAAATCCCAGGATTGGCATCCCTACTGTGTTAATTATCTCATTGACACTTTTTGAGGAAATCTGGAAAGCAAGCACTGTGCTCACAAGGACTGGATTTGAGAAGCATTGTTCTAGAGTTTACTAAAAGATGAAGTGATTTGGAAATCTAGTATTTTGCAAAAATACTGTAAAACTTGATTGTTCAAGTGAAAATAGGATTGGTTGGCAACCTAAAATACAATGGTAATTTATGTCTAAAAAAGTTATATATTTTTTTAGATTAGAAAGAATACATTCATTTTAGATAGGGATGGACATATACATTTTTATTTATTTTAATAATTTTTTTTAGACATTTGTATCATTTATAAGTTTAAAGAAAGTCACAATGTTCTTATTTTCCATCATTTCAGTAATCAGCTGGTTAATTCCAATGCAGACTTTGTCCCCCAAATTGACCCTGATTTCTTCTGTAAGCAGTGATGCAGGTGTCCTTTTGTAACTATGTGCCCAGGCAAAAGACAGGACAATTAAAATCTAATTGTCTTCATCTCTCTGGAGGTCAAAGCTCTATCTAATTATCAAACATACTGTACCTAAGTGACAGTTGATGCTGAAACATCACTTACTTGTATATAGTGCAGTACATGGAGATATTGCCAGTGCATAACAACTTAAAGGCATCAACAGTTAAGCTTAACATTTTTGTTTAAATAAAAACATAACCCTGACTATAAAAGTATGCAGTGTAAAATGTAATAGAAAAATACAAACATTTGTGAACAACTATATAATCCTTCTATAGCATAGTAATTGTCAGTTTTATTGTAACAGTAGAATATTTTTCGCAGATTGCAATTCTGCACAGGTAGAGGCATTCGTTTGACCTACATGATGAGTGACCAGATCTACAGAACAGTATATTCTATTTAGCCAAATCTGTGAGCACAATTAGTGTAGATGAACATGACTGAGATTAGACCTAGTTGCATGACCTATTTTTCATTCCAATCATATGTTCACCAGGATTGGCAAGCATTTTGTGACCATACAAACAAACAGAGCTTGGAATATAGTAGGTTATTGCATATAAAGAATCTAATATTTTCTATAAAGGTATATAGCCATTTATTTAAATAAAAATCAATTGGTTAACTATTTTTTCAAACATATATTATTTTTTTTTACTAAAAACAATGATAAAATACATGATAAAAACAATGATATAGTCTTATATATTGTTAATATATATATTTTAGATTTTTCTTTCTAGTTTAAGTTGTAGTTTATGTTTGCTTTGTGAAAAAATAATCAAAAAATACTCAACTCAAAAAAACAATGATAAAAATCAATGTTGTTACAATATTCATCAAGCTATAGAAAATTTAAAAAAGAACCAATCAGTATTCAACAGTCCTTAGGGAGAAACAAACACCATTAGCTGCTTACATGCAAAAAAACAGAACTACAATGCACAGTTCCAGTGGCATAACTATGGTCAGGCAGACCCCGCGGTGGATTGGAGGAGCCAGCGCCGGCGGGGTCTGTGGGGCGCTCTTAAAACAACCGGCTTTGTGTATAGGTAACAGTGTGGTGATCCGCTGCGCTGCCTGTGTGACAGGGGCAGCCGGTAACAGCAGAGGATGTGAAGCATGTAGAGCACCTCTACTGCAGCCGTGTGTGGGTACTGGTAGCTCAGAGATCCCGGCTGCTGCTGCTGCCAAATACAGACAGAGCAGCTCCAGCAGCATAGCAAGAAGCTGAGAAGCTCTGTCTCATCCCGCTCTTCGAGGTGCTTCCTTTTCCTTACTTCCACCATCTCCCAGCGTGGCGGCTTCTCTGCAGACAGTGACACTGGTGCCAGCAGCACAGCACTTCACTTTGAGGGGACATATTCACTTCCATAGCCGAATCCCGGACCTTATCTTTCATAGCCTAATATCGGACCTTCCCATCGGTAGCCTAAACCCTGACCTTCCTGCCATCATCCTAAACCCGACCTTCCCTTCCACAGCCTAAAGTTAAACCCTGACCTTCTGGCCAGCAGCCTAAACCCTGACTTCCCTCTCGCAGCCTAAGCCCTGACCTTCCCTCCCGCAGCCTAAACCCTGACCTTCCCCCCTGCAGCCTAAGCCCGTACATGCCCTCCTGTAGGATAAATCTAACCTCACTCCCCTCACACAGCCTAACCATAAACCCTTCCTTCTCTCCTGCAGCCTAATCCCTGACCTTCTCTTCCATAGCCTTATACCGGACCTTCTCTTCTGCAGCCTCAACCCTGACCTTCCTGCTATCATCCTAAACCCTGACCTTCCCTTCCACAGTCTAAAGTTAAATGGGGAGGGGGGTTTGCCAGGGTATTGCGGCAGCAGGAGGCCATCCGCTCCACACCACGCTCTCTCTACAGGGGAGGGGGTGCTGTGCATTGCAGAGGCAGGAGGCCGCCCGCTCCACACTGCAATCTCTCTACAGGGGAGTGGGGGTGCGGGGCATTGTGGTGGCAGGAGGCCGTCTTCTCCATGCCGCGCTCTCTACAGGGGAGGGGGGTTGCCGAGAATTGCCGGGCAGGCCGCCGCGATGTTCCACGGGGGGGATGCCAGGGGAGGGGGACACCTGCTCCAAACTACTGCCCTCCAGCGCCCTCCAGTGGCCTGTGCCCTAGGCAAATGCCTAGAGCTGCGTAGTTGTGGCGTCGGCCCTGCTAAGCCCTGACCTTCCCTCCCGCAGCCTAAGCCCTGACCTTCTGGCCAGCAGCCTAAACCCTGACCTTCCCCCCTGCAGCCTAAGCCCTGACCTTCCCTCCCGCAGCCTAAACCCTGACCTTCCCTCCTGTAGGATAAATTTAACCTAACTCCCCTCATGCAGCCTTACTCTAAACCCTTCCTTCCCTCCCGCAGCCTAATCCCTGACCTTCTTTTCCATAGCCAAATACCGGTCCTTCCCTTTCGTAGCCTAATCCCCAACCTCCCCTTCCGCAGCCTAAACCCTGACCTTCCGGACATCATCCTAAACCCTGACCTTCCCTTCTGCAGCCTAAAGTTAAACCCTGACCTTCTGGCCAGCAGCCTAAGCCCTGACCTTCCGTCCCGCAGCCTAAACCCTGACCTTCCTTCCCACAACCTAAACCCTGACCTTGAAGTTTGTGGGGAGAGAAAAAGGGTGTCTCTGTGTGGTGCACCAGAAGAAATACGTAATAAAATGTAACCTTTATTAATTGAAAGTATAAAGAAAGAAAATATAGCGAAAATATGACAGACACAAAGACATTAAACATATAACATGTAATAAAAAAGGATATCTCTATCCTTACAACGTGGGACCCCCACGTTCCCTATTTGTAGTGTAGTCACTTTAGATAGTGTTTTGATAAACTGTCATTGGTAGAATAAATGGGAATATAAGGTACAAACGTGATCCTACTGTATCAGAACAGATGTAATCACACTTAATAGTGTCAATTTAGTGGCGACTAGCTAGCTCCAAGGTACATATACTCGAGTCTCACTTCGTGCTGCTGCGTGTCTGTCCCGAATCGAGAAGCTAGACAGCATGGAGTACAGTGAGAAAGTAAAGGAGCTTCCGTCTGCTTACAGGTGAATACCCTGTGGAGCGCGGGTGGTGACCGGCTAAGGGTAGACACGCAAGTGGCACAGGAGCACAATGCTCAGTACGGATTTAGCCATGCGGCCGGTTCGTGCTCCAGAGTCCCGGAGGTCGCAGTGCTACGCGTCATAAACTGCGCCTCACACGCCGGACCTGGTGTTCACGGAACTAGTCTAACACGGACCACGAGTACCTATAATGTAAATATTAAACTAGACAGATCAAAATGCATTCAATGGGTGGGGGGAGTGGGGGGTAGCCACGAAGGTACGGTCGGCGTACACTTCGCTATTAGCTTCGTCAGGACCCGGTCAGACACGCAGCAGCACGAAGTGAGACTCAAGTATATGTACCTTGGAGCTAGCTAGTCGCCACTAAATTGACACTATTAAGTGTGATTACATCTGTTCTGATACAGTAGGATCACAGTAGTGACGCCTAGCTACGCCCCTGGTCGAGCAGCGTGTCAACTGTCCTATCCGCATCCTGTGCACCGCCATTCTGACAGGCCGCTCACCTCCTCTGCTGAGAGCGACTGTCAGCTGTTCCAGACCCATCTCTCAGCACTCTCAGCACAGGATTGGATTTACGCAGCATGATGTAAGGGTGCACAATAAAACCTGTTTAAAGGGCAGGGCGCTGTGCCCTGTAATACAAACCAGTCATCGTTAAAAGGGTGGCCACAAACAAAGTGGTGTCACATTAAAGTGATCAGCCAAGTTGCTACGTCAGAGCAGAGCATACTTTTTTTTATATATGTTGTATGTATATGTTCACTCAAAGGCACGAGCCCCAATCACCACTGCACTAGGTCACCTGCTGGAAACCAAATATAAACCAACAGTGGTTGTCACGTGATATTAAGCCACTACCTGGATGATGTTAGTAGGCTGGCAATGCGTTTTTATTCCTCAGCACACCAATGGTCCATGGTCCCAGGCTGTGGAAATAGCCATCCGGGCAGTGTTGCGCGCTTTCACTTGCAGAGCCGGCTTACGGCAGGTGTATGCTGGGGTGAACAGCGATTAATGAGACCCTGCTTCTCTGGTGTCTTGGAGTCAGCTGCGGCCTCTGGCATCCCAAAGGTAGCAAGTCAGCGGGAACACCGGTGTGGCAGTGTGGAGGAAGGAGTCTCACCCTCTGGAGCCGACTCGCGGCTGGCGATCGCCGGGGTCAACAGCAGTGAGCCATATACCGGTGCTTGTGCAGCTGCCTTTGCTGGTGGGTGGGTAGGAGACAGTTGAAATGGTAGGCTGGATGCTGACTGTGTCAGGGTGGCCAGGGTTCAATGGACAGCTGAGGTGGCTGGGCGGCTTCAGTGATCGTTCAGAAGGCACCACACAGCAGAAATGTGCAGGGCCTTCTGAGCGACCACTATGAATTTACAAGCAGGTCTGTTATAGATTGAGGACACTCGGGCCGTGCATTTGTACCGCTGTGTGGGTTACACACACAGCGATATTCAGACACTTTCTGTAAAATCACTCAGAAAGTGGCTGAAGGTGTAATGGGCCCTGTGTGTGTAGGGCCCATTACACCTCTCCTTTATACTCATTCCTCCTCCCACTTCCAGTTCTGGCTCTGCATAATATGTCTGGGCTACTTGGTTTATTTTGGGCTAAATATATAGTGATGTATGGTGTTGTATCTGCATGGGCAATGCTGAGATTGGGGATGGACCACTAGTAGAGGATTAGACACTGGATGAAAAGGGTAGATACTGGGAGCGCAAACAGTGACAGACATGTGAGAGAGGAGAGCAGGGGCTGCTGCTTCCTCCTCTCCCATACACATATATAGGGTGTTGATTTGGTAAGAGGGAGAGGTCATGTATCATAGGGCAGGATGTACCAGGATTTACAAAGTGATAAAATGAAGAGTGATAACATATCAGCTCCCAACTGTACTTTTTCAAACACATCCTTCAAATAGACAGCTAGGAGCTGATTGGCTGGTACTATCCACTTTATCACTGTTTGAAGCTTAGTACAACTGACCCAATGTGAGGGATTGCAGGATACAAGGTAGGGAGTGGGCAGACTTCTATGGCGTTTCCCTCAGCAGTCTGCAGTTGATTAATATAACATTGGAGCTGCAGAATTGGTGTTGCTGTGATTGTATGTTACAGGGGCATTTGCCCCTTCCCCTTATTGGCCACTGCTGAACAGAGCCATGGAGAAATTACGCAGCTTTAGAATTAGTGATAATTATATAATATTAAATCTGTGGAAAAGACAGCATTGAAAAAATACACATATCATTCTTGGAAATCCTTGGCAATCCTGTGAAAGTATTTTTAAAAGGACATGTCACGGCGCGGATGCTATGCAACCTGTCCTTCTGGACAGGCCGACGCTCCATCCTACCTGGGCCTCTGGCCATCCAGCAGGGGTCTTCCTTGCAGCAGCTGGTGCTTCCCGGAGCATCAGCAGGTCTGACGGCAATGGCGACTCTTGCTATTTGGGATTATGCCAAATGATTTTGAAACAACAATCAGGGGCCAGTAATTCTGGTCCGGTCCATTGGGTATATCTGCAGTTCTGAATATTCTTCACTTCTTCAGTTCTCCATTTATCCAGTCCATCTGGTAAATCTCAGGTTCAGAATATCTTTCAGTTCTACAGTTCTCCATTCATCCGGCACAATGTCTAAACCCAAAGTTAGCTTGGTGGTTTATTCTTCACCCAATTTGATTTAAATGTATCCTTCCAACAAGATACTATTAACAGCAAACCGATTGCCTCTCTCATTCGCTGTCTACTGACCAAGAACCTTAAAATATCACGTTTTCAGTCCAACCATTTATGAAAACATTAATCTTCCCACAGTACCACAAACATTTGTAGCATCCCATCTTCATCCTCAGTTACTTCATTGGGCACATCAGGGGCAAACGCAGGATTTTCAGAAGGGGGTTTCCAGAGGTGCGGAGCAAAGTACGGAGATGGACACTTAGGTGACCCAGTATATGTTTTGATGTCCCGCGGGTGGTAGGGGGTATTATATCAACCGCTCAGCATGTAGGGCCTGGATCAGTAATTTCCACTTACTAAGAAGGGGGCATTGGGCTGAATGAAGGGGCCCTGATACATAACTTCCAGGGTGGTAGGGGATGTTTAATATGCAGAGGAGGGGTGTATAGTGGAGTGGGCTTATTATTCATAATTTTCTGGTGGGAGGATAACTTGCTTGACTGCAGATATCTCCAGTTCCCGGAAATAGATTTCTTAGATTTTAATGGAATTAAAAACTAGAGAAGCCCACCTACCAAATGGTACTGAGGACGAGGGGATCAGAGTTCAGGAGGCAGAGCAATCTGCCAAGGAGTATATAAAACTACATACCAGGTGTGTGGAGCTGGAGCAGTAACCAGCTACTTGAAGGCTGATATCTCTGGTTCTGGGAACAGTAGAGACAAGCTTCTAGTGTCTGTCAAAGGAGGAGAGTCACAGATTTTGGAATATATCCTCAGAAAAACTCTATGTCAGACAGAACCTGAAATATCTGACTGGGAACAGAAATTAACAGGCTTGGATGGGGACCACTGCTTTAAAGTCAGATATCTCCGGTTCCCAAGGTCCGATTTTAAAAATTCTTGTACTCTTGGAAAGAGGGGACCCTCAGCTTTCAGACAATGTCCCTTAGATTCCTGGGGGGTTTCTGGGTACTCGGAAACCCCCCCTGCATGCGCTACTGCACATACATCCTGATTTGACAGTCACACTGCAATTAAACAAACATTGATGTTCATTCAATGCAGTTATTAGTGGCCTTTCATGTAGACTGATGTCAATGAGTGAATTTCCTTCTGCATTCAATGTTCTCAACATAAGATCTCTTGCCAAAAACCTGCTATTGAACTGCAACCAATTTCCATATCCACTCATCCTTGGACACATCTTTAAATGATCTACCTCCTTCCCACAGATATATAGCAATACAATATTAGTAATAGTCTGAAAAAAGGTACATTTCATACAACTAAACGGGTTACCTGCGACTCCTAAATTGGCTCAGTTGTTCACTACTAATGTTTTCCGTCTTCAAGTCCTCCATACAGAAATGATTCCAGAATTTTGATACAAAAAAAAAAAAATCAATCTGATGAGTTCTGTGTTTATTTCTACAAGTCAAATTGAAGTTCTATATCGCTTAACATTCCCAAACTAATGATCAATCTGAAAGAGGAGTTAATCAAGATCCGGAAACATTCATTCAATTATATAAGTCTTCATCCCAAGATAACTGGTCATATCTGTTATCTTGGGCTGAGCTTGCCCATAAAACCTAGCATGCTTCCTCTGGGACAACTCCTTTTTTCATTTCATATGGACTCAACTCTCGAGTGCCAGGGTTCAAAAGTCTTCCTGTCTTTGAGTACCTGTGGTCAATTCTTCCTTGCAGTATTTCTCTAATATTTAAAAGAACATTCATGCTTCTTTACTAAAAGCATCTGTTGGTACTTATGTATTATCTAGGCTCCCATGTTAAATGCACCCCATTTCTTCATACCCCTACTATCCAACTACGCATGGAGTTGATTTTATATAGTGTGGCGAGCGCAGCGAGCCACCGTGCCCGAAGCGTGGTGAGCGCAGCGAGCCCCGCGAGGGGACACGGTCTCATAAGAAAAATGGGAGCCCAGATATTACATAAGTACCCATCTGTTTGTTACAAGAATTTTAGAGATTGCCAAAGAAGACCTATTCCCAGTTTCAAAGTGGACGATAAAGTTTGGATGTCCACCCGGTACATCAGACTTCAAACTCCATCCATGAAATTTTCATCTCGGTTCATTGGCCCTTACACCATCTTAAGATCATCTCTCCTCTCATTTACATGATCCAACTACCCTTTTTGTTACTGATTCCAAATACTTTCCATATATTCTTTTTAAAACCCATGATATTGAATCAATTCCAAACAACCCTTCTTAAAGCTCCCAAACCCAGCACACAGCAAGGAGTGGAATTCAAAATGAAAGAGATTCATCATTTTGGGTTATGGTCCAGAAGAAAGAATTTAAGTTTAAGCCTCTGTCAATGTTCCTTTTCTAATTAAAAGTAATTATAAAATTATAAAAATGTTATCAAAACAATCCTTATTCGTCCAAGGATTACAGGCAGGGAGGTCCAGCAGAATTTTGTATCCAGAGAGAGTGGCTGTTGGTAGATTACGCGTTTCACCGCCTCCTAGTCGGTATCAGCGGCTTCTTCAGACCGTGAAAGACCTATAGTAACCTCTACTTGGCCTCCAAGACCTCTGTTGGATCCACAAAACCCAAGGTTTGTGTCAGGACATTTATTCATTGACACACTGGAGAGCTGCTTCCATACACATTTTGGTTATGGAATATTTGCAATTCTATACTGTTGATCTATAAAAGGCATTTACAAGAGACTATTTCTTATTGTCTGTACAGTTTTCTAGCCAGTGTGTTTTTCAAGTACAACATTTGTTTCTCTTTTATGCACTTTTGTCACATTGTTAACCTTTTTTGCTTTGAATATTGTATATACACAACTCATTTATTAATGTAACCAACCATTCAACCTTTGAAATACAAGCACAGATCAGATTATTTGGCTCTGTTCTTTAGAAATACATATAACACACAAGTACACCATACAATATGTTTTGAATATATATATGATGGCAAGAACAATGTACCCTGTGCTTTATAGAGTCACAGTCACAATATTAAGCAGTTAGGGAAAAACATAGATCAATGCACAATCAGATTCACCTAGCATATGAATAATTTAAGCATCAATGGCAGCTGCTTATACAGTTGTGGCTCTAATGTAGTAACAGCTGATTTTCTTCAATTAATTGTCTTAAATATTGAAATTGTGAAGATAATGATCAGTCCCATAGAGTTGAATGCATGCTTCCAACCATTTGCCTGTGGTCCACCTCCTGAAAAATATAGACCACAAGAGCCTCCTAGTGCAATATCATTACATTTCAAACTAAAGAATCCACACAAAAAAATCCTCATTCCCAGGTCCAGCCATCAAGGTTACCTCTCCCATGTGTGGAGTAAGGGAAAAATTTCTATAAAATACAGATGGAGCCCCTCTCATTCAATGCCGATGCTCTTCAGATTGTCCCCACTGGCTAGCGCTGGCTGAGAGGGACTCCATTAGACTGTCACTCGGTGGCTGGGCGGCGGGATCCTGCCCATCTCCACTTCAGGGAGACGGGCAGGGTTAGGGGAATGCGACAGACGGGGACTGGCTGTCAGGGGACAGGGACCAACGGGGAGCTCCATCGGAATGGGGCGCATGAGCGTCTTGTGCGCGCGTGCCTCCTTCCAATGGATGGCGGGTCTGGCGACTGGTGGGGGCTGGCGATTCAATCACCAGCCCCCGCAAGCATGAGGCTGGCTCCATCTGTATCTTTTAAGCAATCTTTATAAACACCATAAACATACATTTTAAGGCCCCCTATGCATTAGGACAGTTAGGACCTAATTTCCCCGGCAGCTCGCCAGGTCAGGTCACATATGTTTAGTCACTTGATGTGCCATTTTTTACATGTGATAAATAGTATGCGATTTATCACATGTAAACTCCCGAGAAGCTGCAGGCGGAGGGAGTGGGGGCGTGATAGCAAGAGGTGGGGGGGGGGGCAGAACCCAGGTGAAGGGGACGCAAATAGGTGGACCTTACAAATGAATGGACAGAGAGCTCTCAAACAATCACTGGCTGCCCATTCATTTGTATGGGTTTTTCTTTTAAGTGCACTGCCACTGTATCCCCCCTGCCCGGCACCTGGCTGCACATAAGATCTTTCAAATCTTATGTGTATCTCGTATGACCTCCTGACTATCCAATGCACACAGGACCGAGCATTGAGTCAGAAGCGATGTCAAATACATGAGAATTGGTCCGATTTATCATTCTGATCCGTCGGAATCAGGTCTAATCGGACCAATTGGCCTTAAGTTCAAAAAGTAAAACGTATATGAGTAACAGTTGTCAGAGATAGCAGTCCCAGATAGAGTCACCCAGAAGAATCAGCAGGATAAACTTTCAAACATTTACACCTATACAAGTGTTCAGGACTTCATCCCTGAGGACAGAGTTTGGTAACTACCGATATCAATTCAATTTGAATGGATCTTGATTTTTATAGTAGCAAGATACAATAATAGCCCATGTTTTAAAATAAATATACACCTGGTGCTCGGCCAGGTGGATTAATTATTATCTCAGTCAATATGATTTAACCATCTGTGCTGAACCACACATATACTTAAAATATATACCATTAGGGCTCCTTGAGGACCGTGTTTGGGAACAGACCTCCCATATCCAATATTCTGGAATATGGAGTTTTTGGGACCTGGATTGAGATAGTTACACCTTTGATTTCTGATGATTTAGAGTATGCAATCTTGTCTAATGCACAAAGCTATAAAGAATATTGAATAAAATAACCTTCATGCTAAAGGTGCGCACACACGGGGCAATATCAATAGAATACAAAATTGGGATTTCCGAACTGTCTGAGGCGCAACTGATCCTGATGGTGTTCGGACCGTCAATGTTTTCAATCGGTTTCTCCACGTATATGAGTCCTCTCCATATATGTGTTTTGTTTTGAAATATAAACCAGAGAGACCAACAATTAGACTGAGTTCAAAAACATGGACAGATTTCACCAATAGGGCAAAGTGGAGAAAATGAGGGTGAGCGTACCCCTACTCACTCTGTGAGTGGCACTGTGAGTGGCACTGTAAGTGCACGTAGCGTGTACTTTCTCCTGCTGAAGACCACCTTCTCTATTTTCTCTCCTCGCTCCAAGTGATGTATATGTCATAAAGGAAAAATAAACAATACTGTGTAAACCCGTTCACTTCTGGGTATTTATGGAATTTTAGTGGAAAGAACAATTTTAGTTGGCGCACCTCACTCACCCGATCTCAGGGGGAGGTACGTATATAAAGGTATCTTTTTACAGGGTGAATGAACTTGCAACACAATACAGTGGTGAAAAAATGGGCGTACCCCACTCACGGTGAATGTAGATTGTGTATATGCCCGTAGCAGGTTCTTTGTGTCTTCTTATTTAACGAGAAGCTCAGAGATTTTTTTCTCCAAAGTGTAGATATGTAAAATAGATAAAAACAAAACAATGTGTAGTCTCGTCCTGACCAATGTGTATATATATAAATGTTCAACCAGGGAACCAAGATGGTGTGCACAGATCATACCAGGACTCACTCTTTAGAGATTTTCATAAAGTGTATAAAGGTATCTTTGTGAGGGGTGAGTTTATAGAAGATTCCTTCACCAAGACCAAAGTGAAAAAGGTTTTCTTTACCCAGAGGTAACGAGGATTGTGAAGGATGATGGCGTACCAGACTTACGAATTAGTAAGGCTTTACACTCCCATAGCGTTTTCTTTATTGGGCCTGTGTTCTCAACCTTACTGAGGAGGCCTCATCCGATCATACACACCATTAGTGTAGGATAAGACAAAAATAAAAAAATTTGTCTCAGTGTTCTTATTCAAAACAGGGGGGGGGTCTCCGATTTATCTTTCATTGACCATAAACAATTGTGTTCCTTTCAAAATTTATTTTGACAAGCAGGTTTAAAAATCCTCCATCCCTTTGATGGTCAAACACCATACAACAGGGAAAAACAGTACAGAAATGACCCACAACGGTCATAATGAAAAAACAATACTTTTTAAAATACAAAACACCAAAAGTAAAAACGGAATAAAAAATACATACATCCAATGAGGGTTTGTGGAAATAGGGTGATGGCTGCTCACACTCCACACTAGCTGTCGACGCGTTTCAGTGTGCAAACTTTTTCAAGACATGCTGGTGGAGGGTGAGAAGCCATTATTTATACCCTGAGCAGCCAATAACCATGAACAGGAAGTGATGTCGTGAACATTCCAATATTGCACACTTTCCCATGTTCAAAGTATGTATAAACATATCACATTTATATACATACATGTTTTACAATCCAATCCTTAAATAAACATAACAGTTTTCACATAGCAGAGTCCGTTTGATAATCCGGCATCAGCGGTTGCCATGACAACCGTATGCGTCCTTCCGGTGTAGAATAAACACCGTTCTGATAAGCTCGAATTTGGTTAGTATATGGAGGATTTATGCCCCCACCAGGAGTGCATCTTACGTACTAACTCCTGTAGTTGATCCCGTGTTACCGGGATCTTCCGATGTTCCTGTGGACGGAGCCGTCCGTCGGAGCGGCCTCACTTCCCCAGATCTCCCCTCCTCTTCCGGTTGCTGGACCGCAACTACGGAAGCCTAGAGGGATCCCTGGGTGAGCCGCATCCGTGATCGTCTTCCGGCTTCCGGCTTTCTTTGAACCGCAAGATGCGGAAGTGTATTCAGATACCTGTATTGCCGATAGTTGAAAGACGCCCTGTTGTCATGGCAACACCTCTCGTCCTGAATGACAGAAACAGATGTACAAATTATCCACTAATATATTGCAACATACATTATATCTCAGTGGCATAATTCAATATTTATAGAACTGCGGGATGGACAATGGGACGGTCCCAGATAATCTGTTACCGTGACAATGCCGATCCCCCAGAGCTGAAAAAAAGGGTCCTTATATGAGTGACCTCTGTGTATCAGTAGGTGTACCCAATGGATGCCACATAGTGGTATACTTAGATGTAATAAGTATAGGGGGCTGACGTCAGCGAAAATACCCAAGCCGAAGTGATCCCCATCACAGGAACCACTTCAGCTCAAAATCACTGTTCAAGCCCCCCGGCATTAGGGTATTACAATTAAATATTAAGTTCATCTCAGATTTAGCCAAAGGTGTGATGTTGTCCTTCTGTCTAATGTTTCCCTTTGCTATTCTGAGACCACAGAAGGAGACTATCTCTTGCGTGGAGCAATTATGTACACTCTTGAAATGGGAAGATAGGGAGTGAGTTTCCATCCCATTCCTCACATTTCTTAAGTGTTCCCCCAGTCTAGTTTTTAAGGGCCTCGTGGTTCTGCCGATGTAGTGTTTGCTGCAACTACATTCAATGGTGTACACCACATTCTTGGTGTTGCATGTAATAAAGTCACTGATGGCTATATTGTACCCGTTAATGGTATACTCAGTGATCTTACTAGTGCCTTTGCTTTTGATGTTTTTGCATCCGATGCAGCTGCCGCATCGGAAAAAGCCTTTTGTTGTAATTCTAGACATGGGGGGTTTAGATGTAAAATGGCTCTTCACTAGACTAGTGCGTATATTTGGGGCTTTTCAGTAGATGTGTGTCGGGTGCTCCGGTATAAGGGTCGCTTTGCAGGATCTTCCAATGTTTTTTGAAGATTTTTTCGATAGTTTTTTGTTCTTCTGTATAAGTGGTGATAAAGGAGTACGCATGATTACCATCATTCTGATTTTTTTTGGGGCGGTATTATTTATGATGGTATCTTCTCTTAGAGTGTCAATCTCTATTTCTAATTTAGACTCATCGTACCCACATGCCATGAATTTATTTTTCATTACTACAGCTTGTTCGGAGAATATTGCATTATCGGAGCAATTCCTCCTCAGGCGTTTAAATTAGCCTTTTGGGATGGAACTAAGCCAATTTTTATGATGGCAACTAGACGAGGGAATATAAGTCCCCGAATCTGTAGGTTTACAGTAATTTTTATATTTCAACCGCCCTTCTTCTACATAAACTGTAATGTCGAGGAAGTTTATATTTTCCTCTTCTATTTCAAAAGAAAGTTTATGTTGCAATTGTTATTGTTTAGATAATTGCAAAAAGTATCGAGGGTGTTTCTGTCACCCTCCCAAACGAAAAAGATATCATCTATATATCTTGCGTAGGACACCAGATTCGCCCCAAAGGGGTTATTAGCCCAGATGGTACTCAGCTCCCATGCCCCCATAAATATGTTGGCATAGCTTGGGGTGAATCTGGTGCCCATCGCTGTCCCTGTCCGCTGGATGTAAAAACTGTCATTAAACAGAAAAAAATTGTTTTGTAATATAAACAATATGCCTTCTAAAATAAAATTTTGAAGGTCCTGTGATTTGTCCGATAGAGCCAGAAACTGTTTGGAACTTTGAATGCCTATATCATGCTGGATAATAGTATACAGGGACCCTACGTCCGCAGTAACCAGAAGATAATCATTTTTCCATTCAATTGAGTCTATTAATTTCAAAAAATCGCCAGTATCTTTTAGATGAGATTTATTAAGAGACACAAGGGGTTGTAAATGGTAATCTATAAACATAGATAAATTACTCGTGATGGAATCCACCCCGGAGATTATTGGTCTCCCGAGGGGGTCTATAAGACTCTTGTGAACCTTGGGTAAGGCGTAAATTACAGGAGTGGTGGGTTTTTCATTTAAGAGGAACTTAAATTCTCCAGAAGTAATTATGTTTTTAGTGAGTGCAACTCTCAAAAATTCTTCTAGTTTTTGTAAAGTATTTTGAGTGGGGTCTCCCCTAAGTTTTTTGTAAGTGGACCGATCTCTGAGTTGTCTCATAACTTCAGCCTCATATTTATTGGTATCCATGATTACGATCCCCCCCCCCCTTATCTGCCAGTTTTACTATGATCTTTTTATTTTCTTTTAGATCTTTCATAGCTATTTTTTATTTCTGAGACAGATTAGATGATTTTTTTATCTATCTTAATGGATTTTATGTCCTCAAAATCCAAAGTCGAGAAAGTCTCCAAAAATGGGCCCTTACAGTATTGAGGATAAAAAATTGATTTGGGTTTGAAGGCAGGAGTTTGTATTTCACTGTTCTCTTCTCTATTTGATTATCTTTTTTTTTTTTTTTACTTTTTCAAAGTGAGCTTTCTAGTAAATCTTTGTAGATCTATATATAGCTCAAAATTGTTTATGTGATTGGTAGGAGCGTACTTTAGTCCCTTTTGTAGAAGATTCTCCTCTTCCTTGGATAATGTGTGGGAACTTAAATTAAAGATTTTAGTGGCCATTAGACCAGGTTTACCTTTCTCTATCTCTAGTGTTCCTTTTAGGGGCTTCTTTTTGTCCCTCTTCTTTTTGTAAGACTTAGATTTCTTAGGTCTTTTTGGGGGGGTGGTTTTTTTCCTCTTTCCCCCTCTCTTTCCCCTATATCGGTGGGGTTGATCTAAATATTGGGGGTAGAGGTACAGCTCATCTCTAAAAAAGGAGAATGGCAGAAGGCATGATCTTTAATTAAAGAGTTTTCCTCCCGAAGGGGACTATATCTGTTCTGGTACTTAATCGGGGAATCTAATTGTTCCCTCATGGGTCTCCTATATGTTTTTGATGGAATTCTCCATTCTGGGGTTCTTTTTTGTTCATTCCTATGGTGATGTGTCGATTCCCTTGGGGCATATTTTCTCCAATGGGGTATACGGTATGGTTCCCTATGTTCGTATGATTCAAACCTTTGATGGGGGGATGAATTCCTATTGGACATAAAGGGTTCTCTATGATGTTGAGATAGATCCTCATTATGCCTGGATGATCTTCCTTCAGACCTATTCGGTCTGTGTTTATATGGGCCCTGTGTTTTTCTCTTTTGATTCCCATATTTTCTCTGTCCTTGGGTGACCTGTTTGAATCCCTTTTGGGGATTATTTACCGTATTTACTTCCCCAAGGTTTTTACTCAAGTCTTCTTTATCTCTTTTAAACTTTTTTACCTTTCTCTGTATAATGGCTCTTTCTGTCTTTTTTACATTAGTTGTGATGGTATGTTCCAGCACTTTAAACTCCTCGCTTTTGGAGTACGGTGAGGCCAATGACTTATACAGTTTTATCTCTTCCTCTAATTTTTCTAGCTCTCTTTTTCTTTCATTAATTATTAGCTCCATTAGAGAAAAAGAGCATTCATCCACAATAGTTTCCCATTGTTTCTTAAACTCTTCACTTGCGGTTGAAAAGGTAGAGGTTTTATTGATTTTAAGCCCTTGGGGATTAGTTTATGAGAGATGTATTTCTCCAATGTAACCACCTCCCATAGGGTTTTACTTTCTTTTAACAATAGGCTCTCCAACTTTGACATGATACCCTCTAGGTCCTCGTCGATCAACTCTGTGTCTTCAGAGCTGTTCTCAAAGAGCTTTTTTAAAGTTGGAGAGTCTTTGTTCCCTAAATTGGAACATACTTAAGAGATTACGCTTCTTAATATATATGTACTTCTCTTTGCTGCCTGTGGGGGTCCTCCTATGGAGGTGAAGGAACAATATGCAGAACAACAAGTGATATAGGATAAGACCCCTATTCGGCGCTTTGCTGCCCCTGGTTCGTACTATCCCGCGGTTATCACCAAACAACCAAAAAGACAATAACAATAGAATACAAAATTGGGATTTCCGAACTGTCTGAGGCGCAACTGATCCTGATGGTGTTCGGACCGTCAATGTTTTCAATCGGTTTCTCCACGTATATGAGTCCTCTCCATATATGTGTTTTGTTTTGAAATATAAACCAGAGAGACCAACAATTAGACTGAGTTCAAAAACATGGACGGATTTCACCAATAGGGCAAAAGTGGAGAAAATGAGGGTGAGCGTACCCCTACTCACTCTGTGAGTGTCACTGTGAGTGGCACTGTAAGTGCACGTAGCGTGTACTTTCTCCTGCTGAAGACCACCTTCTCTATTTTCTCTCCTCGCTCCAAGTGGTGTATATGTCATAAAGGAAAAATAAACAATACTGTGTAAACCCGTTCACTTCTGGGTATTTATGGAATTTTAGTGGAAAGAACAATTTGGTACTTATGTAATATCTGGGCTCCCGTTTTTCTTATGAGACCGCGTCCCCTCGCGGGGCTCGCTGCGCTCGCACGCTTCGGGCACGGTGGCTCGCTGCGCTCGCCACACTATATAAAATCAACTCCATGCGTAGTTGGATAGTAGGGGTATGAAAAAATGGGGTGCATTTAACATGGGAGCCCAGATAATACATAAGTACCAACAATTTTAGTTGGCGCACCTCACTCACCCGATCTCAGGGGGAGGTACGTATATAAAGGTATCTTTTTACAGGGTAAATGAACTTGCAACACAATACAGTGGTGAAAAAATGGGGCGTACCCCACTCACGGTGAATGTAGATTGT
Source organism: Crinia signifera (assembly GCF_055691185.1). Lineage (NCBI taxonomy): Eukaryota > Metazoa > Chordata > Amphibia > Anura > Myobatrachidae > Crinia > Crinia signifera. Next base: position 103,356,884 of record NC_139219.1, read on the forward strand.
GTATATGCCCGTAGCAGGTTCTTTGTGTCTTCTTATTTAACGAGAAGCTCAGAGATTTTTTTCTCCAAAGTGTAGATATGTAAAATAGATAAAAACAAAACAATGTGTAGTCTCGTCCTGACCAATGTGTGTATATATATAAATGTTCAACCAGGGAACCAAGATGGTGTGCACAGATTGTACCAGGACTCACTCTTTAGAGATTTTCATAAAGTGTATAAAGGTATCTTTGTGAGGGGTGAGTTTATAGAAGATTCCTTCACCAAGACCAAAGTGAAAAAGGTTTTCTTTACCCAGAGGTAACGAGGATTGTGAAGGATGATGGCGTACCAGACTTACGAATTAGTAAGGCTTTACACTCCCATAGCGTTTTCTTTATTGGGCCTGTGTTCTCAACCTTACTGAGGAGGCCTCATCCGATCATACACACCATTAGTGTAGGATAAGACAAAAAGAAAAATATTTGTCTCAGTGTTCTTATTCAAAACAGGGGGGGTCACCGATTTATCTTTCATTGACCATAAACAATTGTGTTCCTTTAAAAATTTATTTTGAAAAGCAGGTTTAAAAATCCTCCATCCCTTTGATGGTCAAACACCATACAACAGGGAAAAACAGTACAGAAATGACCCACAACGGTCATATAGAAAAAACAATACTTTTTAAAATACAAAACACCAAAAGTGAAAACGGAATAAAAAATACATACATCCAATGAGGGTTTGTGGAAATAGGGTGATGGCTGCTCACACTCCACACTAGCTGTCGACGCGTTTCGGTGTGCAAACACCTTTTTCAAGACATGCTGGTGGAGGGTGAGAAGCCATTATTTATACCCTGAGCAGCCAATAACCATGAACAGGAAGTGATGTCGTGAACATTCCAATATTGCACACTTTCCCATGTTCAAAGTATGTATAAACATATCACATTTATATACATACATGTTTTACAATCCAATCCTTAAATAAACATAACAGTTTTCACATAGCAGAGTCCGTTTGATAATCCGGCATCAGCAGTTGCCATGACAACCGTATGCGTCCTTCCGGTGTAGAATAAACACCGTTCTGATAAGCTCGAATTTGGTTAGTATATGGAGGATTTATGCCCCCACCAGGAGTGCATCTTACGTACTAACTCCTGTAGTTGATCCCGTGTTACCGTGATCTTCCGATGTTCCTGTGGACGGAGCCGTCCGTCGACGCGGCCTCACTTCCCCAGATCTCCCCTCCTCTTCCGGTTGCTGGACCGCAACTACGGAAGCCTAGAGGGATCCCTGGGTGAGCCGCATCCGTGATCGTCATCCGGCTTCCGGCTTTCTTTGAACCGCAAGATGCGGAAGTGTATTCAGATACTTGTATTGCCGATAGTTGAGACGCCCTGTTGTCATGGCAATGCCTCTCGTCCTGAATGACAGAAACAGATGTACAAATTATCCACTAATATATTGCAACATACATTATATCTCAGTGGCATAATTCAATATTTATAGAACTGCGGGATTGACAATGGGACGGTCCCAGATAATCTGTTACCGTGACAACGCCGATCCCCCAGAGCTGAAAAAAAGGGTCCTTATATGAGTGACCTCTGTGTATCAGTAGGTGTACCCAATGGATGCCACATAGTGGTATACTTAGATGTAATAAATATAGGGGGCTGACGTCAGCGAAAATACCCGAGTCGAAGTGATCCCCATCACAGGAACCACTTCAGCTCAAAATCACTGTTCAAGCCCCCCCGGCATTAGGGTATTACAATTAAATATTAAGTTCATCTTTGTAATATAAACAATATGCCTTCTAAAATAAAAATTTGAAGGTCCTGTGATTTGTCCGATAGAGCCAGAAACTGTTTGGAACTTTGAATGCCTATATCATGCTGGATAATAGTATACAGGGACCCTACGTCCGCAGTAACCAGAAGATAATCATTTTTCCATTCAATTGAGTCTATTATTTTTAAAAAATCGCCAGTATCTTTTAGATGAGATTTATTAGGAGACACAAGGGGTTGTAAATGGTAATCTATAAACATAGATAAATTACTCGTGATGGAATCCACCCCGGAGATTATTGGTCTAGAAAAACTAGAAGAATTTTTGAGAGTTGCACTCACTAAAACATAATTACTTCTGGAGAATTTAAGTTCTTCTTAAATGAAAAACCCACCACTCCTGTAATTTACGCCTTACCCAAGGTTCACAAGAGTCTTATAGACCCCCCCGGGAGACCAATAATCTCCGGGGTGGATTCCATCACGAGTAATTTATCTATCTTTATAGATTACCATTTACAACCCCTTGTGTCTCTTAATAAATCTCATCTAAAAGATACTGGCGATTTTTTAAAATTAATAGACTCAATTAAATGGAAAAATGATTATCTTCTGGTTACTGCGGACGTAGGGTCCCTGTATACTATTATCCAGCATGATATAGGCATTCAAAGTTCCAAACAGTTTCTGGCTCTATCGGACAAATCACAGGACCTTAAAAATTTTATTTTAGAAGGCATATTGTTTATATTACAAAACAATTTTTTTCTGTTTAATGACAGTTTTTACATCCAGCGGACAGGGACAGCGATGGGCACCAGATTCACCCCAAGCTATGCCAACATATTTATGGGGGCATGAGAGCTGAGTACCATCTGGGCTAATAACCCCTTTGGGGCGAATCTGGTGTCCTACGCAAGATATATAGATGATATCTTTTTCATTTGGGAGGGTGACAGAAACACCCTCGATACTTTTTGCAATTATCTAAACAATAACAATTGCAACATTAAACTTTCTTTTGAAATAGAAGAGGAAAATATAAACTTCCTCGACATTACAGTTTATGTAGAAGAAGGGCGGTTGAAATATAAAAATTACTGTAAACCTACAGATTCGGGGACTTATATTCCCTTGTCTAGTTGCCATCATAAAAATTGCCTTAGTTCCATCCCAAAAGGCCAATTTAAACGCCTGAGGAGGAATTGTTCCGATAATGCAATATTCTCCGAATAAGCTGTAGTAATGAAAAATAAATTCATGGCATGTGGGTACGATGAGTCTAAATTAGAAATAGAGATTGACACTCTAAGAGAAGATACCATCATAAATAATACCGCCCCAAAAAAACATCAGAATGATGGTAATCATGCGTACTCCTTTATCACCACTTATACAGAAGAACACAAAACTATTGAAAAAATCTTCAAAAAACATTGGAAGATCCTGCAAAGCGACCCTGTGTTAAAAAACCTTATACTGGAGCACCCGAGACACATCTACCGAAAAGCCCCAAATATACGCACTAGTCTAGTGAAGAGCCATTTTACTTCTAAACCCCCCATGTCTAGAATTACAACAAAAGGCTTTTTCCGATGCGGCAGCTGCATCGGATGCAAAAACATCAAAAGCAAAGGCACTAGTAAGATCACTGAGTATACCATTAACGGGTACAATATAGCCATCAGTGACTTTATTACATGCAACACCAAGAATGTGGTGTACACCATTGAATGTAGTTGCAGCAAACACTACATCGGCAGAACCACGACGCCCTTAAAAACTAGACTGGGGGAACACTTAAGAAATGTGAGGAATGGGATGGAAACCCACTCCCTATCTTCCCATTTCAAGAGTGTACATAATTGCTCCACGCAAGAGATAGTCTCCTTCTGTGGTCTCAGAATAGCAAAGGGAAACATTAGACAGAAGGACAACATCACACCTTTGGCTAAATCTGAGATGAACTTAATATTTAATTGTAATACCCTAATGCCGGGGGGGCTTGAACAGTGATTTTGAGCTGAAGTGGTTCCTGTGATGGGGATCACTTCGGCTCGGGTATTTTCGCTGACGTCAGCCCCCTATATTTATTACATCTAAGTATACCACTATGTGGCATCCATTGGGTACACCTACTGATACACAGAGGTCACTCATATAAGGACCCTTTGTTTCAGCTCTGGGGGATCGGCATTGTCACGGTAACAGATTATCTGGGACCGTCCCATTGTCAATCCCGCAGTTCTATAAATATTGAATTATTCCACTGAGATATAATGTATGTTGCAATATATTAGTGGATAATTTGTACATCTGTTTCTGTCATTCAGGACGAGAGGCGTTGCCATGACAACAGGGCGTCTTTCAACTATCGGCAATACAAGTATCTGAATACACTTCCGCATCTTGCGGTTCAAAGAAAGCCGGAAGACGGAAGACGATCACGGATGCGGCTCACCCAGGGATCCCTCTAGGCTTCCGTAGTTGCGGTCCAGCAACCGGAAGAGGAGGGGAGATCTGGGGAAGTGAGGCCGCTCCGACGGACGGCTCCGTCCACAGGAACATCGGAAGATCCCGGTAACACTGGATCAACTACAGGACTTAGTACGTAAGATGCACTCCTGGTGGGGGCATAAATCCTCCATATACTAACCAAATTCGAGCTTATCATGTTTATTTAAGGATTGGATTGTAAAACATGTATGTATATAAATGTGATATGTTTATACATACTTTGAACATGGGAAAGTGTGCAATATTGGAATGTTCACGACATCACTTCCTGTTCATGGTTATTGGCTGCTCAGGGTATAAATAATGGCTTCTCACCCTCCACCATAATGTCTTGAAAAAGGTGTTTGCACACCGAAACGCGTCGACAGCTAGTGTTGAGTGTGAGCAGCCATCACCCTATTTCCACAAACCCTCATTGGATGTATGTATTTTTTATTCCGTTTTTACTTTTGGTGTTTTGTATTTTAAAAAGTATTGTTTTTTCATTATGACCGTTGTGGGTCATTTCTGTACTGTTTTTCCCTGTTGTATGGTGTTTGACCATCAAAGGGATGGAGGATTTTTAAACCTGCTTGTCAAAATAAATTTTTAAAGGAACACAATTGTTTATGGTCAATGAAAGATAAATCGGTGACCCCCCCCTGTTTTGAATAAGAACACTGAGACAATTTTTTTTCTTTTTGTCTTATCCTACACTAATGGTGTGTATGATCGGATGAGGCCTCCTCAGTAAGGTTGAGAACACAGGCCCAATAAAGAAAACGCTATGGGAGTGTAAAGCCTTACTAATTCATAAGTCTGGTACGCCATCATCCTTCACAATCCTCGTTACCTCTGGGTAAAGAAAACCTTTTTCACTTTGGTCTTTTTGAAGGAATCTTCTATAAACTCACCCCTCACAAAGATACCTTTATACACTTTATGAAAATCTCTAAAGAGTGAGTCCTGGTACGATCTGTGCACACCATCTTGGTTCCCTGGTTGAACATTTATATATATATACACATTGGTCAGGACGAGACTACACATTGTTTTGTTTTTATCTATTTTACATATCTACACTTTGGAGGAAAAAATCTCGTTAAATAAGAAGACACAAAGAACCTGCTACGGGCATATACACAATCTACATTCACCGTGAGTGGGGTACACCCATTTTTTCACCACTGTATTGTGTTGCAAGTTCATTCACCCTGTAAAAAGATACCTTTATATACGTACCTCCCCCTGAGATCGGGTGAGTGAGGTGCGCCAACTAAAATTGTTCTTTCCACTAAAATTCCATAAATACCCAGAAGTGAACGGGTTTACACAGTATTGTTTATTTTTCCTTTATGACATATACACCACTTGGAGCGAGGAGAGAAAATAGAGAAGGTGGTCTTCAGCAGGAGAAAGTACACGCTACGTGCACTTACAGTGCCACTCACAGTGACACTCACAGAGTGAGTAGGGGTACGCTCACCCTCATTTTCTCCACTTTGCCCTATTGGTGAAATCTGTCCATGTTTTTGAACTCAGTCTAATTGTTGGTCTCTCTGGTTTATATTTCAAAACAAAACACATATATGGAGAGGACTCATATACGTGGAGAAACCGATTGAAAACATTGACGGTCCGAACACCATCAGGATCAGTTGCGCCTCAGACAGTTCGGAAATCCCAATTTTGTATTCTATTGTTATTGTCTTTTTGGTTGTTTGGTGATAACCGCAGGATAGTACGAACCAGGGGCAGCAAAGCGCCGAATAGGGGTCTTATCCTATATCACTTGTTGTTCTACACGGGGCAATATGATCGCTGGCAATATATTGCTAGCAATATATTGCTCAGCAATCATATTGCCCCGTGTCCTGTTTTCATCTGCGACCAGAGATGGTCGCAGATGAAAATTTAAACACTGCTGGGTGAAGAGGCAGGGGATGTCGCTGGTCAGAGGAGCATGCTCCTCCAACCAGCGACCATTCAGGGGCTGAAAACGGGAGCGCGCACCCGGCGATTTATCGCTGGTGCACACTCCAATCACTGGCAATATGGTCGCTCAGCGACCATATTCCCAGCGATTTCAGCCCCTATCGCCCCCGTGTGTACACAGCATTAGGGGGTGATTCTAATCCCCTATGCTCCCAGCGAATTTGCAACAGGGACCGATTTTTTTCCTATGCGCGTAATAGTTGATCCAAATGTGCAGGTTCACTGGGCGAATGGCTTCGGCAACTTACATAGTTGCCAAGCCATTCACATGGAGCAAGGGTCACGTGGTGGTGGGGCTGGGTGTCGCCCATGTGAATGCCCAACATTTCATAAGCATCTCCATGAAAATGTTCGGCATTCCCATGGGAGTGCGGGCGTGCTGATGTGTGCTGGTGCTTGCGTTTGACGTCATATGATGTTACCCACCCTCCATGTCTTCGTCCTGGCACACGCAAATAAAATTCAGTTTACACTGACTTCATTCGACGGTCAGCGACCATCAAATGATTTCTCCAGCAGCGGGCACATGCGAGGGAATGTGACTTCAGTACACATCCCCTCGCATAGTTGTGAGGGGAAATGGCGGCGGTCGGGGTGGACTTTCGGTGGGGCGGGCTCTCTGGCACTCGGTAAGCTGCAATCCTCGCAGCTTACCAAGTCAACCAGAATCAGCCCTTATGTGTAAGACATTCCTTCATGAAACCTAAATTAATTTAGTGTATGTATATGAAATTTGTGTTCTGTGTAAACAACAAATGTTATACAAGCTCACATATAGATCAGAGTTGAATTGAGTCCAGATCATTAAATAAAATTGACCCGATACTAATTTAGTCACCGGTGCCCAAGCATAAATATCCTTAAAACCTGGACTGTAATGACATAGTTTGGGAAACTGGTCTAGATGATTAGAACCTACACATAGGCGAATCTAGAATTATGGTAATGGGTGGTCCCAGATCTAGACACAACAGTAGGGGGACCTTTGCGCGGCGCAGCTGCGCATCAAAAAGGGGGTGTGGCCTCATGGGAGGAGGCGTGGCATCACAAAAAGGGGTGTGGTATTACACTTTAGACCATACACAGTAATGCCCATTACACATTTTAGCAAACTCCGTAATACCCATTACACATAAAGCCACACGCCGTAATGCCAATTACACATTGTGCCTCACATCATGATGCCCATTACATACTATATAACAAACCATAATGCCCATTACATATTTGCCACATAAGTGCTGCTTACCTACGTGCTCATAGGGGGTTCTTGCTTGATGGCACCATAGTACCCATTACACATGATGCCGCACACCATAGTACCCATTACACATGATGCCGCACACCATAGTACCCATTACACATGATGCCGCACACCATAGTACCCATTACACATGATGCCGCGCCCCATAGTACCCATTACACATGATGCTGCACACATATTGTCCCTTACACATGATGTTGCACACATAATGCCCCTTACACATTAAGCCACACATTATCCGTAATGCCCCCACATACCGCCACTTGTAGTGTCCCTTAAGCAATGCCCCCAAAAGTGCCACTTACTGTAAATTTTTATATGAGCCTTTACTGCTGCTGCAAGGAGAGATGGAGAGCGGTGCAGCTGCTTCTATGGGGAGAGGAGCAGAGCGCAGAGCACACTCCCACTCCCCTCCTGGAGTCCCCTCTAGCCGAGTGGACATTTGAAATATTGTGCGTGCTGTTTTTGTGCGTGACGTCGGGGGAGCACGCCGGCACCACATGTTTAAAGGGGGGGTGGGCTGAGGTGAAAGCGGGGAGAAGAATTGGAGCGGAAGCTGCAGGGGTGACAGTCATTGACAGCTGGGCAGAGAGCAGGGGGCTGCCCGGCTATATTCAGAGCACTGCAGGTCACGGCTGTTTGAAAAAATACCCCTTTCACAACAGAAAATGCAGGGATTTACCCGGGAATATGGTCCCAGGATCATGTAGGGACATTCCCTGGCTGACCACTTATACAGCAGCCTAGTCCCTGCATTTTCTGGTGTGAGGGGGAGAGACAACCACTCCCCTCACCCTACCCCACTTTAACCAACCAGCTATATCTTCGGAACCAACTGACCCATTTACAATTAACCCATATGGATCCAGTCTGATATCAGATTGAAGGCCCAGCGATTTGGGTTCGACTGAGATCAACCTTGAGCTTCAGTGATGCCGAAGGGGGAACTGGCAGCCGTTGAACTGGGTGGGGGTCGGAATTAGCGGGTCCCATGTTATCCTATAGGGAAAATGTTCCAGCTTTGCCTGGCAGTATCTCCGGTTCCCAGGGGGCTAGAGACACGGGGCTGGACTCGTTGGAAAGCCCCATCCCTCAGCTACAAATGGTTGGTCCTGTGCACCCCCGGACCACCCCCTAGATTCGTCTACATGCAGAAGATCAATATGCACAGGAGAGCTTTCAATTCTATTTAAACCTGTGTGAAATTATGCAATAGTAAAAAAGCTATTCAGGATTGTAAAAATGCAGCAACTACCCAGGGGCATATTAAGGTCTGTGGGGGCCCTGGACAACAAAATTCTGGGGGCCCCCAAAGACACCTCACCCCCAGATACATCCCCCCCCCCGGAAGTTGGTAACCAGCACAGGCAGGGAGAGGGTCCTTGCAGCGGTCTGGGCGGTCAGCGCCGTGGTCCCTGCCGCTGATGGGAAATCAGTGGCGGGGTCCCTGTGGTGGAAAGGAACTAGTAGCGGTATTGGCTACTAGTTCCCATCCCCCACAGGGACCCCACCGCTGACTTCCCATCAGTGGCAGGGACCCTGCCTGACCCCACTGCCCAAGCACAGGGTTATAGGAGCCCTACACCGGCAGCAGTGCCGGTGTGGGGGCCCCTTTTATGTGGGGGCCCAGGGGCGATCGCCCCTGTTGTCCCATGCTTTATCCGTCACTGCTCCTACCTGCTGGCCAGGGTGTTTGCAAGCTTGTCATGTCCTGACAACTGGGGATCAACCGAGGGCACATATGCTGCCTGCAATCCCTTCTCTGACTATATGCCAAACTGACTTTTCACTGTTTGAGAATAGTCTGCATTTTCCACCTACTTATATTCCAGTTACAATAACCTGAACTAAATAATTCAATTAACATTAAGTAGATTCCTTTAACACCACTTGACAGTTGTCTTGGTAGCACAGTGAGAAAGTTTCTTCTGATAACTCGGTAATTCATTCCATTTAAGCTACCGCCAGGAAGAATGACCACTGATAAAATCCAGTCCATTTGTCTGTAATGACTAACTGAAGCTGTTCATTTAAATTCACATCTAAACAGTATAAAAATAAAATCCAGTGTAGGTGGTATATTTGTATGCAGGGCAAATGCAGGAATTTTAGAGGGGGGTTTCCAGATGTGTGCAAATGTGAAGGGTGGTAGAGTGCAAGAGAGACATAATGGGTGAAATTTACTAAGATGTAAAATACACTTCACAGGTCATGTTGCTATGGGCAACCAATCATATCCTGTCTACTATCTTAGCAACATGACCTGTGAAGTGTATTTCACATCTTAGTAAATTTCACCCAATATCTCTTCAAGCCCCGTACACACGGGGGAGATATATTGCTCTGCAATATATTACTAGCAATATATTGCTGAGCAATATACTGTATTGCTCAGTTTCTCCATTTCATCAGCGACCAGAGATAGTCGCTGATGAAAGGGAACCTCTGCTGGGGAGCAGCAGAGGTAATCAGCTGGTCGCAGGAGCAAGCTCCTGTGTCCAGCGATCATAAGGGGGCTAGAAATGGGAGCGCGCACCTGGCGATTTATCGCTGGTGCCCACTCTAATCGCTGGCATTATGGTCGCCAGCAACCATATTGCCAGCGATTTTAGCCCCTATCGCCCCCCGTGTGTACACAGCTTAACTGTCGCAATATTCACAGGATATTCCCTGTTTTTTTGGGGAGTGTCCCGTGTCCCACCCAGTGCCAGATTAAGCTCTAAATGGGCCTGGAGCTGAAAATTACAAAGGGCCTATTATGCGCAATAATAGGGGTTGTAGCCAATACCTAATAATGTGGGGGGGGATTAACCAGTGTTCTCTTTGAGTGGTCTGCTCATGGGTGTTTCTCTATTTGTGAAAATACTTTCAACTAATTATATATTGATTTATTTATTAACAGTTTCTTATATAGCACATGCATATTCCGCAGCGCTTTACAGTGTATAGTTGAACATTCACATCATTCCCTGCCCCAGTGGAGCTTACAATCTATGTCCCCTACCACATGTACATGCACACACAGACATTCTAGGGTTAATTTTTGTTGTAAGCCAATTAACCTACCAGTACATTTTTGGATTGTGGGATGAAACTGGAGTACACGGGGAGAATATACAAACTTTGCACAGTTAGGGCCATGGTGGGAATCAAACCCATGACCTCAGTGCTGTGAGGCAGTAATGCTAACCATTACACCATCCATGCTGTCCCATATATACCTGGAAAAGGCTGGCATAGCAAAAAATGCAAAGGGTTTAGTACAGGGTGGAAAATGGCCAAGGTTGGCATTTGCAAGGGACTGGCAGAGAAAAGAGGGAAAATAGAAACTGCAGATATACTTACCATCCAGCGGCGGCTGCAGACTTTGGGCTGCAGTGCAGACCATGTATCACCAGCACTGAGAGCATCGGACGATGTATATGAACACTCCCTCCAGCCAAAGAGTGCAATGGCATGTGTATGTATATATATATATATATATATATATATATATATATATATATATATATATACAGGTTGAGTATCCCGTATCCAAAATGCTCGGGACCAGGAGAATTTTGGATAACGGATTATTCCGTATTTCGGAATATTTTAATATTTCAATGATGTATTTTGAAGTATCTTGCATTTATGCTGTATAAACACATAATATACACACAAATATATTTTATTACCACATAAAATACACACAAACATATTTTAATTGTTCAAAAAACAAGGTTTCAAAACGTGAAACAAAATGTGTGTACTATCTCAGCACTGAATTTGAATGCCAAGCAATCATTGTCTTGCACATATATAGTGCCAGTTACATATCATGTCCCCAGTGATGCTGTTACATATGTCCCCAGTGAGTTTTTAGCAAAAAAAAAATTTTTTTTCATTTTCTGGAATGTCCGTATTTCGGAATAATTCGGATAACGGATATTCGGATACGGGATACTCGACCTGTATATAGCAGTCTTGCTAGACTATTTCTTGTGGCTAAATATGGTGAATTGTTGCTGGTTGATACGATACAAGCATAGCTGCCAGTGTTTGTTGTGATTAGGCTGCAGGGTTTATACCTGCCCACACTAGGCTGATATGCATTACACTAATGACAGGTACTGATTAGTGATTGGCCATGGTATATATGATCCCCATTGCAGTATCAGTGTATGCTTGGCGTGCTCTGCTGACACATTGAAATTCTTTGGCTTGTCTTCAAAACGGCCCTAAGGGGTTGAAACGTTACGTTGACACGGATTACAATGACGCCCTGTGATTAAAAAGCATTTTACCTGCAAATGGTGGTGAGTGCCCTTTTCTGGTTACAATGGAACTGTTGCTATATATATATATATATATATATATATATATATATATATAAATTTGTAGATGAAGCGGCACTCGTAGCTCTTTAAAGAAAATACACGGAGACAGCAAGATGTTTCTCAACGTTTCAATCAGTCACGATTTTCGTCAAGACTTCTCCTGACGAAAATCGTGACTGATTGAAACGTTGAGAAACATCTTGCTGTCTCCGTGTATTTTCTTTAAAGAGCTACGAGTGCCGCTTCATCTACAAATTTGTTTATTCCCTTGGGAGCTGGCGGGCACCGGGCCGAGTTATTCATTTGGGGAGTGCCGACTCGAATTGCAAGTATATATATATATATATATATATATATATATATATATATATATATATATATATATATATATATATAGTCAACTTAGAGGTGCAGCCCTCGGACTAACAAAACAGGCCAAATAAAGGAAATGACTACTCCATCTGAGGACGTTTCAGTTTATTAACTGTTTTCAAGTCACTTATATACAGTATATACACACACATATACACATATATACATACATACGCACACACAATATCTTCGTTAAAATCATGCAACACAATAGTAACCCACTTATACTGTACTTACCTCTTACACATTATGCCACATGGAATGAGCCAAAATTCACACCGACTGAGCCAAAATTCACACTATGGCACATGGATTGAGCCAAAATACACACTATACCAAATGAATTGAACAAAAATTCACAATATGCTTCATAAACAGGGACATTGCGCGCATGAAAAATTTACACCATAATGCCCATTACATGTTAAGCCACACACATAAGTTCATTACGTATTATGAGAAATACCATAATGCCTATTAAAAATTATACTACATAAGTGCTGCTTACCTACATGCTCATTGCCAGGGGTTCCATGCTTGTTGCCATGTGGTATTATATGCTAAATGCAAAGGAAGAATACATGCTTTAGGTAACTGGGGACAGCCGCCACTGGACAGAAGTGACAGCTATTGACAGCCGGGCAGAGAGCAGGGAGCTGCACAGCTGTATTCAGAGAATTGCAGGTCCCAGCTATTTGAAATAATACCCCTTTCACAACAGAAAATGTAGGGATTTACCCGGGAATATGGTCCCTAGATCATGCAGGGCCCCTTTTACCTTAGCCTAGTCCCTACATTTTCTGGTGTGAGAAAACCACCCCCCTTTAACCAACATAATATAGCTTCGGATCCAACTGATCCATTTACATGAGACCAGTATCATACTGAAGAACTTTTGAGTTGGCTTTGAATGATTTTAGTCCCGTGAAACTGGGCTGTTTGGTTCCAGAGAAATCTACCCTCAAATGAACAGCCATGAAATTACATTTCAGAAATTAATAAAAATCGGTTTACCCGCAATATCTCTGGAACCACCAGCCTGGTATCAGATTGAAGGCCCAGCGATTTGGGTTTGACTGAGATCAACCTTGAGCTTCTGTGATGCGGGAGGGGGAACTGGCAGCCGTTGGAACCGGGTGGGGATCGGAATTAGTAGGTCCCATGTTATCCTTTGGAGAAACAAGAGAACTGCTCTCTACAGATGTCAGTGCAACTTACTGTGATCATAATGGAGCTGCTGCAGCCATGGCTGAGCTCTGGCACACTGTACTGTAGACTACTGTATAAAATATATAAAATATAAGTTGGTCATATGTCGTACGATAGATCTGTGGCCAGGGGTGGGTTCAGAGTACCCGGAAGCACCCTACGCTTGTTCATTGTATGGCTAGCTCTATGTTTTCTTCTGATTTTTGTTTGTTTTAGAGCCTAAGCAAACATCTGATCTGATTTTTTTTTTACTATACATGTGAAAGTAAATTAGCAAGCATACTAGACATATTGGGGGAAATTTACTTAGCAAAATACGGTTGGATTTGGTGTATTCGTATGCAGTCCTATTCATAATTTAGAAATTTTCTTATGGATAAGTAGGTTAGTATTTTGCCTTTTAATGGCTATTACTATGTATTCCTATTGTTATACGAATATGTACACCATCAAAAGAATATGACCTGTATTTCATATTTAATCCATGTCATTTCGAAATTTACTAATAATTTTATATGTGAAAATGCATGCGTATATGAGGCGTAAACCAGAAAAAAAATACAACTTAAAAATCCATGTTGATTTTGAGGTACATTTCAGATATTTGCAGATTTACGCATGTAAAAGTAATCTCTATTAAATCAGCACAGCTACTCCCCTGCACAAATGTTTGCCTTATAAAAGCCCATTAACCACACGCACACACTTCTCTGCTTCTTATAAACATGGGTTATTATGTATCTATTGATGTGTTTTCACTGTGGGCTGTGGGATAACTACAGTATGTGAGAAACTGTCAGATGGGCCAAATAAGATGCTGGGGTCATGAAAGTGGACATCAGCAGCAGGTAGTGCAGGTAGCTTTGAGGCTGCGTTGGTGTAATTTGTTGGGATACGTGCGATTCCATCCAACAAAATAAGGTTGACATACATTGAATGAAGCATAGATGCAGGGCTAAGGTAAACATTGAAAAAATATCAACATGGTTAAGGCTCTCCGTCCAACTACAGGCCCATCTCCCTCCTCCCTTTTGCCTCTAAGCTCCTAGAACGTCTGGCCTATAATCGTCTCCTAAGCCACCTTACTGCTAACTCCATTCTAGACCCCCTCCAATCCGGGTTCTGCCCTTTAAATTCCACTGAAACTGCCCTGACCAAAGTCACTAACGATCTACAATCGGTTAAATCCAAAGGCCTCATCCAGCTTGATCTGTCAGCTGCCTTTGACACTGTTGACCACTCTCTCCTGCTCAACACCCTCCACTCCTTTGGCATCACTGGCACAGTCTTCTCCTGGTTCACCTCATACCTCTCCGATCGCTCCTTCTCCGTCTCCACTCCGAGCTCCTCCTCTCCTACTACCCTGCAGCCAGTCGGTATTCCCCAAGGGTCAGTCCTTGGCCCTCTCCTCTTCTCCCTCTACACCACATGTCTGGGCACCCTCATCAGCTCCTATGGCTTCCATTACCACCTCTATGCTGATGATACTCTAATCTATCTCTCCTCGCCCGACCTATCCCCATCACTCCTGTCCAAGGTCTCCGAATGCCTCACGGCCATCTCAGCCTGTATGACCCAACGCTTCCTGAAACATGGCTAAAACTGAACTTCTAATCCTTCATCCCTCTGAACATCCCTTCTTCTCCCACTATCTCCATCAGCATTGGTGAAACCGAGATCACCTCCGCCGACCAAACGCGCTGCCTCGGTGTCATCATTGACTCCTCCCTCTCTTTCACCCCCCACATTCGTGCTCTCTCACAGTCTTGCTGCTTTCACCTCCACAACATCTCGCGCATCAGACTATTCCTCTCCACTGACGCGACCAAAATTCCCTTTCACTCTCTTGTTATCTCCCGCCTTGACTACTGCAACATCCTTCTCTCCAGGCTACCTCTCGCCTGCCTCGCCCCTCTCCAATCCATTCTTAATGCTGCTGCTAGGCTCATCTTCCTCTCCCACTGCTCTACCTCCACCTCCCCCCCTCTGTCTATCTCTTCACTGGCTCCCCATTCCTTTCCGAGTTCTCTTTAAACTCCTCACCACCACCTACAAGGCCCTCTCCTCCTCCACCGCTCCTTACCTCTCTTCACTGATCTCTATCCACACTCCCTCCCGTCCTCTTCGCTCTGCCACCGACCGCTGACGGACCTCTCACCTAATCACCTCCTCCCACTCCCGTGTCCAAGACTTCTCTCGGGTTTCCCCTCTGCACTGGAACAACCTCCCGCCACCCATCAGGCTTTCTGATTCCCTTACCTCCTTCAAGAGCTCCCTCAAAACCCACTTCTGACTTCCCTATCCCTCCTCCTCCTAATTTATTTTCCTCCTCTTATCCTGCCTACCCTACCCCTCCGTCTGTTCACCTCCGTTCCTACTTATCCTATTGTTTTTCGTTCATCCACCCACCTCCTTTTAGTCTGTTAACTCTTATGAGTAGGGCCCTCCTTCCTCACGTACTCACCCTACCTCTTTACCTCACCAGTGCTCTTGCCCTGTTCTTCCCTTCCTCTACTTCATCTTCAGTCTCCTCGACAATTTCGACACCTACTTCAAAACTGATGCTGATTTTAGTTCTACGAGCTATTTCCCTATTTATGCTGTATTTTACCAACACACCCTGTACATCACCTTGTAATTGGTTTTTTGTTTACTATGTATGGTGCTGCGGATACTTTGTGGCGCCTTATAAATAAACGTACTACTACTACTACTACTACTAAGGCTGACAGAGTGAAAAGCCCCACACAAACATTTGTTTGCCATAGGGAATGTGATGGCGGTAGCTCATGATCACATGGACCAGGGCACAATTCTCTGCATGGCTAAACATTGCCATGCCATGTTTCTTGCCTCTGGACAGAGCTCCTTCACCAGCATCCTCCACAGCAGAGAAGGTCTACTCCAGCTCCTCCACTCCCACCTTCCTAACCTCACTTGCAGATATTCAGGCAAACAAAACACACAAAACACTTACTGTACATATAAAAAAGCCACAGAAACACACAACACACTCCCACTCCTTACCGCACAAACACACACACACAGTCAAAAATACACAAATAAAGAACAGAGACGTTTAAAAAAAAACACAGAGACTAAAAACCAGACACACTTTTAAATTTACTAAACAAACAAGAAGACAAGACACCTTACAGCACAATACCCATCCAGAAATTGCAATATTTACCACTAACCACCACAGCAATACTCACACTACCTCTCCACCACTCTCCTCACCACCCTAAACCCACAAGGAGCTTTGGGCATGTAGGGTGCTTATATGCTGAATGGCTGGGATAACACTCCCAAGTTTGAAAGTTCAGCCAATAACTAAGTGGGTTTTGCTTTTGTAAAAGAATACTGTACGTCCGTAAAACTAGTCATTACTCATGCATAGGGTTACCACCTTTGTGTTGAGAGATTCCTGGAAAGTGGCCCGCCCCTTGACACACCCACTGACCCGCACCCAGCCCCGCCCCTTTACCTGTCTTCAGTTGTTTTTTTTAACCTTTGCTTCAATTGATTTTGCACACCATAATGCCAGTTACATGTTACATCACACAAAGCAATGGGCATTACACAGATTCTCAGCCCTATCTGCCAGAATTGGTTGATAGTGTATGGCACTGGGGATATATATGACCTTATAAATGTGAAATACTGCAACCAAAACAGGTAAAACCTTATTTATTTCTTCTTTTCATTAAAATATCACCTTTGAAAAATATGCTACATGGACCCAGCACAGGGCCTGTTTTCCTGTGTGCATGCACTTATCAGAAGCAGATATTGTCCTGTGCTGGGTCCAGCTGCTTGTCACACAGGCATCATCCCGCGCATGCGCGCCGCTACCTCACCACGCTGTACCCCACCAGCCTCTAGTGAATGTTAACAACACTATAACAAACAAGACCCAGGTGGCAGAGTGACGTCAGACAGCGCTGTGTGGCCCCATGTACCCTGCAGGATGGCAGAGAACTGCACGTTATTCGGCGGACTATCACCAAGCAGCATCTCCCAATGCGTACGTACAGCGTGCGCGCTCCAGAGAGGCCTCCACCATACACAGCAGCTGGGTGGTGACGTGCACCGCCCGTCAGAGGAGGGGACTAGGGGAGCGACGCGCAGCTGCGGACTCTTCTGTGCCCTGTTCCCGGACATTGTATAGTCCGGGAATGCCACCCGTCTGGACTCCAGACATTCGGCCTAATTACCGGATTGTCCGGAGTAATCTCAGACAGGTAGTAACCCTACTCATGCATAAAACCACTGATAAATACACATACAAACAAGAATACGAATACGTATGACAAAATATAACTCCATAGGACACCATAAAAACACATTGGGGTAAATTTACTAAGAGGTGTATTCTACTTCACATGTGATGGTTGCTTTAGGCAACCAATCAGAATCCACTTCATATTTATTTAGCACCCTCTAGAAGATATTAGACAGGATCTGATTGGTTGCCCATAGCAACATAACATGTGAAGTACAATACACATCTTAGTCAATTTCCCTCATTGGCCCTTATTCAGATCTGATCGCAGTACAAATTTGTTCTCAAAATGGGCAAAACCATGTTCACTGCAGGTGGGGCAGATGTAACATGTATAGAGAGAGTCAGATTTGGGTGAGTTATTTTATTTCTGTGCAGGGTAAATACTGGCTGCATTATTTTTACGCTGCAATTTAGATTTCAGTTTCAACACAACCCACCCAATTTTAACTCTCTCTCCACATGTTACATCTGCCCCAACCTGCAGTGTACATGGTTTTGCGCATTTTGAGAACAAATTTGTACTGCGATCAGATCTGAATAAGGGACATTGTAAAACTACGACAGGTTAGTAAATTTGGGGAAAAAAAATTCAACTACAAATACAAATACACTACCGACGCCAGTCATATTGAGTCGTATCCAAAATACGAATACAACTGAGACGCAGGCCCTTATTCAGATCTGATTGCAGAACAATTTGGGTGGGGTGTGTTGAAACTGAAATCTAAATTGCAGTGTAAAAATAATGCAGCCAGTATTTACCCTGCACAGAAACAAAATAACACAAATCTAACTCTCTCTGCATATGTTACATCTGCCCCACCCGCAGTGCACATGGTTTTGCCCATTTTGAGAACAAATTTGTACTGAGATCAGATCTGAACAAGGGCCATAGTCGTATTCTTAGTAAATTTTGCCCATAGGGACTTTCAACCATATAAGATGACCAGGGCAAACATGAAAAGCTATAGTAAAACAGTTGCTGCATTTTAGCATATACTGTACCGAAAAAATACAGTATATTATAAATCTGCTGCTGGAAAACCCTTTGGAACTTCTTAGATTTTTGCATAAAATGTGAGATAGAGAGTAGAGATAAGCGGCGGGCACTTTTTCGGGTTTTGATTTTGGATCTGGATCTCCCTTCGTGTTTTGGTTCTGGATTTTTTTGGAAAAATGCTAAAAATTGTTAAAATAACAGAATTTTGGCCTTTTTTGCCCCTAAAGTGTTATTAAGCTCAATAACATTAGTTTCCACTCATTTCTAGTCAATTTTGATCACTTCATAGCTCACAAAATTGTTTTCATTTACTGTAGTTGGGCCAAAAGGTTATACCGAGGTAGCTGGATGACTAAGCTAAGCGACAGCAGTGGGCATCACATACATGTGGACCTTACACTTCCAACCTGGCACATCTTGGAAGCAGAGCGGCACTGCAGGGGCAGACAGGGTGGCAGTTTAATAAACTATCCCAAAAAAAGAGAAATGCTCCAAAGAGCAAAAAATACAAAGAGGTATCGGCCTTGTCATGACTGGTGGTAGCAGCTTCAGCACTTCTATCAGGTTGCTGATCTCCCACTATTTCCTCCATCATACTCCAAAAATGTGTTTTTATTTTGTTTATTACTTTTATTTATTTTTCTTATTTTTTACACTGGACACAGCCTGTGACACTGGACACTGCCCCTGGACACAGCCCGTCACACTGGACACTGGATATAATCTGTCACACTGGACACTGGATATAGTCTGTCACACTGGACACTAGATTTATATGCCGTCACACTGGACACTGGATATATGTTGTCACACTGGACACTGGATATATGTCGTCACACTGGACACTAGAAATATTTAGTCACACTGGATATATGTCGTCACACTGGACATAGGATATATGTCGTCACACTGGACAATGGATATATGTCACACTGGACACTGGATATATGTCGTCACACTGGACAATGGATATATGTCACACTGGACACTGGATATATGTCACACTGGACACTGGATATATGTCGTCACACTGGACTCTGAATATATGTAGTTACACTGGACACAGGATATATGTCGTCACACTGGACAATTGATATATGTCATGCTGGAAACTGGATATATGCCGTCACACAATGGTTAGATGTCACACTGGACACTGGATATATGTTGTCACACTGGACACAGGATATACTGTATGTCGTCACACTGGACACAGGATATTTGTTGTCACACTGGACACAGGATATATGTCGTCACACTGGACACAGGATATATGTCGTCACACTGGACAATGGATATATCTGTCACACTGGACACTGGATATATGTCCTCACACTGGACACAGGATATATCTGTTACACTGGACACAGGATATATGTCCTCACACTGGACACAGGATATATGTCCTCACACTGGACACAGGATATATGTCCTCACACTGGACACAGGATATATGTCGTGACTCGTGACACTGGACAATGGATATAGGCGTCACACTGGACAGAGCCCCTTGTATTACTGCAGCCCCTGTACACAGTGTACTACTCAGCAGCACTGCAGCCCCTGTGTGTGAGCACTGCAGCACTGAGTTAGTTAAATCACACAACACAGGGCTCAGGGCTAAATAAATCACAACACAGGGCTCAGGGCTAAATAAATCACAACACATGGCTTAGGGCTAAATAAATCACAACAGGGCATGGGCCACAGGACTGCCCCTGGACAGTGGACACTGCAGCCCCTGCGTGTGAGCACTGCAGCACCTAGTTAGTTAAATCACACTACAGGGCTCAGGCCTATAAACAGTCACTGACTCAATACAAGTCTACAACACAGTGCACAGGGCAGTGAGGGCACAGGGCAGGTCACGGAGCACAGCACAGCACGGAGCACATGGCACGGAGCACAGCACAGGGCACACGGAGCTTCCCAACCACCCTCTTCCCTCTCCAAGATTGGAGTGAAGATGGCGGGGCGCGCGTGCATCTTTAATAAGATCCCGCTCCCGCGAGAATCCGACAGCGCGATGATGACGTTTTGCCTAGTTTTCGGTCCGGAATTGAGGCGGGAACTCCCGAGCCGCCTCGGATCCTGACCCGGATCCCGGGATTCGGATCTCGGGGATCCGGACCTGCTCATTTCTAATAACAAGCGTAGACGCACACATTTTGCCTAACCTAACACACAAATTATAGTATTTTTTTTCCAAATGGAATACATATTTATAATATTCAAAATATAGATTCAAAAAGTATGTGCAATTCTGAGTTTTCTATTCACATGTAGCATTGCCTGATACAAGGACGGTGTTAAGGTTGTTCGGCAACCCCGTGCAAACTATAAATTTGTGCCCTTCCTCCCATACCTTATAAAATCAATCACATCAGCAATCCGTGTTGAATAAGGCCATAATTGCAATTATATGCCACACTTATGGCAGTGCCAGACCTTCTGACTTTTATGCAACAGCTCCACAGTGCAAAGACCTGCAAGTTCAAAATGAGATCGGCCCAGGAGGGTGGGGGAGGAGAGGCCATTGCTGGTGTTTCCATACTAATGTAAAGCCATAGAGACAAGGGAAGCTGGTGTAATTTTGCCAATGTATAAATCATTGGTACAACCACGCCAGTTCTGGGTACCACTTCATACACAGACATCTTGGAACTAGAAACAGTGTAGAGAAGTTTATGTGGTCCATGGGTCGACAGTCACTAGGTCGAACACTAATGGTCGACATTGACTAGGTAGAAACCTTGAAATGGTTGACATTCCACAGGTCAGCATTGGCAGGTCAACCTGGGCATGGTCGACACGTGTTTTCAAATTCAGGGTCTAACCCAGATGATGCAAGATCTCACCATTCGGTTGTCAGTTCAAGAGGGGATTACCCGCTCTAATCCTAATACCACCCCTGAACCCAAATTGAACCTCCCAGGCTGGTTCTCTGGAAATCAGATGGAGTTTCTTTATTTGAAGGGGTCTTGTTAATTATATTTTTGTTTAAGAATCCGTTCCTCAAGCAGTCAGGCTCAGCAGGTAGGAATTATTATATCCCTTCTTCAAGGGGGCCTTTGGCCTAAAATCTGATAATGAGGCCTTACAGTCTGTGGTGGCCGCCGACTGGAAACTGGGATGTGCGTGCATGTCAGATGTAGCATCTGCTCGCCAGTGGGGGTGGTCTGGCGAGCCCTGGCACTGGATGAGCGGCGCTACATCCGTAGATGGACCGGCACTCAAATCAACCAGGCACAGCTACCAGGGTGCAGACACTCGAGGGGGAACAGGTAGGTACAGTAAGAGAGGCACTTGCACGGCTTTCCAGATAAGACAGACACCGGCAGTGTATACCAACGTTTCGAAATTCACTCAATTTTCAAGGCAAGAGCAAATTACAGACATTGCAGCACTTACCTAAATACACCCCACCAAGAAAGCATTTCCTGCATGTCCCTGCATATAGCAGATCCTGCTATGCCAGCGGCAGGAATATAGGGGACTGGGTTGTCAGGACTGATATTTCTACCCGAACAACAGAAGGTATACAGAAAAGAGCAGTGGGCTGTTTTAAATATATTGGGTGCATAACCTGTAATTCTCTCATTGCATCCAAAATGTTTTGGCTGCAACTGGCCGCCCGGCCTGGTGACTGAGCCCATGTGCGTCAGAGGTGTGGTGCCGTCATTGGGGAGGGACCCAGAACTGGACGGACGGCATGCGCGGCAGCACGGGGGGGCACGGTGGAGGTAAGGTGATTTAAGCCATGTATGTTTTGGGTTTCATTTGAGCCTGACAAAAAGCTAGTAAAGCTTGAAATGTTACTAAGTGTCTGAGACCTCCGTGTCTATTTATTTCTGAGCTTACCTAAGTCCGACGAGTGCCTGATTGAATTCCTACTGTGTTACCTGGGTGACCAGGTGTTGTTGCTGACGTTATTTCCCCATGAGTGCCTGTCGTTCAACACATATATATATATATATATATTTATATATATATATATATATATATACTTTTAAAATATTGCCCGCCACTCCTCAGTTGAATGTAATTAGTAATGACCCGTTCCCTTAGTATTGTCGAGAGATCAGGCAGCACTCACGGATTTGAAATGCAAAAAAAACGTGCAAACTTTAATGAATTAAAGTTTGCACTTTTTTTTGCATTTGAAATCCGTGAGTACATGTTAAATCTGCCCCACCTGCAGTGCACATGGTTTTTGCCCATTTTGTGAACAAATTGTACTGCGATCGGATCTGAATAAGGATCTGAACAACCTGTTGCAAAGCATTTCCAACGATATAAGCATAACTTATCAAGTCTGAAACACATTCCAGTGGATCGCAGAGGGGGAGAAAGGAATCTTAAACTGTTACAACGTGAATCCTATTGGATACTAAGATTAAACACTGTAGCACCAGCAGGACTTAATGAACAATTGCCGCTAAATTGTTTCTTATAACATGTCCTGCATAACATGCTTTACTTGTCCTAGAATAATGAATCATGTAGTCTCGCATACCCTGAAACGTGTATTCTGCCTGTGTGCATTCTAGCATCTCTCATTCTCAATATAGCGACTTGTTTCTAACAGCACAAATTGTTTACAGGTTACCATGGTAACGCACTGAGCCGGAATCGATACCCCCCCCCCCCCCCTTGAACCTTGTAACGGAAGGTCAGCAAGGTGGAGGGAGGAGATACGGCGCACACAGGGTGAGCATGAGAAAGGGGTGAGGCACTTGTATACATTTGGTGAGTAATTCATTATTTGTTACATGTCTGAAGAAGGTTAAGTAAACCGAAAACATTTACATACAGCAACTAATATATATATATATATACATATATAACACAACAGGTGACAGATGGCACTCGCAAGATTGAGCAATGTCTACATGGCGGCAGCAATAGTAGAACAAAAAAGAATCAACACAAGCCTGTGTTGATTCTTTTTTGTTCTACTAATGCTGCCGCCGTGCAGACATTGCTCAATCTTGCGAGTGCCATCTGTCACCTGTTGTGTTACATTTTTCGTTTGAAATTGAGAGGCACCACAAGTAATTGCACCCTCAAGGACGAGTGCCGGAACCCCCTTGCCCTATATATATATATATATATATATAATTTTTTTTTTAATATTGCCCGCCACTCCTCAGTTGAACGTAAATAGTAATGACCCGTTCCCTTAGTATTGTCGAGAGATCAGGCAGCAGTCACTGATTCCAAATGCAAAAAAACGTGCAAACTTTGATGAATTAAAGTTTGCACTTTTTTTGCATTTGAAATCCGTGAGTACATGTTAAATCGGCCCCACCTGCAGTGCACATGGTTTTTGCCCATTTTGAGAACAAATTGTACTGCGATCGGATCTGAATAATGGCCTTTGTACAACATACAATAGGAATATATATATGATGGGCAAAATTAAAAGCTGGTTTGATACTGTATATCACTTTTGTTGGTAAGCTGCTCAATCAGAGGTGTGTCATAGAGGTGCCAAAAGGGAGGGGTAATTCTGTCTAGGAAAAAAAAATACATTTTGTATCCCAATTGCACACTGAGTGAGAAAATAACTACATATTAATCAGATAATACAGATATCTTGGTTGCATATATCTGCAGATATAGGGCTAAGCCCCCAGGCCGTACGTCAAGGCCTCTCTGTCACTGGGGGTCCCTAATACTGGGTATGGGTCTGGGGTGTGGGCCCCCAACATGCCGACACAGGCTGAGTACCCCAGGGCAGCACACAAATGAAAATTAGTAAGGGCTAATAAGAAGCACAAAGTGCTATGTAGGGAAGTGAAGGTAGGATTAAAATACAAAATATATACAATGTGATAGGAAAAATAAGAGTTAATAAAGTGTTAGGGTGTGCTAACCTGGAGCAAACCAGCCCTACTAACACAGGGGGCACCACATTCCCAAACCCATCCCATAAGCAATAACATATATGTCTGGGCTTAATAGCCCAGTGTAAGGCCACATGATAATGGCGTATAACGTCTGAGAGCCAGCTTACCTGGAGATACCCCTGGCTTCTCCAATGGCACTCAGGTGTCAGCAATCCCTCCTAATGCTGACCCATCTATGCCTCTCTCAACTGCACAACATATTTGTTGGTAAGCTGCTCAATCAGAGGTGTGTCATTCAGGTGCCAAAAGGGAGGGGTAATTCTGTCTAGGAAAAAAAAAACATTTTGTATCCCAATTGCACACTGAGTGAGAAAATAACTACATATTAATCAGATAATACAGAGTATTAGGGACCCCCAGTGACAGAGAGGCCTTGACGTACGGCCTGGGGGCTTAGCCCTATATCTGCAGATATATGCAACCAAGATCTCTGTATTATCTGATTAATATGTAGTTATTTTCTCACTCAGTGTGCAATTGGGATACAAAATGTTTTTTGTTTCCTTGATACTGTATATGTATTTTGCCTATTAAAGCAGGGATAATGAATAAAGAAGCTGATGCAAAATACAAAGACTGAACAAATACACTGCAGCAACCACACCAAGAAAAGAACACATTGCGTTGTGAAAAGCTCTTTTTTCCCTTACTGTGAGGCATAACCCTTTTAGCCCAGCATTTTGCTGTTGCAGCTTCACTTGTCAGTTTACTGCACTAATGGGTTGTGATACCATGTCTGAGGAAGTTAGAAATCGATGTGCACAGGAAAAAAAGGCCATCACTGCAAACACAGGCCCAGACAGAAATACAATGAGCTTGGTGGGCAGGGAAAGAGATCAGAAATCTCACGGTGCCATTGATGTTTACAGATTAGGAAACACTTTTGTCCTTTTCTGACCAAACTGTCCATCCGCTCCGATACATACAGTATATAGATCACCAGCTCTGGTATTCTTCTTCTACTCCCCGTTACATTTTACAGGAGATAAAGCCGATTCTCTCTTTTTACACTCCAATGTCAAAGCACACTGCATGTGAAAAATGAAATAACTAATGCTGGAGTATTTTGCATAGTAAGCACATGTTAGGAACACACTATTTAAAACAAGAAGCTACAGTACCCTTGAATCAATGGCATAAGTATAGAGGGTGCAGGGGATACAACTGCTATGGGGCACGAGGGTTTGAGGGGCCCGAGGAGGGTAAATACTGGCTGCTTTATTTTTACTCTCTGCACATGTTACATCAGCCCCACCTGCAGTGCATATGATTTTGTCCATTAGAGAGTTATTGTGCCTTTCCGAGTGAATCAGAAAACCCCCCCAGTGCTGAAGACCTGGGGGGTGACCCGGCACCTCTGACCTGCGGGACATGGTGCCACTGACCTGCAGGAGACCCGCCGCAACCAGCAGGCTGACCCAGCGCCTCTGACCTGTAGGGTACCACTGCTGCAGGTACAAAGCACTGCTACACATACAGTAGTTATGCCACTGGTTATCAGTCTAGTTCCAAGTATTGCTGTTATTTTGATTTTTAAAATAATGCATATATTAGATTCCTTTAGTGGATGGGAGTAGGCATTCAAAAGTGATGCCTGTCGTAAACATTTCAGACCCCTGCTTTCCCTCCCCTACTCTCTCTCTCTCTCTCTCTCTCTCTCTTTTTCTGTGTCCACTATTTTTCTCTCCCCCTACTTTCACTCCCTCGCCCCCCTCTCCTCTTTCCTATCTCTTCCCCTGCCCCCCTCTCTCACTCCCCCTCCATCTGTCTATAACCTCACTCTCTTCTCCTGGCTCCCCACCTCTCTCCTCTTTTCCACTCTCTCCCATCTCTCCTCTCTTTTTCATGGTTTTTCACTCTCCATGATAACCTCTCTCTCCTTCTCTTTCATTTTTTTCTTTCCCTAAAACCTTCTTTCTCTTGTTCTCTCTCCCTGCCTCTCCCCCTTTCTCTCTGACTCCCTCTATCTCCCATTCTCTCACTCCCTGACAACCTCTCTCTCCCTGATAAGTTCTATCTCCCTGACACCCTCTCTGTCTCTCCCCCTAAAACCCTCTCTCCCTGGGTCAGATGTACTAAGCTTGAAAAGTGATAAAATGAGGGGTGATAAACCCCCAGCCAAACAGCTCCTAACTACAATGTCACAGGCTGTGTTTGAAAAATAACAGGTAGGAGCTGATTGGTAGGTGGTTTATCACTCTCCATTTGATCACTTTTTAAGGCCTCTCACACTCTCTCTCCCTAAAACCCTCTCTCCCTGTCTCTCATTTTCTCTCCCTGACTCTCTTGTTTTCTCTCCCTGCCATCCTTTCCATCTCATTTTCTTTCTCTCTCCCTGACACCCTTTCTCTTCCTGACACCCTCTCTCTCTCTTATTCTTTCTTTCTCTTGAAAGGGGGCCCTTTCAAAATTTTGCTATGGGGCCCTTAAAATTCTAGTTAAACCTCTGACTTGAATTGTTTACTGGGGAAATAAACAAAAGTAGCCTGACAGATATCAGCACATTATTCTTCACAATAGAGATGAAACATCATAGCATAGATATTTAAAATTAGTGGAGAGGGGGGATGTATCTTTGCTTCAACAGAAATAAAGTGGAGAGATTTAAAGCATCAACCAATCTGTTTCTAAAAAGGTGCCCATACACTAGTAAGATTTATCTTCAGATCTGGCTGGTTGGAACAAAAACATGGTTAAGGATGAGTGACAGTTTGTCAGTTTTCCAGCATTTCCAAGCAAATGATCAACTGTCATTTGCTCTCACCCATAACCATGTTTTTGTTCCAACCAGACAGATCTGCAGATAAATCTGTGTGTGTATGGCCACCAGCTTTATTTGGAAAAAATGTGGGGCTGTGTTTCAGCGCTCGGTAAGCAGCAATTTCCTCTACTCACCAAGCCTTTATTTTATATGAAAACAAATAAGAAAAATGTTCTGTCTTCTCACTGACATGATTTATATACTAAGAAAAAACATTAAACACAGGGCATAAAATAAATTTGTGGGTCTCATAGCATATTTTTGAGGGGCTTCCATCTCAGGTCTCCAATTGCGTCCCCATGTCTAGTGTGGTAAGTGTTGCCACCATTTTAAAGTTGGCCTATCAAGCAACCGACTTGTCCGTGAAGACTTTTTGGTACTTGTGGATTATCACGGCTCCCACGATGGCCATCGCACATGAAAAAATCGCATTGCATGCTATCGCATGCGATTTTTAACTGAAAAGCATCCAAATGCATTGGAATTAGTATGAAACATGTTCAATGGCCCCCAAATGGCATTTTTGAGACTGTACCACCCCCACTATCAACGCGAACCCGAAGCGTGGCGAGCGCAGCGGTACGCGTCCTACGACCTTTTCACACCCCCACTATCCACGTCGGCGTGGAGTTGAGAATAGAAAATGTGGCGAGCGCAGCGAGCCACCGAGCCCGAAGTGTGGCGAGCCCCGCGAGGGGACGCGGATACCTTCACAGGTATCCGCGTCCCCTCACGGGCTTCACAGGTGTCCGCGTCCGCTCGCCACGCTTCGGGCTCGGTGGCTTGCTGCGCTCGCCACACTTTCTATTCTCAACTCCACGCCGACGTGGATAGTGGGGGTATGAAAAGGTCATAGGACGCGTACCGCCGCCCCTCGCGGGCTCGCTGCGCTCGCCACGCTTTGGGTTCGCGTTGATAGTGGGGGTGGTACAGCCTCAAAAATGCCATTTGGGGGCCTTTGAACATGTTTCATACTAATTACAATGCATTTGGATGCTTTTCAGTTAAAAATCGCATGCGATTGCATGCGATTTTGACAAAAACCGGCAAAAATCGCATCCCATCGCATGCCACTATATATGGCATGCGATGGCATGCGATGGGAGCCGTGATAATCCACAAGTACCGACTTTTTTCCCCCAGTTATGCTGGCAGTGGCTGGCGGGAGTTGGGGTGGGATATTGGGGTCACCAGGTCTGTGTGGGTTACTTGCTTTCCTTCCGTCTTCTGCAGAGGAGTAGGACTATTTCTTTATGTCATCTCTCTCTTATTTGCATTTCTTTATTTCTCCCTCACTCTCTGTATCTCTCATTCTCAATCTTACACACATTCTCTCACATACTATCTTTGTATTTCATTCTGTCTCTCATATCTATATATTACAGCGACTCCAGGTGAAGCTACCATCATGCACCAGGCTCTCCTGGAAGCCCATGGGGGGGGAGATCTTAGAATGCACACCCGATTTACATGAGGTGCTATCATGTTGGGGCTTGTAGTTCTGCAAAGAAAAATGCATGGTGCATATGCACACTCCATATTATTAATCAAATCAATCAATAATAGAGGTTCTTGGTATATTCATTGGCCAATAAATATTTGCAAACCAACCAGCTTCACGGTGACCTCCTTTCTGCAGCCCTGTCCCCGCTCCCTGCCCTGTCCGCTCCCTTCCTGTCTCCTTGCGCTGCCCACTCCCTGATTCAGACCCGCTCGTAGTGGGCCAATTCACTCCCCTTGCTGATTTTGGAGGTATGTGCATGCAGGATTATGCGCATGTGCAAACCCCCAGAGTGAACACCTTCAGCGAGTATCACACTCGCCAGGGCTTTCGCTGCAGAAGCGGTGGGCAGGGAGCGGGGGACCACCAAGCAGTTAATGGGTGTGCCCTCAAAAATGGTGAGTGCACCCATAGAAAAGATGGATGTACCCTTGCGAATGCAGGTGTGCCCTTCTCGAAAAAAATATAGAAAGTGACCTGTGATGGCGCTATGCTGCCTATGGACTGTACAGACCCCCAGCTATCACCCAATAACTGAAAACACGATACAATACACAACAATTGGGGATTTCCAACCACGGGCGCAGGATGAATTTGAAGTCTTATGGGTCCTCCTGAATTCTCCTTGGCAATATCTCGACCATATAAGGAAAATTTAGAAGGAAAGATGTTGGTTATTACTGCCCACCCTTGCTTGCTTGGGGCAGGGGGCTGATGTCACATGACATCAGCTCTTGCCCCAAATTCGATCATCTGCAGCCACAATAAAAATCTGTCTTTTATTAGTGAACGGGTAAAAAATTATTAGATGTTGAGCAACCATCGAATGATTTTTCAAGCAGCAGATGTGTATACAAATGCTTCCGCTAGCATGCTAGGGAAAAGATTCGGCAGGTGGATGGGGGATTTGTCAGCACGGCAGGCGGTGTTTACCTACGGTAGGGGCTGGTTGTGCTAAAAACTGTCACAGCTCAAATTGAAAGTACATTATAGGAGCAGGGCTTTGATCTATACATATATACATTCATACACTGCCGCTCTCATATATAAACTCATACATACTGTACATACACTGCCTCCCATACATACAATAACTACATAGTCTCTCACATTAATCGAATTATTCATTCGTACACCGCATCTTACATATACATCATCTATATATCCATTGCCTCCCTCATGCACACATACATACTAGTAGACCCGCTCAAATAAAAAGCTTCAAAAGCTAGACTGCTACCTCCTGTGTTTGTGACTTCACCGGATGTCAGTTGCCCGCCCACTCCCCCCCCAAGCATACACGCATATGTCAGATTGCTCAGAGCATGGCAAAGAAATATTTGTAGCTGACGTCCTCTACAGAGCATTCCTCCCTCATTCTGGGGCAGATTTATTAAGCTCGGTGAAGTGATAACGTGTCCAGTTTTTATCACCGGCCAATCATCTCCTAACTGTGAAGTTACAGGCTTGGTTTGAAAAATGACAGGTAGGAGGTGTTTGGCCGGTGATAAAAAACAGACATTTTATCACTTCACCGAGCTTAATAAATCTACCCCTCTGTACCTCTACATGTTGATGATGACTATGATTTAATGACTGTACAATTCCTGTCCACTGCCCACATGGAGGATATCTCAGGTTGTTCTGCAAGGTTGGCCTCAGTGCTCCAAGGAACTTCCCCAAGACTTGCGCCCATTCTTTGCAATACGGGATAATTTATCTCTGTCAGACGGGATCATGTTGAGAGGTCAGATATTTGTTATTCCCTACACCATACAAAAGTAAAACACCAAGCAATTGCACCAAGGACACCATGGCCTGGAGGCCACCAAGCGCAGGGCAAGGTAACTGCTCTATTGGTCGACCATGTTCAATGACATTGAGAGGGAGGTTTCTGTTTGTGGCCCATATGCAGCCCTTTATGTACATCA
The DNA here is from genome assembly GCF_055691185.1 of Crinia signifera. Lineage (NCBI taxonomy): Eukaryota > Metazoa > Chordata > Amphibia > Anura > Myobatrachidae > Crinia > Crinia signifera. Next base: position 103,387,711 of record NC_139219.1, read on the forward strand.
ACCACATGAGCCTCTGGAGGAAATCTGCTAAGCTAAATTCATTTTAAAAAATTTGTATTTTCATAGTAAAATATTTTTTGGCCATATTTGTATTTTTTACTATGCCAAAAATCCGAATATTCATATTCGTATTGATGGGACATTCGTATTTGTATTTACAAATACGAATGAATACACCATCTATAGAATACGACTAGGAATCCCCATTCAAAAGAATGGTGATTCCTAATTTACTAACAGGCCATATCCGGTAATTAGCGGGATACGCCCGCTAATTGCCAGCCAAATATGGCAGGAAAATACACTTAATTTTCCTGGCATATTTGGCTTCAGCCTGCACGGATCAGCAAGATCCGTGTAGGCTTCAGTGTAAAAAAATTGAAAACAGCACCAGAAAACAGTGTCTTCCGGCAAAGATCACATCATCTTCTTTCCATGAAGGCATCCCCGGGACTTTTAAAAAAAATAAACTTCGGACACCGGACAAGGACACTGGACCCCTAGAACAGGACCACGGACACCGGACCCGGAGCCCCAGGACAACGGACCAGGACCCCAAGACACCGGACCAGGACCGAGGGCTACCTACAGGCTCAAGATAGGAAAGTATCAGTATGTATGGGCTCTGTGTGTATTAAAGTTTTCTTGTTCTTATGTCTCAGTGTGCTTTTAACTATTGGTTTTGTTGTGGAACTAAGAGTCCCAGCAAGCCCATAAATGGGCCGCATGTTGGGACTTGTGGTTCTCCAAGTCCCAGTATGTGTTCCAGGCTTGCTGGGACTCATAGTTCCACAACAAAACCCAGTGGTTTCATCTATTTTTTTACACTTTATCAGCCCGGTACCCACAGCCCAGGGGTACCGGGGACAGCATCAGGCTTCAGCCTGGGCAGGTAAGTCCTGGAGAGGCGACCGCTTTGTTGGGGGTCCCCACTCCCCCAGGACCCCTGCCCAGGCTGACTGGTCAGTAGGGATAAATGCTTTGGCCGCGGGACCTTATATAATAAGTGTCCCCCGGCTGTGGCATTACCCTGCTGGCTGGTTGGGCCTGGTTCTTAAAATATGGGGACCCCTATTCACTTTGTCCCCCGTATTTTGGGAACCAGACCCGGAGCCTGGGGCTGGTTTTAAAAAATACAACGGAGCTCTGTGCAAATTGTTCCCTGATTTTTTAAAGCCAACCCTGGCTCTTTCCACCTGGTGCTGGTTACGGCCAAGGGGGGGGGACCCCACGCTGTATTTTTTATTTATTTATTTGTCTATTTCTTTACACACTGCAGCCTGCACGTGCAGACTGCCTATACGAATTTGTATTAGCGGCTGTATATACAGCCGCTAATACGAATCAATACAACATCTGGGATTACAAAGCAGTCATATTTGACTGCTTTGTATGTTCCCCTCCAGAACATGCATTTGCATATGGCTGTTTCAGCCATATGCATTCATATTCATTCGTATTAAGAATACAAAATTTTGTATTCTTAGTAAATTTGCCCCTCTGCGGTCACATGACATCCCAGATATGCCATGGTCTATCACTGCAGCTCATGTTTTTGTATGGAGGGGTAAAGAGTACCTGGTTCTTGTAGACTCGTGATTGATCACATGTCCACTCTTACAAGCACCACTGTCATTACCAAGCTCAAAGGACACTTTGCTACACATGGAATAACTTAGAAACTAATCACAGACAATGCCACACAGTTCACAAGCAATAAGTTTAAGCTGTTTGCTCCCTCTTGGGATTTCACACTGTTAGCAGGAACGCATTTAGAACAAGTAGATGCTGTAAGATTTGCAAGAAGAACGTTTAATGATGAACATATAACTTGGATGACATGCTGCACTCTGGACTTGCTGCATCACCAGCTACTGCATAAAGATCAGTGAGTGAGAAACAGGAAGTACCTGAAAAACTTTATCAACAACTATCAGACATACACTGACAATATCTATCTATAAGCACAGTTGAGAACAGTGGTTGCTATAATAAACATACAGAAGTCTAACACCCCCACTCAACTACTGCTTCTCAAACAAGTCCCATTCTAGATCTGATATCCTCAAACTTTGGCCTTGGTACTGGCTTTGTCATAATATCAGCTAACATATTGTCAGTCTCACAATATTCAAGAAGAATTACATTTTGCTCCACTAGATCACGTAGAAAATGATGCTTCACATCAACATGTTTGGTTCTAGCATTTATCTTTTCACTGTTTGCAAGTTTTATACATCCCTGATTGTCCTCAAACAATACCGTTGGTTTTGCTACTGACTCTCCAAAATCCTGTAGTAACTGACGTAACCAAACAACTTCTTGACTGGCATAAGCTGCTGAGATGTATTCCGCTTCTGTTGATGATAAGGCAACTGACATTTGCTTTTTGCTGGACCATGATATTAGGCTGTCTTCAACCTTGAATAGGTAGCCACTTGTTGACTTACGATCCTGGTAATCACCTGCCCAATCTGAATCCACATATCCTGTCAATTCAAGATTTCCTTTTTCTGACAATGTCAGATTCAAGTCCTGTGTGTGTTTAAGGTACTGCATGACTCTCTTGATTGCATTCCAATCTCTTTGACGAGGTTTACTCACACGCCTACAAAGATGAGACATGGCAACTGAAATATCTGGCCTTGTAGTGGTTGCCACATATATAAGTGCCCCCACTGCTTGTCTGTATTGTTCATTATTGGGCAAGAGATCATCTTCTCCTTCCAGTTTGAGATAAGCTGCGTCCATTGGCGTAGTCACACCTTTAGCCTCTGACATTTTAAACTGATTGAGAATTTTAGTAATTTTAGCAGATTGATTGAGCAGAAAACTTCCATCTTCTTTCCGCTATATCTGGATTCCTAGATAGTATGTCACCTCTCCCAGATCTTTAGTTTCAAAGTGTGAATTCAGAACTTCACTTAACTTTTTGATTTCTTCATTTTCTTCATGGGCAATAATCAAATCATCCACATACAAGAGTAGATACATCCACTTCCCATCTTCAAACTTGGAGTATAGGCATGAGTCTGCCTTACTTCTTGTGAACATTTCGTTTAGTAAAACTTCATTTATTTTACTGTTCCATGCTCTAGCTGATTGTTTGAGACCATAGAGAGATTTTTGTAATTTGCAGACAAGATGCTCTTTGCCCTCTACTATATAACCTTCAGGCTGAGCCATGTATAATTCTTCTTCAATATCACCATTGAGAAAAGCAGTTTTAATGTCAAAATGCCTTACTTCCATATTTCTTAAAGCAGCTATGGCCATCAAGGTTCTGAAAGTACTCTGTTTCGCAACTGGTGCAAAAGTTGCATCATAATCTTCACCATATTTTTGAGTATAGCCCTTTGCTACTAATCTTGCTTTAAATCTGTGGACTTTACCTTCAGAGTCATATTTGGTTTTAAAAACCCATTTACATCCAACTGCATGTTTTCCTACAGGTAACTCTGTAAGTTCCCATGTCTGGAGCTGTTTAAGAGATTCCATTTCTTCATCAGCTGCTTTAATCCATTTTTCCTTTTTATTAGTGGGCAGTTTTTGCATGTCTTTCCAGGATTCTGGTTCAGGTTCTGGTGCTGTTCGTGCAAGATAAGATAGTCGCTTTGGTGGAATATTCTTATTACACCTTGTAGAACTCCTGACTAGAGGTAGAGGTAATCTTTCCTCTTCAGCAGTAACAGGATCACTTATAGCAACTTCAATATTATTTTCTTCTACTGACGGTGGTTGTTCTTCAAGCTGCACTGCCTGTGTCATTTCTTCAAACGTAAGATACACTGAGTTTTCATCAATTATAACGCTTCTACTTATTGTCACCTGGTTGGTTTCTTTATGTAGAATTCTGTATCCCTTTTGAGACTCACTGTAACCTACGAGCACTCCTTCCTCTGCTCGAGCATCCCATTTTGAGCGCTTTTCCTTTGGAACATGTACAAATGCTTTACTTCCAAATATTTTAATATGATGCAGGTCAGGCTTCTTTCCATTCCATAGTTCATATGGAGTCTTTTCAGTTGTTTTACCTAATAAACGATTTTGGAGATAACAGGCTGTCATGATTGCTTCTCCCCAGTAAGTTGCTGGCAAATCTGCATCAAAGAGCATGCTCCGCCCACTTTCACATAGTGTCCGATTCATTCTTTCAGCGACACCATTTTGCTCTGGATTATATGGTACCGTAGTCTGGAATGTAACTCCATGTCTTTTCAGAATGGTTTGTGTTTTGCCACTCTTGTATTCTGTGCCATTATCTGCACGCATTATTTTTGGAAATCTTCCGAACTTGTTGTTTACTTGGGCAAGATATTCTTCAAGTTTTTCTGAGACTTCATCCTTACTTTGCAGCAGGTAAAGAGTTGTGAATTTGGAGTAATCATCAATGAATGTAAGAAAATATCTTTTCTGTCCTGGGGTCATATTTTTCATTGGTCCACATACATCTGTGTGAATTATATCCAGACAATTTTCAGCTCTACTATTACTTGCTTTTGGAAAAGGTTTTCTTGTCATTTTCCCTTTTAGGCAGCTGGTACACTTCATCATTTGTGTGCAAGGATCAATTTTGATACCATTTGCATGTTGTTCTTGGGCTAGTTTTCTTATTGCTGCTGGATTTCTGTGCCCTAGACGACGGTGCCATACATGGATGCAGTTAACATGCTCCTGCTTAGCGGTATTAACAACTTCTCTGCACTTTAACTGATATAGCTCATCTTTGATAGTTCCTTCTGCAAGAATGTGGCTTCCATTTGTAATAATACACTTGTCACCTTTAAATGTCACAATATGTCCTTGCTTGGCGAGCTTTTTCACTGATAGCAGGTTAGTGTCAAGATTGGGCACATACAGTACATTCTTCATAAATATTTTTCTGGTAAATGTTGGAGAGACTGGACAGTAAAGATAACCTTCCCCTATTCCTCCTGAAACCATGTATTGTCCATTAGCTGTAGCTATTCTTTCTGAATTACTTTGGTCCAACTGAGTAAAGAAATTTTTATGATTAGTCATATGACTTGTAGCTCCTGAGTCAATGCACCACGCATTTATCACTGATGTATCGCTGTTACTATGAAAGGCAAATTCAGCATTAGAAGTGTTTCCTGGCTCTTTTATAGCACATTTTGCTTCTTGCTTAGCATCTTGTTTCTTTAACTGATCCATTCTGGCTTTCCAAACTCTACAATCTGCCTTTAAGTGACCGGGTCTCTTGCATACAAAACATTCACGTGTTTCATGTCTCTGAGTGGATTTCTGAAAACAGTTCTGCACCTTTAATGCCGATTCTGCTAAGGATCCTTCATCCTTATTTGTGCTCTCAGTCTTGCGCTTATATTCATCCACAAGTTTGCCTTTCACATACTCTAATGTAAGTTCATCGTCTGGTCTGGCATCTAGCGTAGTTACAAGTGTCTCATAACTATCTGGGAGACCACTGAGTAGCAGGGCTGCTATATGAAAGTCTTTTATTTCTTCTCCTATGCAACGCAGACGCTCTACCATTTCTAGAGTACATCTTATATAATCCTGCATGTCCTGGCCTTTAAGCAGTTTAGACTGATACAGCTTTCTGATTAAATATAGCTTATTGCTTAAATTTGCTCTCTCGTGCACTTTCTGCAGCACATCCCACATATCTTTTGCACTGTCACAGTTACATATATGCACGATCTGATCATCATCTATACTGAGAGAGATTGTACTCTGGGCTTTCTGATCTCTCTCAGTCCATTCCTCTGTGACTGGGTTAGGTTTAGGTTCTTGTATGCATTTCCACGTACCTTCTCTTATAAGCAGCATCTTTACTTTGAATTTCCATGTCTGGTAATTCTGGTTAGTCAGATTCATCACTGTGAATTTGGCTGAGGCACTGTTAATGGCAGCCATGTCTCTTCTGGGTTCCGCCTTTCTGTTTGAGTACTTTTAACTCTTGTTACTTCTCTTTCTGCAGTCCTGGGCCCATAACCTGTTAGCAGGAACGCATTTAGAACAAGTAGATGCTGTAAGATTTGCAAGAAGAACGTTTAATGATGAACATATAACTTGGATGACATGCTGCACTCTGGACTTGCTGCATCACCAGCTACTGCATAAAGATCAGTGAGTGAGAAACAGGAAGTACCTGAAAAACTTTATCAACAACTATCAGACATACACTGACAATATCTATCTATAAGCACAGTTGAGAACAGTGGTTGCTATAATAAACATACAGAAGTCTAACACACACACATCATGAGCAGTCCACTGTATCCAAAATCCAATGGGTTTGCAGAGAGAGCTGTCCGCTAAGCCAAACATCTATTAAAGAAATGCACATGAGATCAGACTGATATTTTCTTAGAGCTCTTAAACCTATGTAACACACCACGGGAAGGGATTCCATCCCCTGACCAATAGTTATTATCTCATTGCACCAAAACCAAAATCCAATTACTAAAGATCAATTACAACCTCGATTACAGGCGCAAGTGCAGATGGCGCTTGCCTCCAAGTGTATGTTCAAAAGACACTATGACCGCGCAGTGCACTCTCTCCCTCAGCTGCTTCCAGGACCAGCTGTTCGAATATCTCGAGGATATGAAAAGCCTGCCACCATCCTAAAGGAAGCCAGCCGGCCCGACAGTTATGTTGTTCAGGCAGATGGAACTGTGTATGAGCGTAATCGTCACCAACTGTAAAGTCTACCTGAGGAGACTACTACTGCGCCCAGTGTAACAGTGGATGTCACAGGCCCTCCTCGCACCACACCACACTTTGGGTGGTCAGCTATGTCTTCCTCAGTCAATAGTGAAACACCTTCTAACGCAATGGCACATCCAGCTATTACCCATGATGCACCTGTATGCCACCAAGTCAGGACATATGCAAGCCTAATTAGCGATTTCACCCATTCTATTCCTCCCTGTTATTCTCTTGAACTTTGTTCCCCTTTTACTATGTTCTTGAAGGGAGGTATGTTGATGTGTATCCTGCTAGGATCAGGCAGGATGAGACTTTACCTGGGGCTATGCATGATGTGTGGGAGTTACTGTTTGTTGGCAGTTTAGATCCTGATGTGAAACCAAGTAAGTGTGTTCTTCTGCACGCCAGAGTCCATGTCTCTTACGTGATTCACAGCTCATCTACATTCATCCACACTCATTCTCTTCTATTCATGAATAGGAGCGGCCCACTCTTACTTTTCTCAGACACCTGGAATGCCTGGTGAGACCTGTGTCTTCGGCACTGGCTACTCTACTCAACCTCTACATTGCTTCAAGGGAAATGTGAACTTTGTTAACGCTAATTTATATTTTATAAATTTCAGTCCTGGGCCCCCTCTTTTTGTTTCACAGTACCTCCTTGATGGCTGTATTGGCTACTCTGTGGAATGCCCTTCCATGCACAATAAGACTCTTCCCTATTCTCCAAACCTTTCAATTTTCCCTGAACACTCAACTCTTGAGTTTATCAAATTCTTCAACCACCCACATAACTTTTAAAAAGCTTTCCCATCCAATTACATCCCTACTGTACAGCCCAAACATACACTTATTTATTTTCACTTCCCATCCTCCTGACCCCAGGCTGGGCAACCATAGCATATAGCCCACCAAGAACCTTTGCAATTTGGTGGAACATTATGCAATTGATGACTCCTATCTTTGTGTATCAATGGCTATTTTGCTATAAAAAAGAGCATTCCTACCTCTATCTGTAAATACCCAGTTGTTTTATTTCACTGGGTAGTTACGGGATGTTTAGTGAGCTTCTTGTTTGAGCTAGAACAGAAAAAAAATGCTTAACACGTTGAAAAATCTGCAAACAACAATGATCACATTTGCTCTTACAATATGTACATTTTCATAAAATTATTTGTTGCTGAGGAACTGGTTATACAATTATTGAGATGATACTGTAGAACATGGAGTTATTAAAATGTTACTGAATTAATCAATATTGTAATTTAAATCATAAATATAATGAAGCCAAAAAATTACAAGGTAAATGAAAAAAAGCAAAAAATGATTAAAAACAATAAACACGTTGATTATTTCTAATTAAAATCATAACAAATAATGAGTTTACGGCACAGAAATTCCTATGCAGATTATTTGTATTCATTCCATGGGAACATAAAACCAAATTTCCCATCTTCAATTAAGAGGAAACTGCACATGCAGATATATAGCAGTAGCAGAATTCAATATCCAATAACCCAGACAAAAAATTCACACATAAAAGCATCAACTAATCATAGAGAGTTTCCTGCTGTTGAGGGCTTTTTTAGTTTGGCATTTTGGGTCTTATTCACAGTTGTACGGTACTGTACAGCTGCTGGGAATTGGCTGTACAATACCGTACAACTAATATTCTAAAGCAAGTGTCTGTAGAAACAAAAAATATACCTCCTGACAGCATTGGTGATCTGAGTTGCAGCCCTCAGCCATCTGAGTAAGCATTAGCTTACTCAGAATGAACGAGCAGAACTGCATAGCCATGGCCAGGAAGTCTATTCCCAAAGATGTAGACCCTAGCTTTTGCACTCGCAGAACATTTGGGTGATATGCTCCCATTTTTGGTAACATTGGCCAGCTCTGCTGACCCTCAAACACCTGCAGTTTGTAAATCAGTGTTCTATGTGCTGGCAGAATTCCCACAGTCTTGGTCTGTCTTTGCTGTTGATGGCAGCTGGGAAGCTATCAGTTGTGAGTCTCAGCCGTAGTAATCAAGCCTCAGTGTGTGTGTGTGTGTGTGTGTGTGTGTGTGTGTGTGTGTGCGCACAGTTCAGCTGCATTAGCTGTTTTGGTGTTGCATGTTACTGAGCTCAGCCTGCTCTCCTGTGATTTCCCACCTTCTCCTTTATATTGCAGTTCACCCAGTCATGCCCTGATGATCATAGCCCCTTTCCCAGAATATGTTTCTACTTACTCTCAGAGAGTGTTCCTGGCCTTGGATCCAGTTCCTGTGTCTTCTTTGGGTGGATAATCCTACAAACCTGTCTATCATGTATCCTGCAAATCTGCCTTGCCTAGCCTGGTTACCTGCAAACCTGCATGGCCTTGTATCCTGCAAACCTGCCTTTAATTTGCTGGTATCCTGCAAACATGCCTATTCTGGTATCCTGAAAATCTGCCCTGCCTTGCCTAGTATCCAGAAAACCAGCTCTGCCTTGACTGGTTCCCTGCCATTGTAGAAAAGATACTACCAAAAATAACTTTTTGGGAGTGGTCTCTCTGTTGAGAAGTTGCTATAAAATGGGGTAGTCAATCCCAACATTAATCAAAACACATAAACCAAGAAAATAGCTGCGCTCAAAGCATAAAAAAATTGATATCATTAAAGCTCATTAAAAACAACCACTATTTTGCCAATTGGATCAAGTTCGGACACTGATTAATATTTAAACGGACTTTATAAAACATATGTATTTTGAGGTATGTAGTACCTGAAGGACAGTCGGTATCACAGAAATAATTACCAATGACCTGACCGTCTGGAGGAATTGTTGGAGTCCTGAAAGGTGCTTGATATCAGGAAATCCTACCTATGGTACAGTGGTCCAGATGGATAGTCTGCGTGGATGAGAGTGTGTGGAAATGCAATGTCCAAAGGGGTCCAAAAGAGTAACCGGTAATCTAAATGGAATCCAAAGTTGGCTGTGGGTTGTAATAAAAGGTTCGGGCTGACGCGTGTCATGGAAAACCGATACAAATTGGTCCTACAGACAAATTGGTCAAATTAAGGCTCATACACACTAGAAGATATGAAAGACAAAAAATATTGGTGAACAATTTCCCTTGATCATTAAATATATTGTGCATCCACACTGAACAGTGGGTGCAAATGTATGTGGGAGTGTGCAAAGCTCCCTGTATAAATTGTTATGAAGAAAAAGAAGTATACAGCGCTAGGATTGACTGAATAAGAGATTACACCATTTAACCAATAAAATACATTTATTATAGAATATAAAAAAGACAATTAAGCATTATCTATGGAGAATTCTCAAAATAGGTCAATGAAAAAATGATGGGAAGGTATATTAAAAGCAATTTGGATGGGTATTTGCTCCAATGAAGGGGATTATAGCAACAGTTCAATGCACCAATGGAGTTAAATATTTACCAGATGTATGGTCGAATAATCTGTCTCCTATATTTCCGAGGAGAATTTAAAAAGGTCCTGGAAGATTATCCAGCATTATGGATCTGGATTAATTCAGTGGAAAGACAAGATGTTGCGGATGAGATGGTTTCAATACACCCAGGTGGGCCTTGGTATGTGGAACTGAGACTGTGGAATCCTTTTGAATTTTTCAAGACGGTCCGGGTGGTTTGGTAGCAGGTGCAATTGGTGACTGGAACAGATAGTAGCTCTGGTGGCTACACACTAGAAGATATTTTCATCAATATCGTTCAGAGGACCCTTTCTAAACGACATCTTCAACAGGTGCTCTAACTTAGCAAAGTCAAATGTATCTTAATAAGTGGATGGAATGCAATGAAAATAGGTGTTTAGCCTGCTGGATACAATCTCATCCTAACTGTTTTTAGCATTAGTTGCACAATATGTACTATGAGCCTATTTCAGACTTGTACACTAACCCAATGGTGGGGAAACTGTGCATGTGCAGAATGGGTCCTGTGTTCTTGCAAGGATTGACCCCTGAGTCCTAGCATGATTGACAGGTTGAGGGCATTTAGAGGTGGTGAAGGAGCGGTGATAAGGACTCCAGCTCCTTCATTTTATAGTACCAAAGTCAGTGAGACTTACTGACCTCCGCTGCAGAACCTGAGATGGAGATCTGAGTAATCTAAATATCTTGAGATGCAACAGCTGATCGCTGAATCATATGAGAGGCATCTAATTACACTTGGTGTGTCCTGCTCCATTCACATATTGCTGTACCTTAATTGCACAGACGTTTACTTAAGGATTTGCAATATTGTACAACTCTGAATCAATCTTTATGTCTTACTAATGTATACTGGGTCTCACACACTACTGCTATTGTTTTTAACATGGCTTTAGGTAAAGTTAATGATGTACTATGCCTCCTAGCCATTGCAACTATATACCAGCTGAGTCACATAATCCTGTACTTCAGTACATGTCTGCACACAGCCAGTCCCAGTGCAACTGCATCTTTGGAACACTAGTCAGTAAGCCAAAACCTGTATCGGGTTGAGGGGGGGGGGGGGGGTTTGAGGACAGACGTCAGGTGAGGCATGTGTGCAGGATGGGGCCATGGTTACATTTCTGTTGGGACAATGCCCTACCCTGCGCTCCCTTTGATAGCTTACCACAGCTCACAGCCCCGGGTGAGTCTTTACTGCCAGGATCAGAGCTCAGTTACTGACGGTCAGCACGCAGAGCTTCCTGCTCACTATATAGTCAGCAGGGGCGGGCTGGTGCATGATGCTGTGTGGGTGCCCTGTTACACTTGGCAGGCATTGTAGCTGGGAGATCTGCTGATAGGTCCCGATGAGTCCCTAATTTCAATCAAAGCTGTTGCTTTCTGGCATATCCAGCCCCCTTTACCCAGTAATGCTGTGCTTACAGTGGTTGGTCCCTCCCCTGGGGAGCTGCACTCCTTTACAGGCTGGCCCCTCCTCTCCTGTCTCTCTTCGTTCCCTCTGTCTAAGCTAGGACTTCAGAAGCCCACCATCACATCAAAAGTTCATATGATTTGCACATGCACAAAAAAAGTTTCTGTGTATGTATGTATGTATGTATGTATGTACAGTATGAATGTTGTATGTATGTTTGTATATTTACCAAGGTTTTTGTATATATCTTGTATTTGCCCCTGACTGAGTTGCAATTTTAATCTGCTGGTTGCTAATACAAGTTGTTAATACTGTACAGCTCAGCACTGCAGCTTCCTGCTTCGCATCGGTAAGCAGGAAGCACTATTTCCACACATAATACATCTAACCAGGATGGGGTGTGGATCAATAGGTCGACAGGACTGAAGGTCGACAGGACTGAGGTCGACACATGTAAAAAGTCAACTCACCATGCTTTGGGCATGGTGCCTCGCGCACTATTCTATTCTTCATCCACACCCTGGTTTGGTTTAAAGAAAAGTGAAAATCTATATAGTATTGAAAACAAAAGATTTTACAAAAAATGCAATTACTGGATTTTGCACTATATCAAAAACTGGACACAATACCTTAATGCAGCGGTTCTCAAACTGTGGGTCCTGACCCCAAAGTGGGCCCCGACCTTCTCAGCATGGGGTCACAACTCCATATTGTTGGCTATCAGGCTGATGACTTTTCTAATCTCAGTCAGTGATTCAAGGAGTCTGAAAAATCTGTTGAATTGTCTGTTATTTTAGACTAGTCGCATCATTTTGTGCCTCCACAATGCTGCCATGTAAGTTTCCTTCTGCTGACTACACATGTGATGTGATGACCTTCTGCAGTAACTTGCTGGGGTCCTGTAATTATTTTTATTGTTTGATGGGGTCCCAGAGTGAAAAAGTTTGAGGACCCCTACCTTAAAGTTTAGATTGTCTGAAATCGTTGTCTGCATTTTCTATCAAATAATGTTAATATAATTATAAATATTATTATTAATATTATTATTATTATTATATTATCGAAAAGATTTACAACACTCTATCTTTCGCATACAGCTACTCACATTCTGTAAACCAGAACAGAACTTTATCTTCCTGCTACACAAACCTTTTTAAACTTGTATAAAAAAAAATCTTCTCTGCCATATCCTTCATCCTTGACATTCTTAACTAGATGAAAATACCTGCAATTTTCTCTATTGCTGCTACTAATAACTGCCTCTGTGAATGAGTAATAAGTGAAGGCCATCTTCTGACCCTCTGCTTGCTACAAATAGTTCAATTTCATGTCATTATCTGCTTCTTTTTGGTTCTACATACAGGAGAACATGTTCTAAATTTAAGGGAGGGTTAACAAGAAAAACCTGAGTTCTCTCTCTGTAACACTTTAAAATAATTTAAAGTCTCTTAAATAATGGGACAAAATTGTTTAATAAATTGTAAATACAAAGTATCTATTTATAACCAAATTATCATACTAATAATTTAAATTTTTGTCTCCCATACAAAAGAAAAGTCTGTTGTGACCTTCTGTAATTCGTCTCAGTTTCATAGTCAGGCTCAAGAGTGGATTCTACATTGTACTGTGTCATACATAAAAGTATGTATATTACACCACCTTTATATACTTAGAGTATATATAAGTTCTACAATGGCAGAATTAACCCCCTCAGGAAAGTTTAGAGCTGCTCAGGAGTTCAGGTGCCCGATTCTCCCCGAGCCGCCCCGAACATCCCCAAGCCTGCCTGGTCACTGCTGTGAATGGTGGCGGGGGCAGCGGCAGGGGAACCCCGGCGATAAGGGGTGGGGAGTCGGGACTGGGCATTGAGCAAAAGGTAGGGTGGGGGTGTGACAGGGGGGTTGCTCCTAAGCTCTGTGGTGGGTATTTCTGGAGCAGGACAAACGTGCCCTGGTAGGTTTGTTGTGCCCCAGAAAAACCCAACACTCAATGGGTTAATAAGCCCCTGCTTAGGACTTTGTATTTAGGACAATGAAACTAAACAAATCCACCTTCATCACCATGAAAGGGAACATAAACTCTCTGTTATTTTCAACTATATTTGTTGGTACACAATATTTTCTAAAGTCAACTTACTGTGCATATACAATGTCTTTCATCTCAAAGAAGGATATGAATAGAAAGAGATCACTTTTAAAATATATGATGGCCACTAAAAATACCTTGTAAAGCTTGTGAAATGCCCCATCTGTCTCTCAATATTTTGTTATAGAATTGTTATGAAACAAACTTTAGAGCAGGGGTGGCTAAACCGGTCCTTGAGATCTACAGTTATTGTTTTCCATATATCCTAGCTGTGGCACAGGTATAGTCATTATTATCACTTTCAAGCATTTGCTGCATTCATTCCTAATTGACACACTCTACAGATCTTTCAATTACGTTCAACATAGGAAGTCTTCTCACAGAGCAATACACTTGACAATCATCACCACTTTCTATTCTGATACTTTATATGCTGAAAACTACTTAATTTGTGAATGAGCCATTTTTAGCCATGTTGCTTGCTTTGGACAATTGGAGACATTTAGGGCAACTTAACAAATGATTGTAATCATGAAATATAAGAATCTCCAGATATTTCAAAAGTTAAATTGTGGAAAATTTCCATTGGGGGAACAATTTCTTTGCATGACTTAAACCTCACCTGCTGCCTTGGTTCTAAAACCTCAGATCTGGTACCTCTATTGTTATTTTGCCCTATTCAGTCAGAAATATCAAGAAGAGTAATGATATGTCACAGATCCTTGCATAATTCTGGCAGCTACGTACTGTACACCAACAGTTCCAAAAAGTGTTCGAAAGTGTTTGTCCAGTGCTTCTTGTGTCATCTCTACTTAGTTTGTCATGTTTTTTTTTTACATTCCAATTGCTCTTTATAAAGGAAAACTTTTATAGTATGCCCCTTAATATCATGTAAAATTAAGAGGGTAAAATTTACTAAGAATACGAATACCAAAATTCATATTCATATTCTTAATAAGAATGAATACAACTGGCATCACCGTCGTATTGCATTTACAAACTCGTATTCTGGAGGAAATTTTACAAAGCAGTCGTATTTGACTGATTACTATTTTCCAATGGCATATGGATTCGGATTTTTTCCGATACGAATTCGTATTTTAAATAAAAATTCGGATTTTTCAATACAAATTTGTATTTTAAAATACAAATTCGTATTGGCAGCCTGCACAGATCAGTCAGATCCATGCAGGTTGCAGTGTAAAAAGAAATAAATAATTTAAAAAGACGGCGTGTGGTCCCCCCCCCACAGGCATAACCAGCTCTAGGCTCAAAGAGCCAGTCCTGGTTTTATAAAATCAGGGAACAAACAGAATAGGGTTCCCATACTTTTTAAAACCAGCACCATGCCCAAGGCCGGTCCTGGTTCCAAAAATACGGGTGAAAAATTGAGTAGGGGTCCCCCGTATTTTAAGAACCAGCACCAGGCCCAACCAGCCAGCAGGGTAATGCCACAGCCGGGGAGAGAATTTTTATACAAGTCCCCCCGGCCAAAGCATTAACCCCCTGACCGGTCAGCCTGGGCAAGGGTCCTGGGGTAGTGGGGACCTCCCCAATGAAGCGATCCCCCCCTCCAGAATTTACCTACCCTACTAAAATAAACACACTGACACCTGAAAAATAAAACTTTATTACATACAGAGCCCTTTCATACTAATACTTACCTGTCTTGAGCCAGTAGGGTTAGGAAAAGTTCAAAAAAGAAAACTGTCAGAAAGATATAAGACAATTAAGATGTAGCTTCCAGCAACTGAGACATATTCCAGGGACTTAGATTCACACTCCAGACAAAGGATTCATAACAGCAGCACACTGGGAAACCATTAGAGGCGGACTAGATGGGACAAGTGGTTTTTATCTGCCATCAAATTCTACTATATGTTTCTATGTTAAACCCCGACACAAGTGTCAAAAAGAAAGGATAGATGCATCTTACCGGTAAGATTGAAAGTGACAGTGAGGTGCTGCTGATACAAAGACTACTTTATTATCACAGATGCATCACTACATTGTACGTATCAGGAACATTTCAGTTATAAGACAATAGAAGAATATTCATTACAGTGCTGCCTTATATCCCCATCACCAGATCTCCATTGGCTCCTCTGCCGGTATCCTCTGCCAGAGACCCAGCGCCTGTAAAATGCAGTTGCCAGGGGCAGGGCTTGGTGCATGTGCAGTACCAGTAGCTGTACTGCGAATGCACAAAAGGCTGCACAGTAAGGCAGGGAGTGGCTACCTACAGGAAGCCAGCTCTCTGCCAATTGCGGCACGGACTGGAATGGTTTACTAGGTAAGGTGAGTATACAGTATGTATGTTTGTGTGCGTGAAAGGGTGAATGCATATATGTTAATGAAACTGCACTTTACAGGGTGTCAGTGTCTATTTATTGTAAGTTTAGTCTTGCGTACTTAAACAGGTATTCCTCTATATAAATCGAAAGTCCATTAAAAATATATATGTTTATTAAAAGTCTTTTTAAGATGAACTAGTTGTTGGGATGATCCAAACAATATGGTCTTTCCCTTAATGCATTTACATATGGGATTTTGAAGTTAGTAAACAGAAGAACCCATTCTTGCAAAGCTTTACCCAGGATCACATACCTTTATTGAGGCTGTTTTTCTTGAGCCTCCTGAGCCCGTATTGATTTTACTCTTACAGTGTGTGCTACTAAGAGGAAGATACTGAATGTGCTCCCATATGGTTTAAACCTCTTCATAGCTATATGAGATGGCTAATTTCAAATGCTATGGTGGATATTTAACTTTAATTGGTTTCCATATTATATGAATTTACAGTATTACAGCCTTATAAGGCAGCCATATTGGAGTTTAGCACCTGCAATTATTTTAAATGGGATCCAAAAGAAGTTGTGGTACTCTTTACCTAGAAGAGCGCCCGTCGCGGGCATCGCGGGTACATTTATGTCTTGCCGCGACGCGACCAACGCGATGCCCGCGATTTCCCATTGAAACCCATGTTAAACATGGAAATCGTGTCGGTCGCGTCGCGGCCGGCCATAAATGTACCCGCGATGCCCGCGACGCGATGCTCCCGATTTCCCATAGGAATCAATGTTAAAAGGCGCGATGGACCCGATTTTACTGTTAAATGGCTCAATGGACCCGATTTGGCCATAGAAATCAATGTTAAATGGGCCACAGAGCCCATTAACCCTTAAATGTCCCCCCCAATTTTTAACGCCACCCCACGATCCACGCGAACCCGAAGCGTGGCGAGCGTAGCGAGCCCGCGAGGGGCGGCGGTACGCGTCCTCCGACCTTTTCATGCCCTACTATCCACTAGGGCGTGGAGTGAGAATATAATAGTGTGGCGAGCGCAGCGAGCTACCGAGCCCGAAGCGTGGCGAGCGCAGCGAGCCCCGCGAGGGAACGCGGATACCTTCACAGGTAGACGCGTCCCCTCGCGGGCTTCACAGGTGTCGGCGTCGCCACGGACACCTGTGAAGCCCGCGAGGGGACGCGTATAACTGTGAAGGTATCCGCGTCCCCTCGCGGGGCTCGCTGCGCTCGCCACGCTTCGGGCTCGGTGGCTCGCTGCGCTCGCCACACTATTATATTCTCACTCCACGCCCTAGTGGATAGTAGGGCATGAAAAGGTCGGAGGACGCGTACCGCCGCCCCACGCGGGCTCGCTGCGCTCGCCACGCTTCGGGTTCGCGTGGATCGTGGGGTGGCGTTAGAAATTGGGGGGGACATTTAAGGGTTAATTGTGCTTATTTGGGCTCTGTGGCCCATTTAACATTGATTCCTAGGGCCAAATCGGGTCCATTGAGGCATTTAACAGTCAAATCGCGGTCAATCAGACTTTTTAACATTGTTCCCTATGGGAAAATCGCGGTCATCGCGGTCATCGCGGGCATCGCGGCCATCCCGATTTATCCGCGATGACCGCGATGACCGCGATGACCGCGATTTTTACCCCCGACGACCGCGATTTCAATCGCTGGCGCCCTTCTAGGTAAAGAGTACCGAAGTTGTTTGATTTCCTACCAAGCCCATGTTAAGCCCATGAATTTATTTATATAACGAAGTGGGTTCTATCATATTCTATATCACAGGTCTCCTGACAAATAGAAATTGAGGACCCTTGAGGACATTATTGATCTTACTTACTCCCGTGAGAAACCAACCAGAATTATATTATTTAGCACCCTCTAGAAGATAGTAGACAGAATCTGATTGGTTGCCCATAGCAACATCACATGTGAAGTAGAATACACATCTTAGTAATTACCCCCAAAATGCGTTGGGTTCTTCTGTTTACTAACTTTGAAATCACATATGTACAAGCATTAAAGTGAAAGACCATATTGTTTGGATCATCTCAACAACTATTTCATCTGAAAAAAGACTTTTAATAAACATATATATTTTTTATGGATTTATTGGTCTCTTGGAATAAGTGTTTAAGGGCCAGATGTACTAAGCTTGAAAAATGATAAAACCACCAGCCAATCAACTCCTACCTGCCATGTCACAGACTGTGTTTGAAATATGACAGGTAGGAGCTGATTGGTAGGAGCTGATTGGATGGTTGTTTATCAGTCTCCATCTTATCACGTTCCAAGGCTTAGTACATCTGGCCATAAGGGTCTAATTGGGTACTTGTGTAATAGCACGGCGCCTGTTACGTAGTTAGCGTAGCGTCCCTGTCAGAATCAGCGTAGTGTTCGCGTGGCCAGTGTAGTCAGTCAGAAGTAGCGTAGTGTTTCCACGGCCAGTGTAGTCAGGGTCACTGTCAGATTCAGCGTAGTGTTCCCGTGGCCAGCGTAGTCAGTCAGCGTTACGCAGTTACCCTAGTCAGTCAGAGGTGAAGTGAATGCAATATTTCTGACGCTGTTAATTAGGAATTGCTGCAGAACCTCTCAGCATGTTTAACCTGCCGCAGACAGATTATTCTACTTTGTTAAGTTGCTTTATTATTATTATTATTATTATTATTATTATTATTAATAACTAAAATCCAGTTACCAGTTAACACATGTCGTCATTACTGTCTCAGATGTATGATATGGCAGGTGTGAATGTGTTCCTGAAACACCGCCACTATCCATGCCAGCCCGAAGCGTGGCAAGCAGATGCGTTATGCGTCCTCCTGACCTTTTCATACCAGTATGTAACATGGAACACAGGCAAATGCCTCCTTTATTGTGCATCAGACGCTCCTGTATCCGCATAACCCCCTTTGTGCAGGAGACGCACGTGCTACCGAAACCCCCTAACCCCGTCTCCCTGAAGCGGACATGGGCAGGGTTGCCGTTCCCTGCCACATTAATTGCTGAGAAGCAGGAGCGTCTGAGATGCACCTCAGACAGCTTGAGCGCCTCTCTGCCGGCGCCCGCATGATCCCCTCTCCGCCCGCATCCGCCAGCGTATGGGATCTGGCGGTTACCGGCGCTGTGTGAGAGGCACTCACTAGGCTTGTCATGGACAACGGGGACATAGCCATGGACGCCGGGGACAGAGCCATGGATGCCAGGGACAGAGCCGGACTGCCACGGAGTCACTATGCTAAGTACGCTAACTACGCTAGGCAGCCGGGTGCCGAGGGAGGGCTAGGGAAGCCTTTTTACTGCCGCAGTTAAGGGGGTAAGGTAGGGAGAAGTTGCGGCAGTGGTGCGGCAGTGGTGCGTTGCCTCGGATTGCCACTGTCAGTCTGTTGTAAAAAAAAAAAAAATTATTACAGTATCTACAGCAGCCCATCACTGCACAAATGCTGTGGGCGCCATGGGCCTATATTTTATGGTGGGCATGGGCTGCAGCTCCATCAATCCCATTATTAAGCCTGCCCTGCACGGCATGATTGTACAAAAACTCTCCTCTGATGATGCTGCTCACATCCTGCACAGAACAAAATGCAGCCAGGACATGGAGGAGTTGTTAGTGTCTTCAGAGGGACTGAGTTGACAACATCAGGCAGTCCTGACCGTTGATTGTTTTATATAGCACACACACTGAATTATATGGTAGACATAGTTAATGACATCCTCAGATTGAGCAGCATTTGGGCAAAGCAAAAGATATGAAATAGAACTCAAAGGAGCACGCAATAGCATGCACGAACACTGAATGATGTAGACAGATTATTATTACGGTTCAAGGCTTAATGAGAAATCATCCCAAAAAAGTCTACTGTGTAACCAGCTTTTGTAAATGCAAAATACGAGGATTACTTTGCTTTCCATATACTGTACTTTTTCATAATATACATACCACATGAGAGAGGTATTTCTGAACAATGATGTACTGTAAGCACAGCTGCATCTTAGAGCCAGGTTTAAAATGCTATGTTTAAACTACTCTCCTGATGTCAATAATCATAGCTTTTTCCATAACTGAAAGGATGAGGTTTTAGTACAATGTTTCATCTTCTTTACTAGAATGACTAATATTAAAGTCACATATATCGCCATCTAGTGTTGCATTTGGAAAAGTACATTTTCAAGTCAGTATTACGAATCGACAGAAAGGGTGAAATGTAATAGGATGAGAGATTCAGAAAGTGAGAGATTTGGTAATAAATCTCCAGTTTTTTTTAAAGCGGCAATCATTTACACTACAAACCAGTTTCATTTTGAAGTGTAAATGATTGCCGTTTCAAAAAAGTGGAGATTTCTTACCAAAGAAAATTGTGCATAATTAAGTAATTCATCCTGAAAATAAAATTACATTTTTTATTATTTTATAGAGAATAAAAAGATTTTCTTTACTGTTTATATTATCTATAGCTTGTATTTGGCACTGGAACGTAACTGCACGCGGATCGCATTGTATGCAAATCGCATACAATTTGCATGTGATGCAATTTAGCACACCCCCACTATCCACGTCAGCCCGAAGCGCGTCGAGCGCAGCTAGGCCCACGAGGGGAAGCGTTAGGCATCCTCCCGACCAGTTCATACCCCCACTATCCACGTCGGCGTGGAGTTGATTTTATAAAATGTGGCTAGCGCAATGAGCCGCCGTGCCCCGAAGTGTGGGGAGCACAGGGAGCCTCCCAAGGGGACCCCAGAAAACGAGGCTGAATCATGGCGAGTGCAGCGAGCCCCGCAAGGGGATGCAGATTACTTGACGTGTATTACATGTATTACTGGACGTGTATTCTGTGTCTGCTTGCCACACTTGTTTTCTGCGTCAGCTCACCATGCTTCGTGCTCGCCACACTTTATAAAATGAACTCCACGCCGACGTGAATAATCGGGGTATGAAAAGGTCAGGAGGACGCGTACCGCTGCACTCACCACGCTTCGGGTTCACGTGGATAGTGGGGGTGTGCTAAATCGCATTGCATGCAAATCATATGCAAATCATGATATAGTGCCGCTGTGAAACTACACAAGTACCTTGTATTTTTCTGAATCATAAAGGTTCACAATAAAAATTATTTTATTACAGATGTGCGACAACCCCCATGTTTTGGTTTTAGTTTCAATTTGTATGGTTTTGGTTGTGACAAAACCTACCTTACATGTTTGTTTGTTTGTTTGTTTATTTATTTAATTCTAAAAATCAGCTAAATTAACATATTGTGGACCTTTTTTGTTCATATGGTATTATTATCCTCAATTAAATTACATATATAATATATTTTTACCAATATTGGCCAAAGTCTTCAGCAAGATGGCTGATTGCTAAGCAACAGAACAGTGGCACAAAAACATGGCAATTTGTAGCATATTTATGAAACATTGCCACACAGCAGTGCCAGAAGAGAAAAGTGGTGCAAGATTGATTTGTCATTTGGATTACCCACTCACTGTTATGTTGGAAATTAAAAAGGACATGCACAGTTTAAGAAACCCATTACTTAAGCAACAAGGATTGCCACTTTGGGGAAGATTTACTAAGATGGGAGTTCTATTTCATTTGGGATGTTGCTATGGGCAACTCATGAGATACTGGGCCAGATGTAATAAGCTATCAAAAGTGATAAAATGGAGAGTCAGCTATTGCCTGACATTTTTCAAATGCAGTATGTGACATGGCAGGTAGGAGCTAATTGGTTGGTTGGGTATCACTCTCCATTGAAACACTTTCAAAGCTTAGTGCATCTGGCCCACAATAAATTATCTTCCAGAACAAGGGTGGCCAACCCGTGGCTCTTGAGTTGCATGCAGCTCTTTTCTAAGAAGAGATGTGGTCCCACACCCACAGCACTGCCGCTTGACTCCTCTAACTATGGCACAGTCAGAAGAAGCAAGTGGCAATGGTGTGTGAGCCGGCTCACACAATCATTGTGGTCTCTGTTAACAGTGGCTGTCAGCTCTTCCATTTGCCCACTGCAGCGCTGACACATCGCTGAGTTCTATAGTGACATTGCATGAAATTATAAAAGGAGATGCCAGAGTGGTGTGTTTATGCTGCTCTCTCCAGTACTTCATCCTAGTGGTCCAGCTTCGTTCCTAGGCTTGTAAGTTATTTTAGTCACTAAAAGTGGGGACTGGGGGCGTGGCTTGGCAAGGCTGGTGAGCGGACGCATGGTGAGTGAGCTCCGCTACTATCCGCTTGAATATCCTGCATGTGGGGCTCTGGGCACCTTAACTTCTACTCAGTGCTCTCCCTGACGCTGCCCGATACCTGATTGGGGCACCTGGCGTATATGAGGTCACTCTTCTGCATGCTGATCCTATCTCTGCTCGTGCGAGTGCCATCTTGAAATTCCTGTCTGGTGGAGCATCTGCACACCCACCAACCCACTGTACCAATTGTCCGCCAGAAGTCTGGGACCTCTCTGCGGCTCTTCGCAGACTACAGCTCTGCCTCAACTGCTGACAGCCTGCTGCTGGGGATCTGTGTGAGTACTCCAGGGAGGGGCTATCGGGTGCCGGATGGGGTCCCGACAATCATTTACCTAATGTCGGGATCCCAACTGTTAAAACACAGAGAGATGGATTCCCAAAGGCCTCTGGCTATACTCCCTCTTGGGGGTCCACGACCACCGTGCCCGCAGCATGGCGACCGGAGCAAGCCCACAAGGGGCTTTGTTGCGCTCGCCATGCTGTCTCAGTCCAGCCAGTGGGGATCCCGACGTTGGGCTAATGACTGTCGGGATCCCGACTGTCGGAAACCTATACCACAACTGCGCTATCTGCCCGGGCTGTATTATTCAGACTGCTGCACTGGTCGCCATCTTGGGGCTCTGATATGAATGATGACATTGCTGGGTGAAATACAACCTGCTACACCTTACATACTCCCCCCCGCTATACCTATATTGTTGGACTGTTTACTGGAGGGTGTAGACCTCTGGCTGCCCTGATTATTGGATAGGAGATCAGAAATCACATTCTACCCTTCTCTGTGAGGAGCACCCCAGGAGTGAGCAGGGACAGCACACCTAACTCTGCATAATTTGTATTTACCCAGAGGATTGTCGCCAAATTTGGATCTGTGGCCGCTGATAGATCGCATCCTCTCAATATGTCTTGTGCCGCATTGCCTGAATCCACAGATATCATCAACATACCCAGCTGGGATGAGATGTCATCTAGTGTCTCCGATGTTGGGTATACAATTCTTCTGATTTCACCTTACCGTGGAGAGTTGTCCCCTACTGTCATTACTGATGTTTTTTTTCACTATCCGAAGGTCCTACTTGGCTATTTGCTATGTACTTATACCGAAACATTCTACACTTTGGAACTACTTTACTGCCTGTATACGGAATTTACAATTTACTGTTAACCTAAATAATTACCTTATAAAGTTGTAGCATATTTCCAAGTATTATTATTCTATAACTGTGCTCCTTCTCCTGTTGTTTTAAATGTCTGGATGGTGCCTTCGGCTCCTATGTTTAACCTATATTGATAAAGGGAGTCAGTACTTTTACATTTACTATATATAACTTTATTACTTCATGTACATTCAAATTGTTGCTTGCCTCTACATGCTATGTGCTCATCTAGGGCCTTATTTTGGTTCATTCTTTCTGACAAAATCCTTCTTAGATGGACAAAACCATGTGCACTGCAGGGGGGGCAGATGTAACATGTGCAGAGAGAATTAGATTTGGGTGAGTAATTTTGTTTCTGTGCAGGGAAAATACTGACTGCTTTATTTTTACACTGCAATATAGATCTCACATTGAAGTAAAACCCCACCCAAATCTAATTCTCTCTGCACATGTTACATCTGCCCCACCTACAGTGCACATGGTTTTGCCCATCTAAGAAGGATTTTGTCAGAAAGAATGAACCAAAATAAGGCCCCTAGTCTCTGTCGGACCATAATGTTTGTTTTGAATTTATTTTCTTGAATGTCTGAAAATTTCAATAAAAAAATACTCAATTAAAAGTGGAGACTGATTCATCTTATCCTGCCATTGAGTGCTGCAAGAAAAATAAAGTAATATCTCATTTGATGTTTGGTAGTGTTTATATGGGATGCTAAGATGAAAACAAATGTGTCATAAGGGGTGAAATTTAATAGGATGAGAGATTCAGAAAGTGAGAGAATTGGTAAGAAATCTGCAGTTTTTATAAAGCGGCAATAATTTACACTGCAAAACCAGTTTGATTTTTGCAGTGTAAATGATTGCCGCTTTAAAAAACCTGGAGATTTCTTACCAAATCTCTCACTTAAGGTGTTATAAATACATTAAATGAATAAATGTACTGCTAGTTTGACGCATCACAAGATGGTTTTATAAACCATAAATGTGCTGCTTGTAGCTAGACCGTGGCCTTTCGGAAGCTAGGCCACACCCATTTTGTACATGATATCATCTCTTTGTTTTACCATAACACATTTGTCTTATCACTTTCATTTTACACCAATGTGATGCTGTGGGGTGGTTCTGCTGAGCTGGCGTCGAGGCTCCCATGCCCTGGTCTTGTCCCATAGTAGTGTTAGGGACATGCCTGATAGAGGTCACCTTAATAATGGCTATCATTATGCTAAAAAGCTAAGAAATGCAATATAGTAATATTATTAATAGGTTTAGCATTTGTATTTGGAGTGTGCACCTGCACTCTTCTCCTTCTGAGTGGGAAAGCATTGTCATCATTTTTATCCTCCCTGTAAACAGTGATTACATCATTTTCACACAATATGAATTCATCCCTGCTGGATTCCACTATTACATACGTCTCTGTCACTGTACTTTAACATAATTGCCAGTAAAGGTCTATTTTTGGTGGAATATGTCATTCATTTTGATGAACATTATCTTTTTAACATTTTTAGGAAGTAGTCTCCTACGCCAATGACTGATAAGCATTTTTAGCCGATCGCCGATCTGCTGAAAACGGTTTCTGAGTACACACTGGAGAGTGAGCAATTTACGTAATGTAAAACGAGTTTGTTTCCTTCCTAGTAATCCAAGGGCGGCGGGCCTGCTTGACATGCCTAGTTGAATATTGGTATTAAAATAATCCACCATTCTATGGAAGGTTACGGTAGAAGTGTCACAAATGTTAGGCACTTCGTTTAGACCTAGCTAGATATCAAAATGTTGTGTTAACTCTTGCATCACCAGTGAGACTTTTGGGAAAGCTCAGTTTTTTTTCCTAGCAACAACAGTTGCCTGAGAAACTAAAGGAGGAGATGATATTGTGTCAAGTGCCACTTAAGATGACAATTTACTCACCAGGAGCATCCCCTGCATGCAGAGACTTGGAGAACCACAAATGCCAGCATGCAGGGCATTGAAAGGCTACTGGGACTAGTAGTCCCACAGCATGACCAATGTGAAATAAAACACACACACCCAGAGTAGTAGAAATTTAATAACATACTTGCATACACACATTCACACATACTTACCTTTCCACTTGCTCCCCCACAGGTCGGTCCTTTTGTCCAGTAGTGCCCCAATGGGTTTAAAAAAAATGCTAACTGATCTGCGTATGGTTCTGTCAATCTCTCCTGCCAGAAGCAGGTCTATTTTGGTCATGTTTAGGGTGCAATTTGAAAAATTACATTTGCGATTTTGAGGTTTTCAATGTTTCCTATAGATTGTAAGCTTGCGAGCAGGGCCCTCAAACCTTTGACTTTCTGTAAATACGCAGTTTGTTTTATCATTGTCTCCTATTGTAAAGCGCAACGGAATATGCTGCGCTATATAATAAACTGTTTATAAATAAATGAGAAAACGTCTGGATGCCATTTTTTAAGTGATTTACCACAAATTGCAGCCTGATTTTCGATATGTGCGATTTTGGCCATTTTTTCCCTGCTCCAGCCTCCTGCCCGTCTACCCTGCAGCAAACGGCCCAGCGAGTGTGAAACTTGCCAAAGCCGTTTGCTTCAGGGGTTTGCGCAAAAGGGTGGATTCCACCTTCTCAGTAACTTTTGCTTTAATTGGTTGCAATACAAGTTTAATGTTTATTCCAGGTGCTTCAATCTTCTGCATGCAGCTGCTTAGTGCCAAAAAGCCAAGCCACAGACAACATCTTCTGCACACCCATTTTATAAAAAGACGCTGTATCATCAAGTTGATTGTGTGAGCAAAACATGGCGTGTTTGAATTCACATGTAATAATATTATATGCAAAATAGTTTTGGCATCATCAGAAATTACAAATCCTAAGGAGATCTAAACGGGTAAGCCATTTTGCTATGACTATCTCTTTTTGTCAATAGCATGCCTCTTATTGAAGCCGATGACATAGAGAGTAGCATGCCTATGAATGAGCTGGCATTTGATAGATACTGCTGATTTTACTTCTGCTCAATGTGGTTCACCCACCCAGTTTGCTGTCATTATCATGCAAACTATAGAATGCCCAGTTCTGCTTGTTCACATTTCTGTAGTTAATTGGACAGTGCTTACAATGACAATTTGTAGGCAAATAATTACAGTTTTTTTAACCTCCAGGTACAGATGAGGAATTGCTTTTTTGGGTAAAGTGGAACCAGGATGGAATTTGGTAGAGAGGACACAGGCCCTAAATTAACTAATGCAATCTAAAACCTATTGCATTATTAGCCGATATTGGACACAGATTAAATACTAGCATGGCAGTGATCTGTTGTGAGACTGGGTGACAGCTGGCATACTTCCTTTCTCCTGCACAGGATTATTTCACAGTCTATTGTTTTTAAATAACTAGTAATAGTCTTCTTAGTCCTAGAGACTAATTTACTATTGGCAACCTAGGCATCCACTTAGGGCCCAACAGATCCCAAGGTGCCCATGGTCAGGCCCCTGGAAATCTTGTCCTGATTGGTGGTCCCTGGGTTACTGTATGCAGTGGGGGATCTGTGATTCCCCTGCATACAGTCAGTGCATTTAACGCAGAGCATCTATGACAACTCACCACAAGCACTACACTCGATTAATTCAGACAGTTTCAGACTTTACAATCAATTTCAAATCTTTACAGCAGAATACAACACATGAACCGGCATACCTGTTACTACCCCCCGGACACCAGCAGTATATCCCTCCTACTGCCTGCCATTAAATGCTAGATCATCTATGCTGGCTGCTGCACATCAGGTCAGTCATAAGTATCTGCTTTACTCCCCATGATCCAGGGACATTACTGTGTGGTGCATAATGTGTAGTGGCTATTATGGTGTGTAGCATATTATGTAAGGGGCATTAGAGTGTGTGGTGTAATGTGTAAGGGGAATTATTATTATAAGGAAAAATTATGTAATAATGTAAGGGGCATGAGTCAGCAAGAACAATATATTGCCATGTGTCATCATGATCCGGGTATTAAAGCAGGCATATTTGTGTTCCAAGTGCCTAAGTGTTAGGTTTCGGGTGTGACCCCACCGCCGGGACTGCTGTTTAGGACAGCCACGGCCAAACCCTATACTACCTCTGTTGTACCACCCAGGCTGGGTGACCGACTCCTGCAGGTGTTACTAGGCTTCGCCTGTAGCCGCCACGTTTGAATGGGTAGGTTAAGCCCACCCAAGCTCCGGTGCAGCCAGGTGTTATGAGAGGACAAGGAGCCGGGGACCCCCCTAGGGTATGGTCAAGAGGAAAGCTGACTGAGGGGCCTAACTGAAATTAACAAACGGCGACTTGCCGGGCCCTGGCTAACGCAACTAAGCGCCCGCGACCTGGTCGCCACAACCCGCGACAACCGTCGCCCAGGGAACCATACAAAATATAAGACACAATACCAAAGTATACAAAGAGCAGGAGGGACTGGAAAACCCCAGAAAAACTGGGAGACAAGGGGAGAGAATGAGTGGGAAGCAATGGACCTTCCCAACATAAATGACCTGCCAATGCGGCAGACAGAGAACACAGGTAATGAGTGAGGTAATGACAATAAAGAAGGTGTGAATGAAACTACCCCAAAGGGGCAACTCACGACACAGGAGGAACCAATGGAAGAGGAGACCACGAAGGAGCCGCTGGGAACAGCAGGGAAACGGACCGGAGAGCAGCAGACAGATAGGTCCAAACAGGAGCTATCACCGGCGAGGACTGCAGGGCTGGCTTCCTAGATAAGAAGGCTAGGAGCCAATGAGAATGGAGGCATGAGTCCCGCCTGTCATAACGAGTCCTTTCCGACACCTGCGGCCTGTTGAATTTCGCGGCTTTTCCTCTCTGCCTAGCAGCGTCTGCCGTTGCTAAGCAACGGAGCTGCCGCGTCTCAGGCGCTGAGAGACGTGAGGAGGGAGGACGCTGCGTCCTCCGGCGTCCCTGGTTGCTAGGCAACCGGACGTCAGAGCCGGAAGGACAGGCGGCTAAGCGTACATGCCGCTCTGTCCTTCCAGAAGCGCACCCACGGCGCCTAACACTAAGAAGGTTCCAGATTATACTTCTATCAGCGTTGTGTGCACTCAGCCTGCAGTGCACAGATCTAGCAGTCTGCCAGCACCACTGTCCCTGTGGCTGTACATCACCATCTGTCTGTCATGTCTGATTACTTGGCTCCTGTCTTCCATGCTGCCACCATTGCCATATGCCTCAGACCATGTGCAATACAAACAAGCCTTCCTGCCTTTCCTAAACATGGGAGCAGCCATGTCTTCCTTGTCATCTGTCCATTTCCAGCCAATTCTGTGTGCTTCCAAGTCTGGCTAATAACCCAGCCAATCAGCTCCGACCCTATAAGGATGCTGGGTAAGTAAGGCCAGTTTCCAGTGCTACAGATCTGAATGTGTTACCTGTATGGTGCTCTCTGTTTGTAAGCTGCCTCCAGGTTCCCTGTTCCAGAGGACTCCACTCCTTCCAGGTCCTGTGACATCTACAGTGTGCAGCTTGCCTGGCTCCATTGGTGTTCCACCATCGATACTCACCTCCATCAGTATTCTTCCATCAATACTCAGCTCCATCGGTGTTTCACCATCAATACTCAACTCCATCGATATTCTGCCATTAATACTCCTGCTCCATCTGTGTTCCATCATCAATACCCTGCTCCATTGGTGTTCTGCAATTGATACTCATCACCATCAGTGTTTCACCAGCGATACTCCTCACAATCAGTGAATCCACCATCGATGTTCCTCGCCATTGGTGCTCCAACATTGTGACCCAGCTTCCTCGATTTCAGCCTGGTCCACAGGGGTCAGTATTCCATTACTGTCACCATCTAAGTCTGCATTACTGTGTACTTTTTCTGGACTCCATCTCTGATGGACTTATACTAGTAATGCCTGTGACTTACTCTGTGATAGCCTGCTATACCGATACATTTATCAAGTCTTCAGTTATCCATACCTGTCATTCTGTGGTCTCAATAAAGACTTGTTATATTTACTGCTGTGGTCAAGTTTCAAGCTAACTATCCGGGGTTCTCCCTGGTATGCACAATAACCTCAGCCCCTACGCCTGTGGTTACCACCAGCCAGGATTTGACCACAAGCATGATACCATGGATTGTGTGATGGAGGGGGCCCCCAAACCAGTATCTTGTCTAGGGCACATGAGGTCTAAATCTGACTTTGCTTGGTCCATTTCTGGATTGCGGATCCACCTCCAGCAGCAGGCCTAGGGCTAAGGATTCTTCTGAGGAAACATTAAATTCTGGGATCTAGCTGAGAGTAGGAAGCTAGCTAATGCTGGACTGCTTGTTCTTATTTTTTCAGATTTTCAAAAAACTTGTTCATGATCTTACTGCAAATAACATAACAGGGAGAAGGTTCCTAGATGGATTATGCCCCTGATATGATTACCGAACGTCGCATTTGTTTGCACGGGGGTTTAATGTCAAACCTCTGCACATGAGCCTATTCACTTATGGATATGTGCAGTGCTTCTGTGTGGGCGCCTTCGGAGACTTGCATAGTCTCTGGTGCCCGCAAAAGGGGGATGCAAGAAGGAGGTGGAAAGGGGGCATTCACATGTGAACACCCTATATTTCCTGGGTGTACCCACCAAAACGTTGGGTGTGACCAGGAAAACGCTGGGCATCCCCATGCAAACACGGGCGGCAACCTTTCTGCCTGGGGTGGGTGGCTGACTTAACAGGATGTCAGCCGCCCATCCAGTTCTTGGAGCAGGACAAGGCAAGTCCAAGTCAGCAGAGACTGACTTAGATTTTTGAGCACTAGAGAAATTATTCAATGGTTGGCAACTTAACGAGCCAAACAGAATCAGGCCCTATGGGGGTTATTCAGGTTGATTTGCAAGGCTGTGAATTCGCAGCCTTGCGAGTCCACCAAACCCCGCCCGGCGAACGCCCCCCCCCCCCCCCCCCCCCGCCGCCCCAGCAAAGTGCAGCTTCGCCCGCACAGAAGCGAATGGATGATTTGCATAAACATCCATTCGATTTGCTGGGGTGTCCGCCCACATCATTCGATGGTCACCGACCATCGAATGTTGTTTAGCATGCACGCATATATAAGTGACTTTTCAGTTGCGTATATATGCGTGCACGCTGGCATGATATGGGCGGGCAGCTGACATCCGGTGATGTCAGCCACCCGGCCCACACACCCGCGTCACTGCCTCATTACCATGAGAACGCCCAGCGTTCTCATGGAAACGCCCATGGAACGCTGGGCGTTCCCATATGGTAATGGGGCAGCCCGGCGCTCCCCGCCCATCTCCGCCCCCCCCTCGCTGCCATGGGTGCGTGCATCCGGCGACCCGAAAGGTCGCCGTGGGTGCACGCACCATGCGCCTGCACATGCGCAGAAACACGCCTGCGCATGCGCAGACGCACAACATCGGTACTGCGTGCAAATGCGCGCAGTACCTATGCAATCTGAATAAGGCCCTATGTCCCCAATTACTGCTTTTTGTGGCTTTGCAAACACTACAGAGAACCTAACAAATGTGGTCAAGATTTGAGAAAATTTTTCAAAACAGATTTTTTGGGTTTTATGCCCAGGCATGACAATGGCCTTCTTATAATTAGAGATGTGCAGGCTCTGATTTACTCTGATTTCAAAGCAGGATCTTATTGGCTATCAACTGTCAACAACTGTCATGTGATTTGGGATAGCCAATAAGATCCTGCTTTTAAATCAGAGTAAATCAGAGTATCAGAGCCTGCATATCTCTACTTATAATAGGAAATAAATGCTTCCACTAGGTCTTGTCTTACACAAAAACCTCCTCATCATCCACCTTCTCATTAGCACCAGCATTAGCTCCACAATTATCACCCGCACCTTGTTGCACTCCCATGATAGCAATTTCTATGTCAGCACATTGAGTTTTGCTGCTCATACTCACATTTGCAGAGGGTGCAGGCTCACACATAGCTGTCGTGGACACACTTTTACTATCCAAAAGAATTTGTGATTTATGAACACACAGTTTGTACTGACTTAGGCCCTTATTCTGGTTGGTGCGGTAATATCCGCGTGGGTACGTGCCGCCGATGTTTTGTGTCTGCGCATGTGCAGAGGCGTCTCTGCGCATGTGCGAGCGGGGCGTACGGCCATATCCCGCATGAAATGTGAACACTCCGAACAGGGGGTGGAGAGGGGCGTGAAGGGCTATTTGGGCTCATTACCATATGCGTACGCCCCGCGTTTCATGGGCGTTCCCATGCAAACGCTGGGCGTACGTATGGTAATGCGGCCGTGACGCACGTGTAGGGGGCGGACATATGACATCGCCGGATGTCAGCTGCCTGCCCAGATCCCTGCTTTTGCACGGAAAAATGTCTGTGTGGTCTGAGGTTGCGGGAGCTGGTGGACCACTCGGTCCTGCATTCGATGGTCTGCGACCATCGAATGATGGGGGAGGTTCCCTGAGATGGAGGGGGTGTATTCATGAAAAATACACGTGCGGTCCGTTCGGCCAGCTTCTTACCGCGTACGGACGGAGTTGACGATCCGTATGGAAGGCGGGGTTTCGCACGCACGGTCCTGGCCGCATATTCGGAACCGGCCGCACCGATCAGAATAAGGGCCTTAGTGGTTTATGTTAGGTGCATATTCTTAAATGCTCTATGCCCTTGAGCACTGGCTTTAGTACTGTAGATGTTGAACTACTTATCCCAAGATCATCATGACTACAGTAGGAGTACTTGGTTAATGTTCCTGCTTTACCATTGATTTGTCATGATCCATACTGCATCACAGCGCTTTGATTATTAAAGTGGTGGCATGACTTGACCATGAGCAGTGCACACAAGTCTTAGCATTTTTTTACTATTTTTGTTCTTTCTATTTACTGTATTTCTTTTAATAAATGAGAACAACTTCACATTGTGATTCACAGCACTTATATTATTAACACGGTGGCATAGCCTGGCTCTGAAAACAAGTATATCAAATGTTTACATGATTTTTGATGGTTTCCATTTATTGAGTTGATAATCTTTTGTTAATACTTTCTGACCAACATCAACGGTTTATCAAAGTGTTTGAAACTTTCTTTTTTTTTAATGTTAGTTATGGATTTATTTATGTAAATTAGTTTGCTTCAGTAAGCCAGAAAACAAATTAGGCTTCTGCTAAGAAATATCATTGCTGGAGTTTGCGCTATAGGTGTATGTTTAGCATTTCCAAAACTTAACAAATTGTTCATTTTTGGTTGTACATTTATTTGCTCCCAGATCATGGCCTTGAAAGCCTTCTTGAATGTTTAAAAGCATCTTCTAGCTAAATCATTATTAGCTGGAGGTTATAATTCTAAGTGTTTTATGGAATTACTTTTCAATAAGCACTGTAAT
Organism: Crinia signifera; assembly: GCF_055691185.1. Taxonomy (NCBI): domain Eukaryota; kingdom Metazoa; phylum Chordata; class Amphibia; order Anura; family Myobatrachidae; genus Crinia; species Crinia signifera. The sequence goes on from NC_139219.1 coordinate 103,420,418, forward strand.
TTTTTGGATGACCATTATTATGTTATGTTTGCTTGAGCTACTCATTTCTGGAGAATATAATTATCAAAACAGCAACATTTTTCTAACAAAGTAGTCTTTAAATTGTGTATTTCAGGCCACTCTCATGTGCGGCCACCACCAGCCCCCCCCCCCCCCCCCCCCCCCCTCAAACCACCGCAGGCATGTGAATGGATGATTTGTAGAGCGGGGCCCTGCTACCTCCATGTCGGTTTGTATCTACCCAGTTTATTTAATCACTGTTGTTTCCAATTGTAAAGCGCAATGGAATATGCTGCGCTATATAAGAAACTGTAAATAAATAAATAAATGATTTGCATAATCATTCATTCGCTGCCTTGGGTGTGGGGGAGAAATCGTTTGATAAAATTATTTATTCAGCGCTCGCAGATCTGTGACACCTCTATGGTGTCTCTGATCTGCTTGCGCCCGGTGCGAGGACAGGGTGGACAGCTGACATCCGTTGATGTCAGCTGCCTGCCCATCGCACCAACGTCATCAGGGAATTACCATGGGAGCACCCAGTATTCTCAAGGGAATGACGATGAACCGCTGGGTGTTCCTAAAGGCAAATTCCCCAGCCTGCCTCCCCATGCCCCTCCGCGCCCCCATATGGACTTCTGTGTGCGAGCGCACACAGCATCTGCACATGCTCATAAAAACCCATGCGCATGAGCAGTCGCGAACAATCAGTCCCCGGTGCAAATGCGCGGGGCACGATTGAATCGGAATAACCCCATAGTCCATGAAAGGTCCTGCGGATGAAGGCCATTTGTAATAATATTATAGAGCTGCTCTGAGGTTCATTTTGAGTTACTGATTCAATCTTATCTGAAAATTCAGTTAACTTTATTTTCATTGTGTGAAGGCGGCCTTCATGCATTATATCTAATATCCTCGTGCGTAGCTTGCTAGCCACTATTACCATAGAACCACACATTAACATATCATGACATACAGACTGCTGATAGTATTTCTAAAAATCTGCAGAATGACATAAATAACTATTTTTACTATGTTTTCAAACTGAAATAAATTATGAATGGAAAATATTATTAATCAGCAAATGAAAAGACAATTGATAGTAAATAATAATAATAATAATAATAATAATAATAACAATAATAATAATAAAAAATCTGGTTCACATCTCTACCTCACTATGGGGGTTATTCTAGTCCATTCTTTCTGACAAAATCCTTCTTAGATGGACAAAACCATGTGCACTGCGGGTGGGGCAGATGTAACTTGTGCAGAGAGAATTAGATTTGGGTGGGGTTTTTCTTCAAAGTGAGATCTATATTGAAGTGTAAAATCATGCAGTCAGTATTTTCCCTGCACAGAAACAAAATAACTCACCCAAATCTAATTCTCTCTGCACATGTTACATCTGCCCCCCTGCAGTGCACATGGTTTTGTCCATCTAAGAAGGATTTTGTCAGAAAGAATAAACTAGAATAAACCCCTATATTATCTCCTTCAGCTAAGGGCGTTTTAAGGTGCCATAGACACTGCAAATGCACAAGTCTCTGAAAACATGGTGCCTGCTGTGTTCCCAGAGACTATTTTCAAGTGCGCTTGTGCACAGATGAAAACATGGCACCTCTCATAATCCTGGAGCCAAATCTGTACTGCACATGTGTGAACCCGGGAAAATGGCCAAACACCATTAGCCAAGTGATTTCTCCTGCAGCAGCAGCACTGACATGGAGAGATACATTAAGTGATTAAACATGGGTGCAGGGTGTGCTGTGTGGACCCTCCTAGATGAAGGGACCTGTGTGCATCGCACACAGTGCACCTATTGTAGAAATACCTACTGTATGCATTTGGTGTGCAGTGCGGCCCCCCCTGGACTGCATGGCCTATTTCCACTGCACACCTTGCACCTATTATACATATGCTGTGACAAGGAATCACATACACTGGTTAGAAATAAAGTCTGGTTCTTTATTTGTAGCAGGTAAAGAGCATACAAGGTAACCGCTTGGCAAATCTTGAGTTACAGCATGGCAGGTCTTCCAGGGTAATCAATTTGACTGTCTTGAACATATGGAGATAGGACACTGTCCATTATGTGAGCAAGTTCCACTGAAAAGTCCTACAATGGCAGTATCCATACAGAAGAGCCTCGAAAAAAGCTACCCTCTTCCCCAAGAGGTTAAAACATAGGTGAACCAAAACCCTGTGAGGTAAAAATACCTGTCTCGTCAAGGCCTGTAAGGAAAGAATCTTGACCATGGGTAGAACAATATTCGGTTCTACCATTTCTAGAATTGATGCAGTTAACTGCAGTCTCTGAGACGGTAACAGTTGAAACTTTAGAAAATTTATGATCCAGCCATGCTGGATGAGATAGTGGTAAGTTTGTAATGCATTGATGAGAAGTTTTTCCTTTGATGGTGCTTTCAGGAGTAAATTGTCCAGATATGGGACAATGGTAATTCCTCTTAGTCTGAGGGAAGAAACCATTGTGGCCATAATCTTTGTAAAGACCCGAGGAGCCAAGGATATGCCGAAGGGTAGGGCCCTGAATTGGAATTGTGTTTCCTGAACTGCAAAACGAAAACAATGCTGATAATTCTTTCAGATGGGAAAGTGTAAATATGTGTCTTTTATATCTAAGGAGGTTACAAACTCTGCTAGCTCCAATTTGGCAATAACTGATCATATGGTTCCTATTTAATTAATTAATTGGTTCAGAGACTTGAAATATAGGGTGGTATCCACTAACGGCCATGAATTGTCGTGATCACGGCCGAATCTCGACAATCAATGGCCATTTAAGCGGACGTGCCCCCTTTTCGCAGACGGGACATTGAATCCTGCCTGGCGATATGCTGTCAAGCAAAATTAAATCGGGCCAGGGTCATGCTTTTGGGACAGATCAACAGCCCTGACCCAGGATTGAATACTCCCCTTAGAATTGGGCGAACCGAGCAGTCCGGCTTTGGTACTGCAAATTTGTTTTAATTAAATCTGTGATCTCCTGGTCTTCCGGAACCAGAACAATCACCCCAGACTGTAGAAGTATTTGAATTAACCCTAACAATGGCTCTCGTTTGGAGTCCAAAGCAGGAAGCCTCATTGTAAAGAAATGACTGTGAGAATGGAATGCAAATTCCAGCCTGTATCTGTGAGATACTATTTGCATAACCCAGTTGTCCCTGCAATCCAATCACCATTTGTCTCAGAAGTCAAGCAATCATGCTCCCACTTTGGAGTCCCCCATGTGGGCCGGAAGGCATTCCATGGGTTTGACCATTGGTTTGGTATCTTGGTGATGGGAAACTGCAATTGCTGAGAAGGAGGAGGAGGAGGAAGCTGTGCCTTTACCTCTACAGAATCTAGCTGTTGCAAAGGAGCATCTGGGCTTTCCCCTGAACAAGAAGGCACCCCGCCTCTTTGTAGTGGGTGCAGACAAAGGCAAAAAAAGGTGGCTTTACCCCTGTTGCCTGAGAATTAGTTGATCTAGCTCAGACTCAAAAAAGCATGTGACCTGTATAAGGAAGGGCTTTCAATGCCTTCTTTATTTCAGCTTCCACCTAGCATGAGCAGTGCCACAGTGTTTGTCTCACTGTAATAGCCGACACTGACATTTTTTAACCTAGTTCAGCAATATTACTTAAAGCTTCACCTAAATAAATCGCATATTTCCTAATATATTCTGGCTAAGGTAAGTAATTCAGACCTATGGAATTTTTCCTGTAACCCCCTGGAAAGCTTGTCTGCCCACTTTTCCATGGCCTTATTAACACAGAAGCCTACTAAGGCTGGGCAAAGAAGAACTCCCGCTGTAGTACAAATTGCATTTAAAGAAGTCTTAATCCTATGATTCGGGGCTTTGTGACCACCCCAGGACCGGGAGAGTGGTTCTTTTTGGACAGTTGGGACACCGAGGTGTCCGACAGAGGTGGCATCTCTCATTTAACTCTGGATTCCGGAGGAATGGGGTATAGCTGTTTAAATCACCTGGATATCTGAAACTTTTTATCAGGATTCTTCCAAGCCAATAATAAGGGTTCTTCCAATTCTGGAGAACTTGAGGGTTTATGTGATTTTCCAAAAATGGGCATCTGTGTAGGAGGGTCCAAATCTGTTACATTAAGGGATATATTGACTGCCCTAAAATGAGCCTCTATGCCCTGGGGACTATCCTCCTGTTCAACCTCCTGAGTGTGTTCTGTGTAACAAGCCACTAAGAACTCACTCTCCCCAGGGATAGACCCTTCATATTCAGAGATATCTGATTGAATTAAAGAGGGAACAGCCTTCCTCTTAGAAGGGAGTGGAGCTGTAGGACCAACCTGTGAGGGCATACTTATTGATCTGGCGAAAGTGTCTACAGACTTAATCAGGACTTTGGCTCATGCAGGCTCTGTTGTACCAGTTGTGGCAATATAAGCATGTAATGTCTCCCTGTCTCTGTGGGATGCAGCTAGCTCTGCAGCCAGAATCGTCCAAATGGTGCCTGTAGTCAGTGAGGACACCCGCAGTATAGGGAAATGGCAGGGAGCTGGCTCCACCCCTTCTAGGTTATGGCCAGCCTGCTCTCACTGTATACAGCAGCATCAAAAGGGATTACAGACTGTCGAGTTGTCTGCTTACAAGCTATGTGCAGTTGTGGCAGGTCCTCTGTGAGTGCACAGGTGGCTGGGAAAGCAAAGCATGCCGTATGTGGTGACATCTCTTCCTTCCAGGGGCATCCCATGTAGCAGGTAGACAGTGGCCTCCCCATCTGCCTGTCCTTTTGTAGTAATAAATAAAATATTAATTTATATTAAAATACTTAGTGCCCAAGGAGACCAAACCCAGGGATCCAACTCCTCAGGGCACTTTTATAAGACTGAAGGTCTGGGAGGGGATAGAGGTGTGAGGAGCCTGTCACACATTTTTTAAGTGCCTGCTCCTTATAACCACTGGCTATCTATCCCCATAGGAGGACTGTAGTGTCCACTGGTAAATGAAGGAGAAAAATTGAATGAGAGAGTGTGTCAGTGACACGGAGTGAGAGAAGGTGTCATGGAGATAAAGGGTGAGAGACAGAAAGTGAGAATGGATATAAGGGAGAAAAAGGGGGAGATACAGGGGAAAAGAGTGAAAGTGAGAGATAGAGGTAGAGACAACGTGTGAAAGAGGGTATCAGAGAAACAAAGGAGGAGAGTCAGGGAGTGAGAGAGTGTCAGAGAGATAAAGGGGTAAAGACAGGGAGTAAAAGAGGATGTAAGGGAGAGAAAGGGGGAGATACAGGGAGAGAGGGTGTCAGGGAGAGACAGGAAGTAAGGGGTGAACAAATTGGAAAGAAATTACCAGTTGTCCCCTTAGCGCTGGTTTGGAAATAGAATTCTTGTTTTCTTATTGGTTTACCCAAAAAGCAAAAACAGAAAAGAGGCACAATAGTGTAATACAGTTTTTTACAGTATTATTGACATATATGACACCGGTGATTAAACTGACTCGTACCCTTTTCTTATGTCTACTAACTTGTAGACATTAGCATTTTTGATAGGGGAGCGGTCACGTCACCGATGGCTCAAATAGAATCTGTATCTCTTGCTCGTAGAAAAGAGAAAGTACTGGATAGTGTATTACAGTTTTATTTTCTAAGACATGGATACATTGATAAAAAGGTAGCAAGGTGGACTCTCACCAAAACGTGTGGTCCACACACGTAGATGCAGACAATTGCACAGATGTTACAAGTGTTTGTGGGGGGTCCCAGGCGTCCCTGACAGTCTCCCAGCAATGCAGTCCCACCAAGCTTCCTCACTCCAGCCGCCAACGTGTTTCGAAACACACCGGTTTCTTTGTCAGGGACGCCTGGGACCCCCCACAAACACTTGTAACATCTGTGCAATTGTCTGCATCTACGTGTGTGGACCACACGTTTTGGTGAGAGTCCACCTTGCTACCTTTTTATCAATGTATCCATGTCTTAGAAAATAAAACTGTAATACACTATCCAGTACTTTCTCTTTTCTACGAGCAAGAGATACAGATTCTATTTGAGCCATCGGTGACGTGACCGCTCCCCTATCAAAAATGCTAATGTCTACAAGTTAGTAGACATAAGAAAAGGGTACGAGTCAGTTTAATCACCGGTGTCATATATGTCAATAATACTGTAAAAAACTGTATTACACTATTGTGCCTCTTTTCTGTTTTTGCTTTTTGGGTAAACCAATAAGAAAACAAGAATTCTATTTCCAAACCAGCGCTAAGGGGACAACTGGTAATTTCTTTCCAATTTGTTCACTTTTTTGGTGTGAGTAGGTGACCCACACTTTCCAGTATATCCCCCAGCGAAGGTTTAGCGCAATATTTCCTTCCCACTACCCCTATTTCCAGGAAGAAAGGGGTGTCAGGGAGATAAAGGGGATGATAGAGGATGTCAGGGAGATAAATGAGTGAGACAGGGAGTGAGAGTGGAGTTAAGGAAAATAAAGGGGGAGATACAGGGTGAGAGGGTTTCAGGGAGAAAGGAGGACAGAAGGATTGAGAGGGGGTGTCAGGGAGAAAAAGGGGGAGAGAAAGAGGAGAGTGAGGGTGGGATGTACTAAAGGGAAAATGCGGTAAAGGGGGGGTTTTACCGCATTTTCCTATGTACTGTACCATTACCCATCCGACCCGTCTCCGCCGGGCAGGGTATCGTCACCTCTGGGTGGCGATAATGTATAGAAGCCTATGTGCTTCTATTGCCACCCACTGCCCGCCGTCCGCGCGACCCCCCCCTCCCGTCCTCCATCGATCTCCTCCTCCCCCATCAGGTGTCACAGCCGGGAGGACATCTGGCTGCAGGAAGGAGGAGGAGACGCCGGGGACACTGACAGCCGCCGAGATGTGACGGAGACCCCCGCACACCACATTACAGGTATCACGGGGGTCTCTGTCACCAAACCCTGATGCTAGCCGCATATGTTAGCACATATGTGGTAGCATCGCGGTGGATGGGCGGCGATGCATATTAATACATCCCGCCCTGAGTGAGAGAGAGAGAGAGAGGTGGTGTCAGGAACAGTCAGGGAGTGAGATAAGATGTCAAGGAGGAAAAGGGGAGAGAGTAAGATAGGGGGTGTCAGGGAGACAGAGTGGGGAGCATCATGTAGAAACTGTTAGAGGAGGAAAGTGTGGGGACATTGGTGGGAAGAAGAAAGATGGTGGAGAAAGAGGGGAGACAGGGGAAAGAGAGCAGAGGAGACAAGAAGTGGAAAGGCAGAAGGTAAGAGGGGGGAGAGTTAGAAAGGGAGAGAGTAGGGGGAGAGATTGGTAGGGAGAGAGATTGGTAGGGAGAGAGGAGGGGTAGAAAGAGAGGAGGGAGAGCAGGGGCTTGAAAGCGTTTGTGACAGCAGGCATTAGTACTGGAGGAGGGAGATAAAGAGAGAGGAGAGAGGAGGCAACAGACATCAGTGTCAGTCTTCAGCCCCCTGTCAATGAGACAGACAGCGCCCAATCTACCTGCTCCCTGGTGCCGGGTCACCTCTTTCTGCTGCCTGGCGCAGGCACTTCTGCCACTGACTGGCGGAATTATTTTTTGGTTACAAAAATGGAGCAGGGGATTGCCTGCAGTGCTTTTGGTCCCCCAAGCCCCATAGCAGTGGCATACCCTGCACCCTCTATTGTTATGCCACTGCCTGTCTGTATGCTCCTCCTCATCAGAATGCTCACACAAGTACAGACCTTGCTCCGGTCCCGGTTTTTATCTAGTCCCCTATTTATATGTCCAGTCCCCTGTTGCAGCAATGCTTATATACAATGTACTTGTCCTACATTGTCTTATACTAAAAACCATTGGTTTCTTGTCTTCCTCATCTGTTAATGTACTTTGATAGGCACCATGGAGCCCTTGTGGCGCCATACAAAATGAAAGATAATTTTTCTAATGTTTGCTGTATTTACAGCACTGCGAACCACTTGTGGCACTTTATAAATAAAATGTAATAATAATATTGTCAGTAAAACTTACTGCAAACTTGTCATTTATTTATAAACGTTGTACATATCTTAACTGCTAAATAAGTGTATGTTTTGTAGCCTGAAACATACAGCATGCTAATGGACTGCAGATTACATCTCACTCATGTTGAAACCAAAACAAAATAGCTTTGCCAATCCTTTTGTGGTTCCTGTTTTTTGCTTTCTTGTGTAGGGTGTGTAATGATTGTGAATACAGCACATTTTATGAGGGTTCTGTCTCCTCTGAAAATCTGTGTTTTTCTCCCAGGCTTTCCTATGCAGTCTCCTAGTTTCACATTGATTTTTTTCTCTGCTATTCAAATGCTTCCTCTGCCCCCTCTACTGATCGAATTTCAGATCAGCCAGAATTTGCAACTAACCTTCAGGGCAGCTACAACTGAACCTCACTGACTCACAGAGATCAAAAGGCTCTCATGCATTCATTAAAAGCCTCTTTTTTGTTTTCCAAACTGTAGCAGGATCTCACAGATATAGTCACCCCTCTACCATTTCCTTATTTTCTTTTCTATTTGTTGTGTCAGATAGATAGATAGATAGATAGATAGATAGATAGATAGATAGATAGATAGATAGATACACACACGCATACATACATACATACATACATACATACATACATACATACATACATACATACTGCATATGCCCTTCTGTGTGTTTTTTTTCTACACTACACTACAATCCTATGAAACATCCTGTTTTCACGACCAGAATGGAGGACAAGAGGGTTTTTTTTTAAGCAGTGACGTCAAGCTCATTAACCCCATCCTCTGCTGCATATGTCCATTTAAAAGCAGGGAAAAAAACTTTTTTTTTTGTTTTAAATAAACTCTAAACTTTAAACCACTTTAGTAAGAAGTCTATGTATATGGTGCGCAATACTAAAGGACAAAGGGAAAACTTGTGCTTATTATATCCTTTTTCTTGGTCTCTTTTTTTATTATCAGTGTGGGAAGAAAAAACAAGCAGGGGGGTTGGATGGCGCCTAGAACAGCTCCTCGTCAGAGCAGGGAGAGGACATGCTCAAAGCACAAGAATGCTGAGGCATTACCAGAGAAGGTCACATTCACTGCATATAGTCCCTCACATTGCCTGTTGTGTCTAACTACATCTGTGTATGAAAACAGTTTGCTTTAACGACTCACGTATCTAATAAGTTTTCTGTGTAAGTGAGAGAAATCATTACGTTTTTTATCTGCATTTGTAAATCTCACATTGCAGTAAACTGATGGGCGGAAGGATATTTTTAGTTTGCTTTATAAATCATTGCGCTACTGCTCTATGAAAAGAAGCGAGCAGAATGTAAAACCCGGAGTGGATCTTTATCAATGTGACAGGGTATGGTGAGTTTACGGCCACATGTAACAACAACCAGCAGCCTCTGGCTGTTGTTACCAATCTCTCATGAAATGCCGATCCATGTCCTACGTTTCCTGATTAACTTGGCTCCCCAGCACTGATACGGAAGTCACTTAGTTTTGTTTTTAAAATCCAGAATGTTGCCTCTGATTTTCACTTCCTTGCAAAATGTTTTAATTAAAATATAAACATTAATTTAAAATAATTGTTCTCTGTTTGCTCCATAATATGGTGTTTAATGTTTATATTTAAGTATGAATATGATTTTGGTAACATTATTTTGCATGAAAGAAAAATTGTAAAAATGAACTACTGCAGAATTTTGCTCAACTGATTTCAAATTGACAACTGAAAAATCAAAAGTGTAAAATACCTAGTTAGTATTTTTACACAAACGATATACACGTAATACTTAGGGGCCTCATTATTAACCAGTTAGTGGGAGTATATTTTTTCCAAGAACGCTCAGAAATTGGGTATGGGTAAAAACCGGACCAGGAGAAAACCCCCGGACTGGGGGGTGTCCTGTTCGGGGGGGGGGGGGGGGGGGGCTGACTGTGAGGAGGAGTAAAATAAAGTCTCCCTGTATTGTCCGGGCATGTAGCAAAAACCGTATGGGTGGATCATGACTAGGGTTACCACCTAGTCCCTTTAATTCCAGACACATGTTAATTACACAGGTTCTGTGGCAGTTTAAAATCAGGTGAAGTGGAGTCTTGAAGTCAGCCAGCCACAGAACCTGTGTAATTAATATGTGTCCGGAATTAAAGGGACTAGGTGGTAACCCTAAGCATGACACCCCCCCAAAATGGGGCGCTGTGTAAAATTCTGCTACCAACTATAGTCTCCCTGAAACCAGTTTTCAAAAGTAGGCAAGTAGGCAGTATCGGAGCCTGCCTGCTGCATTCTACAGCCTCTTTGGGTCCAAAAGAAAGGTAAAGGGCTGCTTTTTGAAAGTTTCCCAGCAGCTGTCTGCGCGCATCTCCTGGCGGGGTGGGCCACAGTGACATGGATGGAATGAGACTGAGAGACATGATGATGGAGACTGGCAGGCTGTGTCAGCTGGGCTCATCAGACTGACATCAAGTTCAACACCATCAGCAAGACGGCGGCGGTGAGCCAAGTAGGGATGGCAATCCTGGGGCATTTTTTCAATCCTGGAATTTGGGATTGAAAAATGCCCAATCCCGGGATTCACAGGATTGGCTTCCCTAATAAAAAAAAAACAGCATACAGTATTTACTTACATGTGCTGTGTGGCTGGGAGGGTGGGTGGTGAAGCCGGGCGGGCTGATGAGGATGGGAGGGTGGGCTGATGAAACGGAAGGGCAGTTTGCCCAGGACAGGACTGTGTGGCCTGCACAGTGTGGCCTCTGACCTCATCACGCTGTACAGAGCCACAGTTCCAGGAACTGGAGAAGCCGGGCAGCGTCTGAGCACCCACTCAGATGCTGCCCGGCATTAGAATGCGCATGCACAGTCTAATACCAAAATCCCGGGTTTGGAATCTCCAATCCTGGGATTGAGATCCCGGTGTTTCAGGGGCCAAAACCCGGGATCCCGATCCCAGAATTGGCCACCCTAAAGCCAAGGTTGGAGAGACAGACGGGGAGGGGGGCAGGGTCCGGGCGTGTAGTTTTATGGATACAGCGATGCACGTGGTGAGCAATGCACACACCCCGATACCGTAGGCTGCCTGCCACAGCGTTGGCCAAAGCTGCAAAATACACACAGTGAGTAAACTACATCATTTATTACTGCATATATAAGAGATTGACGCAGTGCAGTGGTAGGCAGCAGAGACGGGACACGGGTACTGGCAGGGGTGTCCATCGATGGCAGAAAACTATTCGAACTTCCCCTATTAATGCCCAAAACTTCAAACACGATGGGGGTTATTTTGGTTCACTCCTTCTGGCAAATTCCTTCTTAGGTGGACAAAACCCTGTGCACTGCAGGGGGGCAGATGTAAAATGTGCAGAGAGAATTAGATTTGGGTGAGTTATTTTGTATCTGTGCAGGGAAAATACTGACTGCTTTATTTTTACACTGCAATATAGATCTCACTTTGAAGTAAAACCCCACCCAAATCTAACTCTCTCTGCACAAGTAACAACTACCCCACCTGCAGTGCACATGGTTTTGGGAGCATTGATAGTCAATGGCCATCCCTAGCAATCGTCAGCAAGTCATTTAGTAATACCCATATGTTGCATGTGAAATCGATGGGTAAAGCCAGAATGATAACCACTGTCTATGCTAGTTTATTCTTCTGAATTTTGGAGGAGTTTTTCACATTTGTGGACCCGATACACGTTCCCGTGCGCATTGGGTTTAACCAAGAGACTGTTCCTCCTAAACAAATGATAAATCTCAAGTAAGTCAGGTCCAGACAAGTTGGACAAGTGTAAGGGGGCTTAGGGCCAGATAAACAATGGGGCAGATGGAGCTGCAGCTCCAGGTCTCCACATAAAAATAGGCCCAATCATGGCATTATGATGCTCACCAGCATAGGCGTGCACAGCACATTTTCTTAGGGGTGCACTATTGGAGGGGCGTGTCCATCACCACCTGCTGGTAGTCAATGCAAACTAAATAGGTGACACACACACACACACACACACACACACACACACACACACTAGAAACAGGGACAGTGCAAAACATTTACACAGTAATGCCCATTACATATAATGTCACACACTGTAATACCCACTACACATAATGCCACACACTATAATGCCCTTTAAACATAATGCCACATATCGTAATGCCCATTAAACATAATGCCATCCACCGTAATGCCCATGTAACATAATGCCACACACCATAATGCCCATGTAACATAATGCCACACACCATAATGCCCATTACAAATAATGCCACCCACCTTAATGCCCATTACAAATTATACCACACAATATAGTGCCTATTACACATTATACTACACATCATAATGCCTATTACATATTATGCCACACAATACAATGCCTATTACACAATATATTGCACATCATAATGCCTATTACATATTATGCCACATAACTGAATCTTACCTACATTAATTTTATTGTTTATTTATATGGCACTACAAGGGTTCCACAGCGCCTGACAATACATAGATGAGCAACCCCCCCGAAAAAAAAGATGGAGATCCTAACAGAATGCCGTGCTCCTCTGACCACCACATCTGGCCTCCAACCCACAGTGGCCTCCACCATGGAAGAGACAGACACTAGAGGTTCATCAGCACCTCTAGTGTCTGTCTTCTCCAAGGCGGCAGTCATTTTTGGTGCTGCTGACAGAATGTGCATGTGGCCCGGTGTGGGTTGGAGGCCAGATGCAACTGTCAGTAAAATGCAACTGTCAGTAAAACGCAACGGCAGCGAGGGTGTGTGGGTGTGTTGGGCATTAGGGGATGCCTGGGCACCCCCGGCACACCCCCTGCGCATGCCTATGATCACCAGACAGACAACAGTTGGCCACACGGTTGGCCAAAAATTTGAATTATTAATATTTAATTCCTATTTTACAAATGCATGCAATTTTTGTACTTTTATATAACTAGGGAGATACTGGGCCATATAGTGTATGGATACATGCCTACATGGCATTAGCTTCACCTCCTCCACTTTTCATAATTTCCAATTTTCAGCTCCAGTCCCGATAACCCTTAATCCATCCCTACTGCTGATGCCTAATTCCCCACTCAGCAACTGCAGATGCCCCCTCACCACCCTACTGTGTAGCTGGTGGCTGCTCACATAAATGATGGTCATGATGCTACCAATGTCACTGATGGTCTGATTGTGGTTTTCCGATGTTTTGCCAAATAATATTTTACATACGTTAATGAGTTTGTTGTTTTTTAAGAAAATTATTTGGAATAAGTTTCTTGAACTAATTCAATCATAAAAAAACACTATTTCTGAAAAAAAAAGATAGTTAAGTAAATTTATACATTTTTAATAAAAAATGTTTTAACTTTTTTTTATTTTTATGTTTCTAATTGTATATGGCCAAGTAACATAAATGAGCCACTGTCAAGGATAGTAGAGACTTGAAGAGACACCTAATAAATCGGTTAGCTCCTCCCAATGCAGAGTCCACCTATGTTTGCATACACACACCATCACGTTTCTACAAGCAAACAAATGCAAATAAGTGTAATAGATGCTATAGGACCCACCCTCCTGCATCCCTTACAAGAATGTCTCATCATGCTCCTATGCAGTCCACAAGCATGGTCAGGCAGCTTATGCAACAGTTGTGATTGATCCCAATGCTCCTCTTGTGATTGATCCCAATTACCCTGTCCAACAGAGGAATCTCCAACTCCAGTGCCCTGCACTATGGTGGTATCTATTCATGATGAGAATCCAGGATCAATCTAATTGGGCACTCCTGAGCCATGTAGCCACATTTCAGTATGAAGGCACTTGATATCCTTGTGACACATGCCATAAAGACTATACAGCACTTCAAAGTAATTGCTAGCTTCAGTGAGAGAACTGAGGACAATGCCAAGGCACCCATAATCCAAAGGTATAAGTTAAAAAATGGTAAGACTTGCTAAAAATACATATTCTTTGCAGAAATGTCTGTTGATAGATTATTTCACCAGGCTGCCCCATCCCCAGCCAGGCACCAAGAAAACCAAGGCGGCAGTATATACTCATCCATCAAAGTATGCTCTGTGAAAATCCTTTTTTCATATCCTCTTAGGTTTTTGTTTATTTATTCTATTTTAAATAATACATTTGTTATGTTAATAACTTATATATTTGTTTTTTAACAACTCTTGGCTATATCTTACTTGCCGTCATGTCCAATGCATGCCCACTTTCCACCTTACAATGCTGTATTGTGTGCAAGCTTCAAAGGGCGCTGAGTTTTGTGTGGTGAGCAGCAAGGATATTTTGTGCATGTGCATTTCATTTAGTTTCTAAATGGCGCATACACACTAGGGGTTATTCTGATTCACTCGGAAAGGCACAATCACTCTCTAATGGACAAAACCCTATGCACTGCAGGTGGGGCTGATGTAACATGTGCAGAGAGAATTAGATTTGGGTACTTGATGACCTCCCGACAGTCAGGATTCCGACAGTCAGTACACTGACATCAGAATCTCAACTATTAAAAGTCTGGCTTTCGGGATCCTGACTTACAGGGGCTATTCTTTCGTGTGGGGGTCCACGACCCACATAGAGGGAGAATAGAACCTGTGTGAAAGTGCAGTGAGCCACCGAGCCCATAGCTTGGTGAGCGCAGTGAGTCCGCAAGGGGATTCTAGGCACTCACCACGCTGTTGGAGAACTGGCAGTCGGGATGTCGACATCAGTCTAATGACTCAGACCACCCATACCACACAGGCCAAAATGGGTTTACATTGCCCCCCTTCCCCCTCAAAAAGCGGTGTAATCTATTAATTAATTAATTTGATGTAATCTATTCCTGTCCTGAGCAGATGTCGAGCCAAACCAGACTATTATGGATGAACAGATTACAGATTGGATGATTGCGGGATAGAAGAGCAACAGTAGTTCCTGCGGCAGTTTGAACTTCCTAAATTGGTGTGGGAAGAACAGTCTCTACTGGAATTTTCCCACGATTCCGTCAATGTTGGCCTTCCATTTCAGGTCCTTCATGATCATGGTGCCTAGGAATCTGTAGGATTCCACTACCGCCACCGCACTGCCATAGATTCTAGATGGGGGAGAGTAGGGCGGTTCTTCCTGAAGTCAGTGATCATTTCCACTGTCTTTGACACATTCAGCTGCAGGTTATTAGTTTTGCAATAGTTCTGCACCACGTGCACCACGTGACCTGCCTCTCACCCTCCCCCCTCTAAGCAGACTCAGTACCCTCCGGGATGAGGCCAATTAGAGTGGTGTCATCTGCCATTTTAAGGAGTATCACCGACATGTCCTTGGAGACACAGGGAGAAGAGGAAAGGGGAGAGGACACACTCTTGTGGTGCTCCTGTGCTTGTGAGCCTTGCTCCCAAGGTGAATTTCCATTACCTGACTCTCTGCTCCCGTTCAGTGAGAAAATTCAGTACCCAGGTGCAAAGACCTTCCAGGACACCTAGCTGTAGCATCTTCAGTTCTAGCTGGCCAGGTAAGATGGTCTTAAATGCCGAACTGAAGTCTACAAACAGGATCCTTGCATTACAGCCCGGTGTATCCACATGCCTCAAGACGTGGTGCAGACTCAGGTTCACTACATCCTCTACCGATCTATTGGCCTTGTATGCAAACTGTAGAGGCAAAAAAGTATTTGGACAGCCAACGATTGTGTAAGTTGACCCACTTAAAAAGTTGAGAGAGTTCTGTCATTCCATCATAGGTACACTTCAACTGTGGGAGACAGGATGTGGGATAAAAACTGTAAATCACATTGTATGATCTTTAAACAATTTATATGTATATTCTTGAGGAAATTAAAGATTTGGACAAACAAAAGTTAAACTCACAACTTTGTAATATAACCTCGGTTGGCAATTACAGAGGTCAAATGTTTCCTGTAGTTCTTGACCAGGTTTGCACACACTGTAGTAGATATTTTGGCCTACTCCATGCAAATCTTCTCTAGATGTTTTGGGGCTGTTGTCGGGCAACATGAACTTTCAAATCCCTCCACAGATTTTCGATTGGGTTGAGGTCTGGAGACTGGCTAGGCCACTCAAGGACCATGAAATGCTTCTTATGGAGCCACTCCTTAGTTGCCAGGGCAGTGTGTTTGTGGTCATTGTCATGCTGGAAGACCCAGCCATGTTCCATCTTCAATGCTCTTACTGAGGGAAGGTGGTTTTTGGACAAAATCTCCCAATATATGGCCCCATTCCTCCTCTCCTTTATACGGATCAGTCGTCCTGTTCCCTTTGCAGGAAAGTAGCCCCAAAGCATGATGTTGCCACCCCCATGCTTCACAGTGGGTATAGTGTTTTTGGGATGTTACTCATCATTCTTCTCCCTCCAAACATGGTGAGTGTAGTTTATACCAAAAAGTCCAATTTTGCTCTCATCTGACCAAATAACATTCTCCCAATCCTCCTCCGGATCATCCAGATGGTCTGTGGCAAACGTTAGATGGGCCTGGCCATGTGCTGGCTTAAGCAGAGGGACCTTTCAGGTACTGCACATCGATGTAGTGTGTTAGTAATGGCAACCTTTGTGACTTTGGTCCCAGCTCTTTTGAGCTGGGGCCAAATATTTATTTTCCGCAAGAATATACAAATAAATTGTTTCAAAATCATACACTATGATTTCCTGCCCCCCCCCCCCACACACACACACACACACACATTCTGTCTCTCACAGTTGAAGTGTAGTTACTGTATGACGGAATTTAAAGACCTCTCTCATCTTTGTAAGTGGGTCAACTTGCACAGTCGGTGGCTGTCCAAATACTTTTTGCCCCACTGTATATAATATTGTGACAAGCAATCACATATACAGGATAATATGAAGTTTTGATCTTTATTTTGTAGCAGGTAAACAGCATACAAGGTAAACAGCATACTCAAGGATATTTACAGCATTGCAGCATACAGATGTCACAGCATAGTACAAACTCCTCAGTATGTTCTAGTGGTCCCTACTGTAGCCAACACACCTGGCCTATCACCTGGGTAGCTGTTCCACCATCAGAGCCTGACCCTCTTCCCTGGAAACACAGTTTTCCTGCTGCTGCTCTAAAACCTGTACCAGATCCCCCATAATTCATATAGAAGTATACATATCCTGCCACCCCCCCCCCCCCTAATATGCTTTAAACACCCCGATGAAGCTCTCCACCTCGCCCACCTCTAGTTGTGTCATGGATTTGGATCAGTGTGTGTTTTATATTGCAGGCATATTGTATATTTTTGAAAACTGAATATGCAGATGGAGCAGGCCTCATGTTTGCGTGGGATGGCGATGAAAATGCCAGCCCCCACCAGCCACCAGGGCCCTCCATTCGTCGGAAGGGGGCGCGTGCGCACCAGATGCTCAAGCGCCCCATTCTGATGGACTGCCCGCCGGTCACTGCCGTCGGTCTCCATTGGTCGACGCTTCCCCCCACACCACCCCCTAACCCTGCCCATCTCCCTGAAGCGGAGACAGGCAGTGTCCCACCGCAGCGACATTCTGGTGATTGCTGGCATTGAATGAGAGGGGCTCCATCTGTACATTCATTTTAGCTTCACAGATGTCTTTATTGGGTGTCTTGAATGAATAATCCTCGCAAATTCTGAGCTGTTCCGCCTAGTAGAGGACAAGCAAGGTAGCTGGCAGTTTCCAAGAGAGGTAAGAAAATGTACTCATTTATCATATTGTGGGGGGAGGTGCACAAACATCAACTCCCCATTGCTAAAAAATATACACACAGCACTCCCTGGACCCCTTGCCACCCCCCCCCCCCCCCCCCCATTGCTAAAAAATACACACACAGCACTCCCTGGTCTCTCCCCCCCCACCCCCACTCGATGTATAGTATGATTGCTATTTTTGTTACTTTCTTTATCAGACCGGGTCGGCTGTGCTGCATGTCACTGAGCCTGTCAATGTGCAGCAGCTCCTCTCTCCAGTGAGCTTAGGTAGGCTCGTGATTGTATGACACAGGCCAGCCGCACCGCCAGCTCCTCGTCTGTCTCACTGGAAGCCCCTGCCGCCCCCCCCCCCCCCACCATGCGGCATGACATAATGATGTCATGTCGCACAGTGGTGGGCGGGGGCTTCCTGTGTGGAGGGCTCCTACAGGAGTCTGTGCTGCAAAAATAAGAAACTCTGAGCTGCCACGCTCTGGCTACCTCTGAGACTAATTGAGAGGAGTTGGTGTGGAGCACACAGATGATTTTATTGTTAGCAGTTGGGATAGTGATATGGCAGCCAGCCAAGCACTTTATAATGCATTGGAATTAAAGCAGGTGGATTTCAGAGATACCTTGAGCTTCAGCAAAGTGGAAGCTGATTCCATTTTATTAAAACAGAGGTTGGAAGATGATTTACCCTGCTCCCCACCTGAAATTTTATATAAACAATAAGCCTTAAATAGAAGGAATGTGATTATATGTAACATAATGTCATGTTATCAGACTTTTATCGCCTCAAACAGGTACCTCAAATATTCCTACAATAGGCAGGTACCACATTAACTTCTGCCATCGTTGCCATATTGAAAACAATGTTCTATGGATCTTCTACTATTGGTTATAGAGGAAGTAACCTAACAACAGTCAGAATATCAAGAAAAAATATTGGAGTTTAAAAAATTACATAAGACTGTGTTTCTCCAAGATACAGAGAGAAACTGGCATGAGTAAATATAAACCCAAATTAACAAATATATGCGTGAATGAATCACATTTAAAAAGTGGAAAGTCTAACAAGACTATGACCATAGGCAAGTATACAGTTGGCTCTCTAAGAGCAAGCAGCAGGATGTGCCAAATACTTTTTTCAAAACTTAAACCATGCAAGTTTCATCATTTAAACCAAGGCTGTAGTACATCACAGACCAAAAGTGACTCAGTTCAATAAGACAGTAACTCTGTGACTGGCCCTTTAGGGTAACATGGGATATGACTGCATTCACAGCTAAAGGAGCACGCGGAGGACAGGGCAAAACAGGAGGCAGAGTAAATCACTGTCTGCCCCGCAAAGTAAAGAATACTTTTCAACCTACTACACCTCTAAAACAGTGTGAAAAGGAAATACTCGCCAAGGGTCTTTTATTCATTCCCCACATGTAAATTGAAATATTTTCAATGAAAGTTATGTGGGGTACACACCAGGAAGACCCACTCACGATGCACATTGTGAGCGGGTCGTCAGCGTTTCTTCTGACCCGCTCACGATGATGCGGGGGGCACGACCCGCTCATGATGTGCATCATGAGTGGGTCCGATCCGATGGCGACCCGCACCCGGGAGTATGGTCGTTTCCAGATCCTACCTGCTGCAGGTAGGATCTGAATAACGAAAGACCGACCTGCGGGACCGTGAGTCTGATCGGTATCGATCACACCAGGATAGAAAAGGGCCCAATCACCACACAATCTATATTCAATCGGTCGGAATTGGATCTAGATTGATGGGATCAGACCCATGTCGTCCTGGTGTGTACCCACCATTAGTCACCTTCAAATTCCATCGAGCATTGCGCCTTAAGGGATCACTTTTGGGAAATTGGGATTGGGAAATTGTTGACAACAGAGAGAAGTAATGCAGATGCAGCACCTAATAACATGCCCTACCAACTTAATAAGTTTGACCCTGTATCATCCAGCTCATCTATGAAAACATTTGTGCGCCTTTTGGACCAAATTGACGAAAATTCCAATCAGCCTAAAATGTGGCATAATAATCTTTCAGTTGAACTACGATTGGCTTTAAAAAATGTATCCAAAAGGAGAGATATTGTCATGAGGGGCGCTGACAAGGGTGGTGCGGTAATTTTTTAAAGGTACAACGGATTATATAAAAGAATGTCATCGACAATTGAGTGATGGATTTACATATGCTTTATTAACCAGAGATCTACAGCTGAATATAAACATGAATTGGACAATTTGTTACAGGAGACAGTGTTTGAGGGTAGCTTGAGTCATGATAAGGCACTGCTTGTGGAGAATCCAGTTATACCATTGTACTACAAAATTACTAAGATCCATAAAGATGCAACATTCCCGCCAGGCCACCTTATAATCTCAGTGCGTGGGTCTTTGTTCCATCCTTTATCGGTCTATATAGATAGTGTGCTAAATCCGTGTGTACAGCAGATGTCATTTTACTTGAAAGACACGACTGCAATTGTTGGTTATGTTACAGCATCTTCAAATTGGGGATGCAATGCATGACTTTCAGTGCATCTGCACAGCAGATGTTACTAGCCTCTATACCTGCATCCCACATGGTAGTAAGAGAATTTATTATTGACAACCCATGTTACAAAGATTCTCCAATATATTTATTTTTTAGATATCTTACCATTCATTTTGACTAAAAACTATTTTTTGTTTGAAAGTAATTTTTTTTACAGGTGGCAGGTTGTGCCATTAGGTTGACAGTGGCCTCGGCATATGCAAATATTTTTATGCATCACATATAACAACAACTATTTTTCATCAATGGCTAATTTAGGTCAGAGAACCTAGGTTATCATAGGTTTATCAATGATCTATTATTAATATGGAGAGAAGTAGAATGCCTTGGTGACCTTTTGGAAATGCATAATCTTTCCACGAATGTAGTGACATTTACCTATGTGGTTGATCCCGGGAAGGTTCAGTTTCTTGATGTTAATATTGAGGTACAGGATAGTGCTTTTTTTTTTCCAAAATATATTTTATTGATCCTCACCAATCATAATGTTTACAAATAAAGAAAAACATGAAATAGTTGTAGTAGATGATTTTTCCAAAACAAATAACAATAAATTGCAATCAAACATTTTAGGGATATGACACATAACATGGTGGCCCCTGTGTCTAGATAGTAACGTTAATTAGATTGTTATAGAATCGACGATGACAGCCGCGAAGATGTCACAAATCAATCCCTAATAGGGCACCACATCATATCAACAACATGAATCAAAGGGGTAACACAAACAATAGAACAAAACAAACTATAATATTCGCCCGTTCTTAAAACCGAGCCATCGACCCATCAACCCATCCATGGACCGATCCAGCCATCCAGCAGGAGATGGAAGAAGGAGAGATAAGGGGGAGGAGGGGTATAAAATGAAGGGGAGAAGGATAAGATAGGGGTGGTGTGGGATGTAACAGTTAGATTGTAATAGGGGTTTTGCTTTGAAGGAGTTGCAGATTACACCATGAGGTGGACTGGAAACATGCCCTGATTGCCATTTTAGTCCTGAGAGGTAGAGTCTGAATGTATCTGTCCCAGCATTTAAATAGGACTGGGGTCATAGATTCTTTATGAAGCGATGTCTCCAGCCAGTCCATGGTAAATAGGAAAAGTAGTCTAGAGGTTGCCATTTCTAGAGAGGGGGCTGAAGTGTGTATCCACTGTTGTAGGATGGCTTTCCTGCCTACCGCTGAGAGAATCACTAGGAGTTTCTTATCATGTTTAGGGACAGAAAGTTGGTCTGTGACATAACCAAATAATGCCCAAGATTCATTAAGTTGAAAGGGCAAGTTCAGGGAATAGGTAGCGTAAGTGTGTATGGAGCTCCAAAAAGTCTGGATGTGAGGGCAGGTCCAAAAGCAGTGGTATATATCTGCATCATCGGAATGGCATTTTGGACAAGCGGGGGTAGTAGCTGTTCCCATTAGGTGGCAACGTTTAGGTGAGAAGTATGCTCTATGGAAAATTTTATAAGACATCTCTTGGTATGAGCTAGCAGGAATAAGTTTGAGATGGGTTAAAAATGTTGATAGAATTGTCTTCGGGTCTAAAGTCGAAGTTTGTGAGGCCCATTTGTGAAGTCCAGAGAGATCTTTATCAGTGTCTAGCTCAGGATGTATGCGGGCGTATATTGTAGAAATAGAATGTGTAGAGGTGCGAATAATGGAATCAAGGGAGTTTGTGATATCTTGGGGTTGCAACTTGGATAAAACAGAGTATGGATAGTGTGTAGCTTGGTAGTAAGCAAATTTGTGTTGTGGGGCTAAGTGAAAACGTGTCACAGCTTCATCAAAAGTTAATGGCGTGTGAGAGGTGTTCAATAAATGTCGCAAAACCAGAATGCCAGAGGCGTGCCAACCCGTAAAGGGAGATAATGCTTTGCTGTTCTGGAATTCAGGATTCCCAACAAGGGGGAGGGATAAAGAATAATAACACTGTAAATGTAGGGATTTTCTAGCTCGCCTCCATGCAAAAACAGTGGAGGATAGGAGGAGGTTATCATATTGAGTTCATTTCAATTGAGAGGGTTTAGCGTGTAAAAGAAAGCTAGGTGATAGGGCAGAACAGAGCTGAGAGTCAAGCAACACATCTGTGTAAATGCTGGAATTAGCAATCCAGTCCACTGCATATCGGAGAAGGCAGGCCAAGTTATAATATTTTATATTCGGTAAGTTAACTCCCCCTCTTTGAGTGGTCTGCATCAATTTATAGAGACTAATCCTGGGTTTCTTTGAGTTCCATACAAAGTTGGTGATTGCAGCATTAAGGGACGATAGGTCGAATTTAGTGAGTAAGATAGGGGTCATTTGTAGAATATATAATAGTTTCGGGAAGCTGGCCATTTTAAAAAGGTTACATCGACCAAGGAAATTGAGAGGGAGATTTTGCCATAGATTAAGTTCTTGTTTAATCTTTTGAATAACAGGGGTGATATTATATGCATACAGATTATGAGGATGTGGAGTTAGGACTATGCCTAAGTAGGTAATGGAAGAGGAAGCCCATTTGAAGGGGAAGGGGATAGGCCAACCTAGACGTGCCTGACTATATATGGCGAGAGCCTTTAGATTTATTAAAATTTATAGAGAACCCAGCAAAAGAAGAGAAATAGTGAATTGTATCGATAAGAAAAGGGACAGAATGTTTAGGGTCGGATAAAAAGAGAAGAATATCATCTGCGAATGCTACCACACGCATTTCCCTAGAACCTATGGATATACCTTTGAAGTGAGGAGATGATGAGATGTAGCGGAGAAGTGGTTCCAGTGCTAAATTGAAAAGTAAAGGGGAAAGGGGGCAGCCCTGACGAGTGCCTCTTTCAAGATAGAAAGGGGGAGAAGTAACATTATTAACCATCACTTGGGCCATAGGATTAGTATAAAGGGACTTAATAAGAGTACGAAAAGGCCCACCAAAGAGCTGGTGTTCAAGGACTCTATGTAGGTGGGGCCAAGCAATCTGGTCAAATGCCTTTTCAGCGTCTAGATTGAGAAGAATATTTTCATGGGTTTGGTGAAGACGTGTATGGGTAATTGCTGCAACAGCAGCTCGGATGCCCATCACTGATTGTCTACCATTAACAAAACCTAGCTGGGCAGGTGAAATTAAACGGGGTAAACATTTTTGTAGGCGATTGGCCATTAGTTTAGTTAGAATCTTAAAGTCCTGATTCAAAAGAGAAATCGGACGATATGAGCCCACCAAGGTGGAATCTTTGCCCGGCTTTGGGAGAACTATAATCTTAGCTTCGTTGAAATTATGGGGTAGCGCCTGAGAAGTCATAATATGGTTAAAAAGGAGGGTTAGAGTTGGGGTAATCTCAGTGCGGAGCAGTTTGTAAAATTCTGCTCCGAAACCATCAGGGCCCGGGCTTTTGCCGTTAGGTAAGGATTTAATGGTATTACATACTTCTTCCTCTGTGATAGGGCTATCAAGCATGTCGCTCTCTTCCTTTGTCAGTGTGGGCAGGTTGGAAGTTTGTAAAAAGGATTCATTACTAGCTGCATTGTCAGGGCCTGCAGAGTAGAGGGACCTATAGAAGGACATAAAGTCAGCACAAATAGTATTGGGGTCAGTATGAAACACTCCAGAATCATTGATTGTATTAACCCATGTCCGAGCATGAGGTCCCTTAATTAGGTTGGCCAGAAGCTTGCTAGACTTATTACCAAATCGATGTAATTTGTTTCTAAAATAATTATGCTGAGTCTGGGCCTATTCGGTAAGGAAAGTGTCCTATATCAGTTTGGATGAAAGATATGCCTCTTTGTTAGTCAGGGTGTCAGATTGTTTATAAAGTCTATATGCGTTAGTAAGGGTCGTACTTAGTTCCTTGAGACGAAGGGTAAAATGTTTACGGATAGAGTGGATATAAGACATAATGTGGCCCCTAAGAACTGCCTTGGAAGCAGTCCAAAACAGTGAAGGGTCATAAGTGTGCACTGAGTTATCAGTAGTGTAATTAAGCCACGATTGTCGTAGGTGTAGTAAAAAGTCATTAGAGTGCAGTAGATAAGATGGGAAGCGCCAGCATTTAGTGAAGGATTGAGGAAGAGAGAGCCTAATAGATAGTAGTATGGGGGCATGATCAGAGATAATGATGTCGTGGATAGAAGTATGAGTCACTTTAGAGAGAAGATGGTCTGCTATGAAAAGATAATCAATACGGGAATGTGTGGAGTGAGGGTGAGAATAGAAGGAGTAATCCCTCTGCAGGGGGTGAAAGATACGCCAAGGGTCTATTAGGGTAAGTTGAGAGCATAGAGAGGAGAGAAGGTTAGGAAGGGCTGGAGACCTGGGGGTACTTACTCCGGACCTGTCCACGGATGGGTCAACGACAGCATTGAGGTCCCCACCAAAGATAAGGTTGGTATAGCCCCATGTAAGCAATTTCTGAAAAAGCATAGCAAAGAAAGAGTTATCAGGATTTGTTGGAGCATATACATTAAACATAGTATATGTAACGTTGTCAATAATTACATCCATTAGAATAAACCTACCATTAGGATCTAAGAATTTCCTCACTATAGTATATTGTAGGTCTTTGCTAAAAAGGATAGCAATTCCCCTAGTCTTATTGGTGTAGGAGGCCGAAACATAATCTCCAAGCCAAGGAGATTTAAGCATGGGTTGTGAACCGTCTAGCCAGTGTGTTTCCTGTAAATAGACTATGTGTGGAGACATACGGGACAGATGTGAAAGGACCTTTCGTCGTTTAACTGGGTGATTAAGGCCCTCCACATTCCATGATACAATGTTAAATGATAGAAGAGGGATATCTCTCATGTGAGGTGTGGATGAAGAAGCCTGGTCAGTCATATCAACCAACTCCTGTGGGCGGGATCAGTAAGTAGTAAGAAATATAAAGTAAAGGGACCCTCCCTCCGTCCCAGTGAGCAGAGGGGGGGAATCCCATAGAGGGGACGGGTCTGAGGTCCGGACAGGCGAAAACTACTATAAAAACTAACAGAAAAAACACTAGTAATAGAAATGCAAATGGACCCTACGGTCACCTAACTAGCAACAGCTTGGGTACTTCTTTACTTTCACGGCGCCAGCATGGCGCCAGCATGGCGCCGCGCGTCAGAGTCCCCTTGCGGGCTCGGTGGCTCGCTACGCTCGCCACGCTAATTAAAATCAACTCCATGCCAACATGGATAGTGGAGGTATGAACTATCCATGTTGGCATGGCGTTAACTTCGTTTATTTTACTTAGTTTGTGGCGAACGTAACCCGGAAGTACGCGCGGCGCCATGCTGGCGCCGTGAAAGTAAAGAAGTACCACAGCTTGTGATAAATATTCACACATATCATAGCCAACATTAGTGGAGAGTAACTAGAGTATCAGCAGACATTGTTAATAGTAAACCTGGAAGAAAAGTTCTCAAGTGTCCGGGATAGAAAAGTGGGCCTTTGCATCCTCCAGATTGTCGAAAAAGAGTGGTTTCCCATCCACGAATACACGGAGACGAGCCGGATATAGCAAGGAGAATTTGATGTTGGAATCAATTAGGTGTTTACAGACAGGTGAGAAGTATTTTCGTTTAGCAGCCACCAGGTTGGAGAAGTCCTGAAAGATGAGTAGTCGTTCTCCTCGGTATGAGAGGGTGTCAGTCTTCCTATAGTGCTCCAATACTTTTATTTTGTCTGCGTAGTTGAGAATCCGCATGATAACTGGACGTGGACGCCCTCCACGATTAGGTCTATCAGGGCCAACACGGTGTGCTCTTTCTATGTTTAGTGGGAGTCCCTTCAGGTCAAGGGCCAGCTGTTCTGGAATCCAGGTGGATAGGAGGTGGAGCAACTCATGTCACTTCACCGACTCTGGGATGCCCACCACGCGTAAATTATTACCCCGGCTCCTATTTTCCAGGTCGTCAATTTAATCTTGAAGGGCCATAATATCTTTAGACTGGAAAGCAATGGTGTTTTGGGCTGTATAAAGGTCATCTTCTAATGTAGAGACCCTTTGTTCCACCGTATCTAGGCGCTGAGAATGTTGTGTCAATTGGGTGAGAGTGGAGTCAATGGATTCCTTGAGCCCCGCTAGTTTCTCGTCCAGTAGGGGGCCAATGACCGCAGCAATATCGGCTGGCTTCATTTTGGAACGGGACGGTTTGGGGGTAGATTTGCGTTTATTTCTTGAGGAAGATCTAATAGAAGAGCGATCAGAATCAGTGGAATGTCCATATGTGGATTCGTCAGGGAGGTCAACTGCCTGGTCCATACAGGACATTTGAAGAGGAATTAGGAATTTCCTCATAAACCAAGGGCCCACTGTGCTGCAGGAGATAGGTGCAGGGGGGTACAAAAGGTGATTTGGAGGCTACGTGTGTGAGAGTAGGTTGTCAAATATTGTGAGAAGGTGATCACATCATAAGGAAGAGTGGAGGAGCAATAACGTTAGGTCCGTCAGGGCACACGGGAAGGACAGGTTACATTACAGTGCAACAGCCAGCCATAGTCTTTCTGAATGTTACATTCAATACATGACGGTATAGAAGCAGAGAGCAGTCACATAGTGTAAAGATGGTTAGTACACAGCGCTTTCTCCCTCAACAGGGGAAACAGGTGGATCAGATAGGCTGTGCACATCGAGGGGGGCAGCCACATGCTAGGTACACACCAGGACGACTAGGGCCCGATTCTGTCAATTTAGATCCAATTCCGACCGGTTGTATGCAGATTGTATGTACTATCGTGTGTTTTTGACATTTATTTGATCCGATTCCGATCCAATGCGCGTACACGCCACTCGTTTGGTCGCATCTTTGGTCCTACGTGCTGCAGGTAGGATCCGGCAATCCCAGGCCGACCGACCGTCAATCGTATGCAGATCGTGAGTGTTTTTTGCCGCCTCCGTCATCCGTCCGTCGGTGCGTCCGTCGTTTGATCCAGCCTATTTGAGTGGCATTTCCTAAACACTCCCCCGGCGCCATGTTTTTCCACATAGCAAACAGTGCTGGCGCAGCAGTTGGACTCTCCTTCTTGTCTCATCTCCCAGAACAACAACCTGGTATGTTTGCACTCCCAATGCTCTCCTATGCATGCCCACTGTTGCCACCAATGTATATAGTGTGTATAGAGCACTGTTTTGGCAACCGTGCACCCGACCATGTCACTGTTTGCTCGGGTGGGCCCCATGTGTGTATATATACATATAACCATTGTCCACCATTGCAGTATTCCATGCACTCCTCTCTGCTAGGCCCCATTCACCTGTGTGTGTGTGTGTGTTTAGTTTGTGTATATATACATATAACCATTGTCCACCATTGCAGTATTCCATGCACTCCTCTCTGCTAGGCCCCATTCACCTGTGTTTGTGTATATATAGATATATACATATAACCATTGTCCACCATTGCAGTATTCCATGCACTCCTCTCTGCTAGGCCCCATTCACCTGTGTGTGTGAATGGCAATCTGCACAATAAAATGTATAGTGGTTTTCATAAAAGTTTATTAACATTTTAAATACTTAAAACATAAGAACTAGGTAAACTGGTAACTATAACTATAACAATTTAAATAGGAAACAAAACATGGATATAACTATAACTATAAAAATTTAAATATGAAACAAAACATGGATATAACTATAACTATAAAAATTTAAATATGAAACAAAACATGGATATAACTATAACAACTAAAATGGTTTTATCTTTCTACAGTCCCAATGTCCAACGCAAAGGAACAAGAGTTTTTGGAAGGGTTTATTGAAAAATATCGTTCACACGAATGCCTGTGGCGAACAAAATCCAAAGAGTATTCGAACAAAATGAAAAGAAACCAAGCCTTGGAGGACTTGGCACGCTACAGTCTTCCATTTCACCCAGAGGCCAATGTTGAATGGGTGAGGAAACGCATCCAGAATCTGCGCACGGTGTTCTTAAAGGAACACAAGAAGGTGGAGGCTGCAAAGAAGTCTGGTGGTGGAGTCGACGAGATGTATCAAACATCGCTCTGGTACTATGATAGGTTGACATTCACCCTCAGCCAGGAGTCGATGAGGACAGGAGTAGTCCTGATGGTCGAACATGAAAACCAAGAAGTCACGGCGCAGGAGGAGGAGAATTCGCAGTCTTAGTCTATTTATTTGGCTATCTAATTGATTCCTCCTGCCAATCCACAGCGCCCTCCCCATTAAAGTAGGCCATGTACTCTTCCCTCACCTGTTTGGCTCGTGCACTCCCTGTGTAGTGTTGTGTTGGGGTTTGCAAGGAGGATATCTGCACTACCTCCTCTGGCAGTTCTTGGTCTTCTTGGAGTGCTGTGCCTGTAGCCCTTTGCTGTGTGGCTTTTCTGCGGAGCAAATTGTGCAGGACAAAGCACGCCGTGACAACCCAGTCAATTTTGTCCACCCTCAGGTTAATGGCAGTGTGGAAAATGCGAAACCGGTTAGCCAGGATGCCAAAAGCATTTTCCACAACACGCCGTGCCCTGGATAGTCTGTAGTTAAAGATCCTTTTGTCATGGTTCAGGCCCCTTTGCGCATATGGCTTCATGACATGCTCGTGCAGGCCAAAAGCCTCGTCAGCCACAAAAACAAAGTTAAGCCCCTGTTTAGTTTCCTGGACAGACGGCAAGTGAAGGGTGTTCGCTATGAGCCTTTCGTAGAACTTTGTGTCCTTGAAAGTGCCACCATCCGATGCACGGCCATTCCTTCCTACATTCAGGAAGATAAACTCATAGTTCGCATTAACAACAGCCATTAGTACAATGCTAAAATAGCCCTTGTAATTAAAATAGTAGGAACCACTATTGATAGGCTGGGCTATGCGGACATGTTTGCCATCAATGGCTCCACCGCAATTTGGAAAGTTCCATCGCTGTTCAAACTCCTCTGCGATGACTTTCCATTCATTCACGCTGGTAGGGAACTGAAATTAGAAGTAAATAGAATTGATTAGTAAACATGTTCAATTTCTTTACAGCTTGGTGACTACCCACCTGCAACCCCAGACCTATCTGTCCTATCTGATAATGCATGCACATCGAGCGAAGTTCCTACTCCGGCACGCACTCCACCACCCACCCTGGAACCCACTCCACCACTCCCCCGTGCCAAAAAAATGCGTGGCAAAGGAAAAAAAGGAGAAGCATCAGCACATGAAGAATTTATGATGCGGGCACAGCAAGTCCTGCAAAGAAACCCGGACAAACATGACAACTACTTCACTTATGTGGCAGAGTGTGTTCGCAACATGGCTCCGGACCAGCAACTTACTTTTGAAAAGTTATGCATGGAGTTGGTGTATAATGGCAGTTTAGGGTATCTCAACAGTGGCACTAAAATAGTTGGCATGGGTAGTGCACCAGCCACACCACTGTCATTAGAATCACCAGTGCCTACTCCGCCTGCCACCGTAGCAGGCCAGTCGAGCACAATTCCAACACATACCCAGTCAACACCTACACAGCCTTCTCAACCCCTCCAGTACCGTCAATTCTACAGTTCTTTACTGATAGAAGATCCAGAGTCTCCTGTTTTTGAGGATCTGTCTTAAAAAATAGGCTATTTTATCATTTACCATCGACATGGTCGCAGCTGCAGGTATGTGATGGCCACTGCTCACATGGCGTATGGCGCACATCAATGGGGCCGGGACGATTGCATCTGCGCCATGCACCATGTGGGCCGCAGCCTTTACATATCTGCAGCAGACATCCTCTGCCACACAAGGGCCACAGTGTGTTTTTTTGTTTTTTTATATGCTGCTACCTGTACCTGCATTACCAGAGGGAGAACAGGATTCTCCTCAATCTGGATAGCAAACTCCATTTATTGCCCTTTTGTCTTTGCCAATAGTATGGGGTACTGTGCGGCAGACATGGTCTCAGCTGCAGGTATGTGATGGCCACTGCTCACATGGCGTATGGCGCACATCAATGGGGCCGGGACCATTGCATCTGCGCCATGCGCCATGTGGGCCGCAGCCTTTACATATCTGCAGCAGACATCCTCTGCCACACAAGGGCCACAGTGTGCTTTTTTGTTTTTTTATATGCTGCTACCTGTACCTGCATTACCAGAGGGAGAACAGGATTCTCCTCAATCTGGATAGCAAACTCCATTTATTGCCCTTTTGTCTTTGCCAATAGTATGGGGTACTGTGCGACAGACATGGTCTCAGCTGCAGGTATGTGATGGCCACTGCTCACATGGCGTATGGCGCACATCAATGGGGCCGGGACGATTGCATCTGCGCCATGCGCCATGTGGGCCGCAGCCTTTACATATCTGCAGCAGACATCCTCTGCCACACAAGGGCCACAGTGTGTTTTTTTGTTTTTTTATATGCTGCTACCTGTACCTGCATTACCAGAGGGAGAACAGGATTCTCCTCAATCTGGATAGCAAACTCCATTTATTGCCCTTTTGTCTTTGCCAATAGTATGGGGTACTGTGCGGCAGACATGGTCTCAGCTGCAGGTATGTGATGGCCACTGCTCACATGGCGTATGGCGCACATCAATGGGGCCGGGGCCATTGCATCTGCGCCATGCGCCATGTGGGCCGCAGCCTTTACATATCTGCAGCAGACATCATCTGCCACACAGTACCTTATTCCTACTGTTGTAAGGGCCTGTTCCAGAAGTTACCAGAGTGTGTTTTTTTGTTTTTTTATATGCTGCTACCTGTACCTGCATTACCAGAGGGAGAACAGGATTCTCCTCAATCTGGATAGCAAACTCCATTTATTGCCCTTTTGTCTTTACCAATAGTATGGGGTACTGTGCGGCAGACATGGTCTCAGCTGCAGGTATGTGATGGCCACTGCTCACATGGCGTATGGCCCACATCAATGGGGCCGGGGCCATTGCATCTGCGCCATGCGCCATGTGGGCCGCAGCCTTTACATATCTGCAGCAGACATCATCTGCCACACAGTACCTTATTCCTACTGTTGTAAGGGCCTGTTCCAGAAGTTACCAGAGTGTGTTTTTTTGTTTTTTTATATGCTGCTACCTGTACCTGCATTACCAGAGGGAGAACAGGATTCTCCTCAATCTGGATAGCAAACTCCATTTATTGCCCTTTTGTCTTTGCCAATAGTATGGGGTACTGTGCGGCAGACATGGTTTCAGCTGCAGGTATGTGATGGCCACTGCTCACATGGCGTATGGCGCACATCAATGGGGCCGGGACCATTGCATCTGCACCATGCGCCATGTGGGCCGCAGTCTTTACATATCTGCAGCAGACATCCTCTGCCACACAGTAGCCCGTACTTATTGGGAAAGTTTAAACTGGGTCATACATACTTAAATCTTTATATATAGTGTGTGTTTTTGTACAATATCTTTTATATATTGTATTATAATATATTTGTGTTGACATAATCTATTTACTATTTTACATGTTTTACCTATGAAAGGCCTAAAAAACCTGTTTCTGTCCTAGGCCTAAATTATAAATAAAAATATTTTGTTTGCACAATAAAGTGTACGGTGTATATTTCATCCTTACCTTGCAATACTGGTACTGCAGCACCTTCACAATGGCTTTGCAGGTCTCCGGGATGATGAGGCCCAAAGCTTGCGGAGAGATGAGGGATCCAAACTTTAGGTCAGCAAGAGACCGTCCTGTCGCCAGAAACCTCAGGGTCACCACCAGCCGTTCCTCAGCAGGGATAGCCATGCGATACTTGGTATCCTGCGTCTCGATGTGGGGAGTCACCAGACGCAGCAATTCCTGGAATGTGGCATCAACCATCCTCAAGAAGTTACGAAAATCGTCTGGGTTATTTTCCCTGATGTCCCTGAGCAGTGGCATGTGCGAACGAGTCTGACGCTGAAGTAGCCACTGCTTTGTCCAGCATGATCTTTCTCTCCTGCGCTGGGCTCTCTGACGCCTGAGCTTCAACACTGCATAATAGAGCAGGTACTGTTGCTGGTGACTACCCATCACTGCATTCTCCATAGTGCAGGGTTAAAAGACACTTTGTAATGGCAGGCAAAACAAAGTAATGTGTAAATAGCTATGTCCAGCGTTCAGCAGGTATAAACCAAGCCTCACTAGTAACAAAGCAGAAATACACTGGTTTAAAATGGCTGCTGCTATTCCTATCCCCCTCTGCTAGTCCTCCCCCTCTGCTAGTCCAACCCCTTCATTCAAATTTCAAAGGCCAATCTGACGACGGTAGCATGTGTTCTTGCAAAAAAACAAAAACCAGCGATCCGACCGTCTTAACGACCATCGCGGGCGCATCGGGATCGGATCTAGATCGTTCCGCCAAAAAACCACAATTTTTGCTAATCGTTTGCTGGGGACTGCCTGGGAGCTCCCGGGAAGTCCAAGGGAAATCGTTCCATGGTCGTCTATCGGTCATGGACGACGGTGGTCGTCCTGGTGTGTACCCTACAACAGAGCGGGGTACTGCAGGGGGTTCTGAGACGTGTGGGTGTGGACCAGGACTAGTATCAAATCACAGCAAGCAAGACCACTCTAAGCAGCACATACATAGTACCTGGTATTAGTAGAACCCCAGTAGCAGATAGTGCAGTGTAACAGTGAGTAACAGAGTCTGAGTATACCAGGCACAGCAGGGATGGAGGTCCAGGCCTCTTCAGTGAACTGGCCCCAGCTTGTCTAAGCAGACCAGAAGCCCTGTAATCAGGGCCACAGATAGTGTTGCTGAGTACCTTGGTGTAGGGGCAGTCAGCCAGACGTGGAGACAATGAAGGCTTAATCCTGGTGACTGGAGGTGAGGACCTGCGATGTGCTAAAGCCTCCCTCCTGTAGCCGAGACTGGAGCTGGTTCAGATCTGGGTCAGCCCTGGTGGTGTGGTGAGGCCAGGAGGAAGGGATGTTATGGCCGTGGGGTTTTCTGGGTGGGCAGGTGCCCCCGGAGCATCTGCTGCTGCGGATGCGGCCGAAATTTAGTCCCCGGCTGTGGCCTACCCCTCAGAGCCCAGACGGTGCCAATATCACAGTGGGAGGGAGGCCGGGAGTTGCGGGCCGAAGTCCGCTGTCCACACTGCGTGGCAGAGGCGGCCGGGAGCACCCGGAGCACACTTGCGTGCGTCCGCGGCCGAAATTGAGTCCCCGGCTTTGCCCGACGCGCAAGGCTGCAACCTGCAGGCGGGCTTGGAAGCTGTCCCCGACTCCGCGGTCAGCGCTGTCCGGGTCCCGGGGATGTTAGCAGACCAGCGATGGGGCACTTAAGCGGGCAGGTACGGGGGGGACAGGGGATTTATGTTGGGGAAGTGGGAGCTGGGGAGAGTTGCTGCCGTCCTAAATGGCTGCCAAGCCACGCCCCAGGATAGTGCTTTTAAAACTTCCCTGCATAACAAAAAACTGAAATAGAAATACCATGTTACGGAATGAGAGCTTTCTCCCAGCACCATTGCCCAAGGGTTTGCCCTATACCCAATTTTTGAGTGTGAGAAGAATTACTTTGGATCCTGAAAAAGTGGGTCCAGCATTAGACCCAATGGTGACTGAGGGGACGTTCAGACCCATTCGCTCAGTGTGGAATTTGTCCCCTTTCTCGATGTTTGGGGTCTGTGCATGTACATGCGTGAATATGCAAATGTGCAAATTCCATGAGGGAACGGCTTCGGTGAGTATCATACATCCAAATAAAAATGCTGCCCGTTCCCCTGGGAATGCATGAATGTCAATGCCTGCATGGGGTGGGTGGCGGATGTCACATAACACCAGCACCTGCCCACGTTCGTTTATCTCCATTAGAAATAAAGGTTAGTCTAGACTGACTTTTATTTCAAGAACAAGATTTAACCACAATCAACACTTCGGGGGAAATTTACTAATTATACAAATATGATATATCGTATTCTTAATACAAACGAATACGACTGCATGCGGCTGTTTCAGCCGTATGCAAATCCGTGTTCCAGAGGGTTATTTACAAAGCAGTGAAATATGACTGCTTTGTAAACCTCCCATGTCGTACTGATTTGTAAAATATGACTGCTTTGTAAACCTCCCATGTCGTATTGATTTGGCCATATATACGGCCGCTAATACGAATTTGTCTAGCCATTCTGCATGGATCAGTCAGATCCGTGCAGGCTGCAATGTGTACAAAAAAAAAAAATAGAAAAAAAAACAGCGTGGGGTCCCCCCCCCACAGCCGTAACCAGCACCAGGCTGAAAGAACCAGGGCTGGTAATAAAAAATCAGGAAACCTGGCAAATAGGGGTTCCCCAATTTTTTAAAACCAGCCCCAGGGCCGGGGCTGGTTTACAAAATATGGGGGACAAAATGAGTCCCCCGTATTTTAAGAACCAGCGCGAGGCCCAACCAGCCAGAAGGGTAAAGTCACAGCCGGGGGACACTTATTACACTGCGGCCAAAACATTCTCCCTACCGACCAGTCAGCCTGGCAGCATCGGTCCAGATAATACGGACTGAGACCCAATAGTACAGTCCGGGAGACAACAACACAGTGATAACACACATGTGATAACATACACATCAGCTCCCTGATAAGCAGTATTGGTGGATAGTTATCATCTCTGCATACAATAAATCCACCCAATTGCACTAATAGATCTATATGCAAACAACTGCCCATTGTTCATACAAATCACTACCTGTCCACAGGACATATACTCCAGCGAAATAGGAGTGTGATCTGTGATAAAACATCTAGCAGAAACTGGGCACTGAGACTGAGCTAGCCTCAATAACTACACAGTATCTAATCAAAGTAAAGGGGTGTACACACGGAGCAAATTTGTGCTATTTTCTAAGCAATCTGACTAGATTGCTTAGAAAGTAAGCACAGATCTCTCCGTGTGTATGCTCTGAGAGATTAAATATCTCTTGCTAACTAAGTCAGGGCATGCAGTCAAAATCTAGTTAGATTGCTTAGCAAGTGACTGCAAATCTCTCTGTGTGTACAGAATGAGAGATACTGATCGCAATCTCTCATTCTGAACAACTTATTGGCCTTTTTTTGCTTAAGCAAAATTGCTTAGCAAAATAGCTTAGCAAAATAGCTTAGCAAAAATCTCTGCATGTGTATGTGCTCTCCATGGGAGATCTTGACACCAGCAAAATTGCTTAGCAAAATTGCTTAGCACAGATCTCTACGTGTGTATGCCCCTTTAATATATACTACAATTATTCAGATACACACCAAATCCCATTTTTTTTTGTGATTAAATAAGAAAAGAATAATAAAGACAAAGACACACACACCCAGCCGACTTGCACATTTTCTCTTCACACTTTATCTACGAATGGTTTTGAAAAAATTTCGCTGTGGCTATAGAATACATTTTACTACGAACTAATAAAAGTTACATTTTAAATAATTACTATTACTTCCAGTGTGCCACCAACAGACTCTCACCTTGCTCTCTCCTATCTTATATGTAGCCTGGCCAGGGGCCCTGGGAAAGTGGGGACCCCCCTCAATAAAGGGGTCATTTTGGTAACCCTGCTTACATATATATATATATATATATATATATATATATATATATATATATATACCCCCCATTGGGACGTGATTGTCCAACAGGGTCTTTTTTAGGCCCGGACGTCAGGCCCAAAGTTGGGGGAAGAGCAGGCGGCAGAGACCGCACCCGAGGGAGGGGGTACAGGAGGCAGAGGTCGAGGAAGGTAGACCAGTTGATTTTTTATTTGTCGGACCATATACTGTCCTCGGCTGAGGAAACATTGTTGATGAAGGGATTAAAATGTATTCCTACCTGTAAATTTAATAAAACTGAATGGAAGATCAATCAGTATAAAATGGGCTGCAAACTACGTTTAAAAGAGTTCTTCTGTGAAAATAAGAGTGTACAAAACAGTGGTGGATCAGTGGTTTTTAAAAAACCAAGCACTTTTGACCCCCCATCATCCAATGCTAGCTTAAAAACATTATTGCGTATGGTGGACCATGATATAAGCGCTGGATTGCATCATCAGCGCAAGTTTGATAATCTATCAGCTGATGAAAGAGGCATTGGGAGGATTGAAAAACAATATGTCAGTGGTAGTCAGAAGTGCTGACAAAGGGGGAGCGATAGTGCTTCAGAATGCCACTGATTATGATAGGGAGATTAGGAGGCAGTTGGGGGGCAGTTGGGGGACTCCAACACCTATTTGAAGGTAGAGTACAATCCTATGCCCCGCATAAAAAAAGAGGTTGACAGCCTCTTAACATCAGCACTTGCTATGGGGTGGATTGATGAGCAACTGTACACATTTTTGGTAGTGGAGCACCCGAAATGCCCCCTGATATACACCCTAGCAAAAATTCATAAAACATTGACAGACCCCCCGAGGAGGCCGATTATCTCGGCGTGTGGCTCCATTTTACAGCCGCTGGCTCAGCTGGTAGATTACTATCTGCAGCCGTGCGTGCAGGTGGTGGGAAGCTATATCCATGACACCGGTGACTTCCTTGGGGGTCTGCGCGATGTGGTTAGTTTATCAGAAGAATGTTTACTGGCCACGCTGGATGTTTCGTGTCTGTATACAATAATAAGCCATGATATGGGTATACAGGCTGTACGATGAGCATTGGTGTGTGGCCCATATGAGGGACCGCCCATTGAGTTCATTTGTAACATGATTAACAAAGTACTTAGGCTTAACCATTTTCAGTACCAGGGGGAGTATTTCATACAGACCTCTGGTACTGCGATGGGTTCTAATTTAGCGCCAGGGTTTGCCAACCTTTTTATGGCCGAATATGAAGAAGTCCATAAAAGTAATTTGGAGGGGGACAAAGGAGTCTTTTTTTGAGATGGTGAATTCGCTGGAGAGTCTGGTTAGGTTCACCGCCAATGCCGATTTTTGTAAAATAGACTTTCTGGACGTTACTGTGATTAACAGACATTCACATCTGGAATATACCCTCTTTAGAAAGCCAACCGATAGGAATGCCCTGCTATGGGCGAGCAGTCACCATCCAGAGAAACTAAAATCAAATTTGCCAGTCTCTCTGTTCCTTAGGGTACTTTGTAATAATTCGGACCCTGCCCAAGCGGAGATACAACTAGAATGCAAGGACCGCTTCAAGGAGAGGGGTTACAAGAATGGAGACATCAGTCGTAGCCTGGTGAAAGCCAGAGGAATCTACGCAAACCCAGATGCCTCCAGGAAAACCAGCGCGAATAAAGATCGTTTGACGCTGGTAATGAAGTGCGATAGTGGGTACAATAAGGTCACCAGTTCTATTAAGAGACATTGGCCAGTATTGGCAACTGACCCTGCCTTTAAAGCGATAGCCGGTGCCCCCCCCCTGATAGGGGCGAAAAGGGGCCAAAACCTTAAGGACATTCTCATGCGTGGAGGAGTAAACTGGCTAAAGAAGAAGACAGGTTGCTTCAGATGTTTGAAATGCACGACCTGCAGGGCTCTGATTATGGGTAGTACGTTTTGCCACCCACATTCTGGAATGAAGATTAAAATTGAACATCATATGGTCTGCACTATGGACCATATTGTTTATATCCTAAAATGTCCATGTGGGCTCGTATACTTGGGCAAAACTATACGGACTTTCAGAGAGAGGATGAATCAACACCGGTCTTCAATCCGACTTGTCTATGCCATGTCCACCACGGATAAGCCGGTGGCAGCTCCCTTTCTCAAATTGAGACATCAAGTGTCGGCCATGACATACATGCTCATTGACTGGGTGCCCCCTCTGGAGAGAGGGGGTGATCGGGGTCTTTTGTTCCTGAGAAAGGAGGCAAAATTGATTATGAGACTGGACACTATTGCGCCTAAAGGGCTTAATGAGGTTAACCCTTTAAGTGTCTTTTTGTGATCAAGCGCTATTCTGTTGTGTTGGTACTTGTGATATGCAAAATGTGATTATTGCCTCTGGTATACACACTATGTAATATTTTTAATGTATATGTTATATGTTTGTTTGTGTTTGGTGGTGCCTATAATGTGGACCTGGTTATAGTATACAGTAAACTATAGTGCCAAAGGCTAATTAGCCCTGACATAATCTAGGTGTAAAGACAGTAATATTGTTCTATAATTCATGTATATGTATAATATAGATAGAGGCGAAGTAGCCTAGTGTGGGCACATCTAGATATAATGATATTGATATTATTCAGTGGCTCATATATAACCTGAATGGAACGCAAAAACAATGGCCGTGCATTCCAGCAAACTGACACATGTGAACTGATAAGATTGATATGAGTAGTCTGCTTTTGTATCTCCCCGCACTATGAAATGCGGAAATAATATCTATGCGTTCCAAGGCATAAGTATATGTGCCGTAGTAAAGAGTAGTGTGAGTTAGCTATGTGGTAGATACAGCGCCTGCACTGTGGAACGCATGGGAAGATGGATGTGCGTTCCACAGAGTCTAGCAGGGCAGAGGAAACCGGAAGTGACGCAAGTATGGGCAGTTGCGCCTGAGCACTTCCGCCCTGTGGAACGCACGCGGGGGGATACGCTGTTGCTGTACAGACTACGATATTAGGTAACACATTTATGGTTGTTCCTTTCTCTATTCAATTTTAATATTGATATTTATCAGTGTAGCCTGTAGATGGTATATGTGGCTCAAGGGATGTTACATAATCCCACACACTACACATGTTACCCTAATTATGTGGGGAGTGGCCAACAGGTGTCACTGGCTGCTATATAAGGTCCATAATAGGCTTGGGGTAGTTACACACTGGAGAGAGCAGGAAGGGGGTCTTGAAAAAGGTCCTGCACTGGACCGAAACGTCGACCTGTACCCACTGTAATGCACTAAAGTACTGGTGAGATTAAAATAAGCTTCAAGCAAGTCCGGTGAGTGTCTCCATTTTTTCTCTGCATATGTATATATATATATATATATATATATATATATATATATATATAAGCAGGGTAACCAAAACGGCACTCAAAACGTGGGTAACAACAGTGGTGCAGGGTCCAATGTAATTTAATAGATGTAGCACTTACCCAACCTTGCAGCGGGGAAGAAGATTCAGCCAATCAGCTCCGGTCTTTACGGGTCAGTCTATCTAGCTTGAAAAGCCGGGCACTGGTATTATCAGTCTATTCTTACAAATGGCACATTATCAAAAATCAAAATATAAAACTTAAGAACTTATTTTTTAAAACACATAGCAGTGAAAATAGGATATGAACAGTACTGAGTTAGGAGTTTGTCAGATTGGACTTTGAGCTACACTGCGGGACACTCCCAAACCTTATCTTGCCCAGCCATCAGTTTTGGACCTATCTCCACCCGTTCCTCATCCACTGGAAGAGAGCTTTGGGATACCACCACCAGCATACTCATTGGGAAGCCTACCACCAACCTGTGCCTCTGTCTACCAAACATCCAGACAGCAACATCCAACACAGTGGCATCTAATTCCCAGCATGGTATATGGACACCCAATTTCCACAATCTCCAGTTAAAAATTACAGGACGGACTGGCTCAGGACATTCGGCAAGTGGGAGAACGCATAAGTATTTTGCTCAATCCAATCATTTCTTAATTGATTTTATATACCCTGATTTTATGCATTTACATGTATCTATATCTATGCTCTATTAATTGATTTTTACTTATATATCAGTGTTTAATAAATTTTTCTTATTGTGATACCCAACTGACCATACGTATTTAGGAATTTTTCTTTAAAGATTTACCTAGCGCTCCACTACCCTTTATTAATTTATCAATCCATCCATACTATCCCAAAAGGAGGATAAATACTCTGGATGTCACTGATGACATATATTCTTCCCCAATAGAGAAGGACCGATCTTCGTTCAAAGCTATACTAGTAGCTGCGCTCCTCTGGTAGAAGATCCAATCAAGTACCAAAACCCCTGTTTGGCTTGATTGTGCACTCTTCCTCATGTTCAGCCAAGGAGCAGTGGGCGTTTCGTGCAGCACTTATTTAGTCTGCAAGGTAGTATCTGATTAGATCAGTTTAATATCTAACAAGTCCCCTATCTGGCGTGAGGTCACGTGGTTTCTGAACACTGGGAGCATTACCAGTTGCCTCCTCATCCATCACCTAATGGGTGGAGGGGGTGGGGTAATTGGTGGCAGGGGTGGGGTAATTGGTGGCCTCCACCTCTCTAGGACCCCAGGTTAGGAGATCCCTATATAGTCTACCCTTATAGACCGCTATCTATGTAGTAGGGTCAATTAGTCTGCGACATCTGTCACCCAATTCACCGCTAAGGTTAATTTGTTTGAGCTGGCTGGCTAGGTGTGTTTTCCCTTACCTCCCTCACCACTTCACCAAATCACGTGTGTTCCTCCCGAAGCCACGCACTCGGTCTAGGAATGAATAAGACCATGGATGTCCCTGAGGACATGTTTTCATCCATTATGGATGGGGTGGAGAGCGAATCACCCATCTCCCCACCATTCATCCATCAAAGATTTAAAAATTTATGACGCTACAAAGAGCCAACAAATGACGCAGAAAGAGGTGCAAGAAAAACATTTGCTGGGGTCCTGCCACCCAGCCATCCATCCGGGACATCCCATACAAAAAGAAGTACGATAGGAAGGGATAAGACCATGGATGTCCATGAGGACATATTTTCATCCATAATGGATGATGTGGAGAGAGAAACCACCCATCTCCCCACCATTCATCCATCAAAGAGGTAAAAAATCAGGACGCTATAAACAGCCAACAAATGATGCAGAAAGAGGTGCAAGTAAAAGAATTGCTGGGGCCCTGCCACCCAGCCATCCATCTTGGACATCCCATCCAAAAAAGAAGTACGATCGGAATGGATAAGACCATGGATGTCCATGAGGACATATTTTTCATCCATAATGGATGATGTGGAGAAAGAAATCACCCATCTCCCCACCATTCATCCATCAAAGAGGTAAAAAATCAGGACGCTACAAACAGCCAACAAATGATGCAGAAAGACGTGCAAGTAAAAGAATTGCTGGGGCCCTGCCACCCAGCCATCCATCCTGGACATCCCATCCAAAAAAGAAGTACAATAGGAATGGATAAGACCATGGATGTCCATGAGGACATATTTTTCATCCATAATGGATGATGTGGAGAAAGAAATCACCCATCTCCCCACCATTCATCCATCAAAGAGGTAAAAAATTAGGACGCTATAAACAGCCAACAAATGATGCAGAAAGAGGTGCAAGTAAAAGAATTGCTGGGGCCCTGCCACCCAGCCATCCATCTTGGACATCCCATCCAAAAAAGAAGTACGATAGGAATGGATAAGACCATGGATGTCCATGAGGACATATTTTTCATCCATAATGGATGATGTGGAGAAAGAAATCACCCATCTCCCCACCATTCATCCATCAAAGAGGTAAAAAATCAGGACGCTACAAACAGCCAACAAATGATGCAGAAAGACGTGCAAGTAAAAGAATTGCTGGGGCCCTGCCACCCAGCCATCCATCCTGGACATCCCATCCAAAAAAGAAGTACAATAGGAATGGATAAGACCATGGATGTCCATGAGGACATATTTTTCATCCATAATGGATGATGTGGAGAAAGAAATCACCCATCTCCCCACCATTCATCCATCAAAGAGGTAAAAAATTAGGACGCTACAAACAGCCAACAAATGATGCAGAAAGAGGTGCAAGTAAAAGAATTGCTGGGGCCCTGCCACCCAGCCATCCAAAAGAAAGATGCCTCCACAGGGGGAGGGGGTGGTGGGTGGCGCTGCGACGTGAGTTGTGGCACTAGCAGCTGCTGGTATGTCGGGTTAGTTAGGCCCGAACTTGATATAAAAAGACAACTGGGGTGTAGCAGCGCGTGGGTTGATAATCAATAAAAAATAAGAATAGAAGTAAATAAAAATAAAAATAAGGATTGGACTGATTGTACAATTTAAAAAACAATATACATTTATTAATAAAGTGACCAAATGCTGGTATATAAAATGGGGGGGGAAGAAGATAAAATCAAAATTGCAGAACTGTCCATTCCTATTGTGCCGAAGACAACGTATTGTGCAATTGCATAAATAATGGATAGGGGTTACCGTCCACCTGCAGACACACCGGGGTGTAGCTTGTGCTCCCTGGGACTCAAGGCCCAAGTTGTTGGTAGGGCCGAGTCACCGTCCAGAGTGGGGGAGACTCCCGGAAATGGTACTCCCAAAAGATGGTACTGGGGTCCTTTTTGATGTTTGAGTGTCCACGGTAAGGTAAATCCAACAGGGTCCACGGCTGGTCTGGAACAGTTCAAGAATAAATGAAAAACACCTGACGCGTTTCGCCGGCTCTGCGGCTTTATCAAAGGTGATGAGGTAGTGTGACTGAAGGGTTTTTATACCAGACTATAACAGGAAGTAGGTATGGTCACATGATGCACAGTAAAAACACATAATCGGTCCAATCCATATAAAACATAAATAAAAGGTATGTGGAGGAGGCAGAAAAAACATATAAATAAACGACATATAATGATAATTAGTTATGAGCATTTATACTGTTGCAATAACATAATTTCGTAATTGAATAAACATAAGTATTTTATTATTGGTTAATAGTAGTCATGTGCTACTGCAATAGGGTGAATGGTGATAGGTTGGATATAAGGCCTGAATCACTGTCATGTCCCTGTATTGGTCAGGATCCGGAGGACAGAAGAGAGGGCGGAAGTGCGACAACAGTGAGGGCGGAAGTGTGGTGTGTCCCCCCGCGGCTCGTATGCAACGAGTATATATACTATTAGTTGTATTAAGTTGGCATGTTTTAAATGGGACACAACACACTTGTGTGTATGTTCCCATAGTTTAACCGCGCTTTCAACAAAACTGCGGCGTCTTTACAGTATGTTACAGCGCGTCCGGTCACGTGATAGCCGGGGGCGCT
Organism: Crinia signifera; assembly: GCF_055691185.1. Classification (NCBI taxonomy): domain Eukaryota; kingdom Metazoa; phylum Chordata; class Amphibia; order Anura; family Myobatrachidae; genus Crinia; species Crinia signifera. The sequence continues at coordinate 103,463,442 of NC_139219.1, forward strand.
GACGTAGGGGCGATGCGCACCAATGTGCGTCTGGTTGGCAGCTCCATGTAGAGGTTGGCAGGGAGTTTATTCGCGGACTATAGCGCGTGCATATGTAAACGTTCCCGGACAGGAGCATTAGCGTGGAGATGTCATACACCACGTGGGGGTAGTACGTCCTCGTATGTGTATGGTTGACAAAATCCCAAGGGGGAGGGTGGAGGGATTTGACAATTGAATCACGATCTGGTCACGTGGCTTTGGAATGAAAAACGTAGTAAAAGTAAACGTGCAAGTAAAAGAATTGCTGGGGCCCTGCCACCCAGCCATCCATCCTGGACATCCCATCCAAAAAAGAAGTACAATAGGAATGGATAAGACCATGGATGTCCATGAGGACATATTTTTCATCCATAATGGATGATGTGGAGAAAGAAATCACCCATCTCCCCACCATTCGTCCATCAAAGAGGTAAAAAATTAGGACGCTACAAACAGCCAACAAATGATGCAGAAAGAGGTGCAAGTAAAATAATTGCTGGGGCCCTGCCACCCAGCCATCCATCCTGGACATCGCATCCAAAAAAGAAGTACGATAGGAATGGATGAGACCATGGATGTCCATGAGGACATATTTTCATCCATAATAGATGATGTGGAGAAAGAAATCACCCATCTCCCCACCATTCATCCATCAAAGAGGTAAAAAATCAGGACGCTACAAACAGCCAACAAATGACGCAGAAATAGGTGCAAGTAAAAGAATTGCTGGGGCCCTGCCACCCAGCCATCCATCCGGGACATCCCATCCAAAAAAGAAGTACGATAGGAATGGATGAGACCAGGGATGTCCATGAGGACATATTTTTCATCCATAATGGATGATGTGGAGAAAGAAATCACCCATCTCCCCACCATTCATCCATCAAAGAGGTAAAAAATCAGGACGCTACAAACAGCCAACAAATGACGCAGAAATAGGTGCAAGTAAAAGATTTGCTGGGGCCCTCCCACCCAGCCATCCATCCGGGACATCCCATCCAAAAAAGAAGTACGATAGGAATGGATGAGACCATGGATGTCCATGAGGACATATTTTCATCCATAATGGATGATGTGGAGAAAGAAACCACCCATCTCCCCAACATTCATCCATCAAAGAGGTAAAAAAATTAGGACGCTACAACAGCCAACAAAACGATGCAGAAAGAGGTGCAAGATGACATTGTCCTTGGGCCCTCCCACCCACCCTTATGTAGTATACAGGACATGCACAGTTTAACAAACCAATCATTTCAGCGACAGGGACTTCAGCGGCAGGGACTGTCAACTGTGGCTGAAATGATTGGTTTGTTTGGGCCCCCACGAAAAATAAATGGCAATGGGCATTGCACAAACTGGCTTTACAAGATGTCATCCTCAGCATCAGATTCCTCAGCCTCATCCTCTTCTTCACACACAATTAATTTGTCGTAGCTGGAATCAACCAATACAGGAGGACTGTGTGTATTAGGAGGACGGAAGTGCTGGTGAAGGAGGTCAAGTTCGTGGAATTTGAAATTCATTTTTATGAACATCATCTTCTCCACGTTTTGTGGAAGTAACCTCCTACGCCGATCACTTACAAGGTTCCCAGCTGCGCTAAAGACTCTCTCAGAATATACACTGGAGGGTGGACAACTTAAGTAAAGCAAAGCCAGTTTGTGCAAAGGACGCCACATTGCCTTTTTTTCTTGCCCATAATGGAATGGACAATCTGACATACCTATATCGATGCTATCGGCAAAGTAGTCATCCACCATTCTTTCAATTGTGATAGCATCATAGTCAGTAGCAGTCGACATGTCCATTATGCTAGGAAGCTCCTTCAGTCCGGACCAGATGTCAAATATATTTCCGGACTGAATAGCAGTGGGTCTCCTAGGAAAATTTAGCTTTTTCCTCGCAACCCCAGTGGTAGAATTTGAAGGAGAAGTTGTGTGCCTGCCACTTTCCGCTTCAGCTGACAAATTTTGGAGCAAGAGGTCTTTGCACCTCTGCAGATTTGTTCCCATTGGTAACAAAGACACAATGTAAGACTTAAACCTAGGATCCAGTATTGTCGCCAAAATATAATGATCTAATTGTAAGATATCGACGACCCTTGGATCCTTGCTAAGTGAACTAATAGCGTGATCCACTAGTCCTACATATTTAGCAGATTCACTGTGCTTCAACCCCTCCTTCAATTTCGCCAACTGGTTTTGCAAAAGGCCTATCAAGGGAATGACCTGGCTCAAGCTGGCAGTGTCAGAACTAACTTCGCGTGTAGCAGCCTCAAAGGGCTGCAGGATCTTGCACACCACGGAAATTATTCTCCACTGAGCTTGACTCAGGTGCATTCCCGTTCCTCTCCCTATGTCATAGGTCGAGGTGTAGGTTTGGATGGCCTTTTGCTGCTCCTCCATCCGCTGAAGCATATAGAGGGTGGAATTCCACCTCGTGACCACCTCTTGCTTCAGCTGATGGCAGGGCAAATTTAGCTCTTCTTGCAAGTCTTGCAATCTCCTGCACGCACTTGCAGAATGGCGAAAATGTCCACAAATTTTCCAAACAACTGACAACATCTCTTGAACACCCCTGTCCTTTTTCAAGAAATGGTGCACCACCTAATTTACTGTGTGAGCAAAACATGGGACATGTTGGAATTCGGCCACATGTAATGCACTCACAATATCGGTGGCATTGTCGGATACCACAAATCCCGAGGAGAGTCCAAGTGGGGTAAGCCATTGCGCAATGACTTCCCGTAGTTTTTCTAGGAGGTTTTCCGCTGTGTGCCTTTTACTGAAACCGGTGATACACAGTGTAGCCTGCCTCTGAATAGCAATGGTAGATGATGTTGCTGCTGCTGCTGCTGTTGGTGCTGCTGCTGAAGGCAATACATCCACCCAGTGAGCAGTCACAGACATGTAGTCTTTTGTTTGCCCTGTTCCGCTTGTCCACATATCCGTGGTTAAGTGGACAGTGGGTACAGAGGCATTTTTAAGGACAGTAACAACGCTTTTTTTAATGTCCGTGTACAGTCTGGGTATTGCCTTTCTGGAGAAGTGGAACCTAGATGGAATTTGGTAACGGGGACACAGGATCTCTAGCAACTGGGTAAAACCCACAGAATTAATTGCGGATACTGGACGCACGTCTATTACCAACATAGTTGTTATGGCGTCAGTAATACGCTGTGCAACGGGGTGACTGCTGGCATACTTCATCCCCCTTTCAAAGGATTGACTTACAGTCAGTTGCTTGGCTAAGTGATCAGGACTAGCATTCCTGGTCCCCTTCCTGGAAGCAGCAGCAGCACCAGCAGCAGCAGCAGCAGAAGCAACAACAGGTGTACCTGATAAGGATGCTTCTGAGGAATCCAGGATAGGAGAGGATTCAGTCAGGATCATGACATTGGGTGCAGGACTACTTCCCAATCCCATAATCTCTGAGGATGGGGATGATGCAGTTGTTTGAGGAGATTGCAGGACCTTGGATTTAACAGAGAAAGGGGAGCAGGACGGTGACGCTGGGCGGGCTGCTTCTGATGGATGCGCTGCAAATGACGTAACAGTGAGGAGGTCCCAAGGTGCTGCACGTCCTTACCTCTACTTACAATAGCTTTGCAAACGCTACACACGGCTTGACAGTTGTTGTCCGGATTTGGGTAGAAATAATTCCATACATACGAGGTGGATTTTTTGGTCTTTTGCCCTGGCATGACAATGGGCTTTTCCACACCCCGGACAACAACTGTCTCCGTCGGTGCCTTAAAACAAACAACATCATCCTCAACATCGTCATCATCCGCATCCCTCTGTGTGCCAGCTTCACCAACAGAATCCACATCCAATTCCTCAGAAGCATCCTCAATAACCAGGTCAAAATCTTGACTGGGGATGCTCTTGCACACACTTGCAGAGGGCATGCAAATGGTGGAATGAACCTCCTCTTCACAAACAGTACTTGAAAGGTCCGGCTCACATATGGCATCCGCGGACACACTTAGACTCCTCTGGGATTTGTGACATTTGTGAACTCGCCTTTGTCTTAAAAACTTTCATTCTTTTTTTTGTAGTAGCAGAAGGGCTACAATTATTCTTCTGAGACGCTGTACCATCAGTCAGAAACAAAGGCCAAGGCTGTAGCCTTTCCTTCCCACTGCGTGTGGTGAACGGCATATTGCCAATTTTATTTTTCTCCGCACGTGACTTAATTTTTTTTTTATGGACCATTGTAAAATGAGATTTCTGCTTTGCTTTTACATGGCCTCTAGGCCTTTGACCATCGGCCTTGCCATCATGAATCTGACTGGTGGTAGCAGCTTCAGAAGTTCTATCAGGTTGCTGATCTCCCACTATTTCCTCCTCCATCATCCTCCAAAAATTAGTTTTTTTTTTTTAATACTTATATTTATTTTACTGATTTTTTATACTGGACACAGCCTGTGACACTGGACACTGCCCCTGGTCACTGGACACTGCCCCTGGACACAGCCCGTTAGACTGGATATATGTCGTCACACTGGACACTGGATATATGTCGTCACACAGGACACAGGATATATGTCGTCACACTGGACACAGGATATATGTCGTCACACTGGACACAGGATATATGTCGTCACACAGGACACAGGATATATGTCGTCACACAGGACACAGGATATATGTCGTCACAGTGGACACAGGATATATGTCGTCACACAGGACACAGGATATATGTCGTCACACTGGACACAGGATATATGTCGTCACACAGGACACAGGATATATGTCGTCACACTGGACACAGGATATATGTTGTCACACTGGACACTGGATATATGTCGTCACACTGGAGACTGGATATATGTCGTCACACTGGACACTGGATATATGTCGTCACACTGGACACTGGATATATGTCATCACAGTGGACACAGGATATATGTCGTCACACTGGACAATGGATATATGTCACGCTGGACACAGGATATATGCCGGCACACATTACATGTCACACTGGACACAGGATATATGTTGTGACTTGTGACACTGGACACAGGATATATTGTCGTCACACTGGCCACTGGATATATGTCGTCACACTGGACACAGGATATATGTCGTCACACTGGACACGATATATGTCGTCACACTGGACACAGGATATATGTCGTCACACTGGACACAGGATATATGTCGTCACACTGGACACTGGATATATGTCACGCTGGACACAGGATATATGTCGTCACACTGGAGACAGGATATATGTCGTCACACTGGACACAGGATATATGTCGTCACACTGGACACAGGATATATGTCGTCACACTGGACACTGGATATATGTCGTCACAGTGGACACAGGATATATGTCGTCACACTGGACACTGGATATATGTCGTCACACTGGACAATGTATATATGTCGTCACACTGGACAATGGATATATGTCACGCTGGACACAGGATATATGCCGGCACAAATTACATGTCACACTGGACACAGGATATATGTTGTGACTTGTGACACTGGACACAGGATATATTGTCGTCACACTGGCCACTGGATATATGTCGTCACACTGGACACAGGATATATGTCGTCACACTGGACACAGGATATATGTCGTCACACTGGACACAGGATATATGTCGTCACACTGGACACAGGATATACAGTATGTCGTCACACTGGAGACTGGATATATGTCGTCACACTGGACACAGGATATATGTCGTCACACTGGACACAGGATATATGTCGTCACACTGGACACAGGATATATGCCGTCACACTGGACACTGGATATATGTCGTCACACTGGACACTGGATATATGTCGTCACACTGGACACTGGTTATATGTCGTCACACTGGACACAGGATATATGTCGTCACACTGGACACTGGATATATGTCGTCACACTGGACAATGGATATATGTCGTCACAGTGGACACAGGATATATGTTGTCACACTGGACACAGGATATATGTCGTCACACTGGACACAGGATATATGTCGTCACACTGGACACAGGATATGTCGTCAGTCGTCACACAGGACAGGACACAGGATATATGTCGTGAGTGACTCGTGACACTGGACAATGGATAAGATATAGGCCGTCACACTGGACACAGCCCCTTGTATTACTGCAGCCCCTGTACACAGTGTACTACTCAGCAGCACTGCAGCCCCTGCGTGTGAGCACTGCAGCACTGAGTTAGTTAGTTAAATCTAGAGATGAGCGGGTCCGGATTCCCGAGATCCGACAGATCCGAATATCGGGGATCCAGGCCAGATCCGAGCCGGCTCAGGAGTTCCCGCCTGAATTCCGGACCAATAACGAGGCCGAACGTCATCATCGCGCTGTCGGATTCTCGCGGGAGCGGGATCTTATAAAAGACGCACGCGCGCCCGCCATCTTCACTCCAATCTTGGAGAGGGAAGAGGGTGGTTGGGAAGCTCCGTGTGCTCCGTGCTGTGCTCTGTGCCATGTGCTCCGTGACCTGACCTGTGCCCTCATTGCCTTGTGCTGTGCTCCGTGCCATGTGCTCCGTGCTGTGCTGTGCTCCGTGACCTGCCCTGTGCCCTCACTGCCCTGTGTTGTAGACTTGAGAGTCAGTGACTGTTTATAGACCTGAGCCCTGTAGTGTGATTTAACTAACTAGGTGCTGCAGTGCTCACACGCAGGGGCTGCAGTGTCCACTGTCCAGGGGCTGTCCTGTGGCCCGTGCCCTGTTGTGATTTATTTAGCCCTAAGCCCTGTGTTGTGATTTATTTAGCCCTGAACCCTGTGTTTTTTGTGATTTAACTAGAGATGTGCGGCGGCCACTTTTTCGGGTTTTTGTTTTTGTTTTGGATCTGGATCTCCCTTCGTGTTTTGGATCTGGATTGGTTTTGGCAAAACCACCTTTGCGGGTTTTGGTTTTGGTTTTGGATCTGGATTTTTTTGGAAAAATGCTAAAAATTGCTAATAATTTTCGGGCCTGTTTTTGCCCCTAAAGTGTTATTAAGCTCAATAACATTAGTTTCCACTCATTTCTAGACAATTTTGATCACTTCACAGCTCACAAAATCGTTTTCATATACTGTAGTAGGGCCATAAGGTTATCCCGAGGTAGCTGGATGACTAAGCTAGGCGACAGCAGAGGGCATCACATACATGTGGACCTTACACTTCCAACCTGGCACATGTTGGAAGCAGAGCAGCACTACAGGGGCAGACAGGGTGGCAGTTTAATAACCCCCCCCCCCTTGTAGCTGCGCTCCTCTGTTAGAACCTCCACACAAGTACCAAGAGCCCAATGTGGATTGATTTTGCAGTTTGGCATGTGCAGCCAAGGAGCAGTGGGTGTTTGGTGCAGCATTGACTGTGTCTGCAAGGTAGTATCTGATTGGATCAGTTTAATATCTAACAAGACCCCTATCTGGCGTGAGGTCACGTGGTTTTGTGAAGTTACCTCCTTATCAAACTTGATCAGACTGGCTATGCGTGCGTTCCATTTCCTCCCTCACCACTTCACCACATTACATGTGTTCCTCCCGAAGCCACGCACTTGGTCTAGTACGCTGACCATCAGCAGCTGTTGGGACTTCTTCTTCCCAAACATTTATCAATCCATCCATACTATCCCAAAAGGAGGATAAATACTCTGGATGTCACTGATGACATATATTTTTCCCCAATAGAGAAGGACCGATCTTCGTTCAAAGCTATACTAGTAGCTGCGCTCCTCTGGTAGAAGATCCAATCAAGTACCAAAACCCCTGTTTGGCTTGATTGTGCACTCTTCCTCATGTTCAGCCAAGGAGCAGTGGGTGTTTCGTGCAGCACTTATTTAGTCTGCAAGGTAGTATCTGATTAGATCAGTTTAATATCTAACAAGACCCCTATCTGGCGTGAGGTCACGTGGTTTCTGAACGCTGGGAGCATTACCAGTTGCCTCCTCATCCATCACCTAATGGGTGGAGGGGGGTGGGGTAATTGGTGGCAGGGGTGGGGTAATTGGTGGCCTCCACCTCTCTAGGGCCCCAGGTTAGGAGATCCCTATATAGTCTACCCTTATAGACCGCTATCTATATAGTAGGGTCAATTAGTCTGCGACATCTGTCACCCAATTCACCGCTAAGGTTAATTTGTTTGAGCTGGCTGGCTAGGTGTGTTTTCCCTTACCTCCGTGACCACTTCACCAAATCACGTGTGTTCCTCCCGAAGCCACGCACTCGGTCTAGGAATGAATAAGACCATGGATGTCCCTGAGGACATGTTTTCATCCATTATGGATGGGGTGGAGAGCGAATCACCCATCTCCCCACCATTCATCCATCAAAGATTTAAAAACTTATGACGCTACAAAGAGCCAACAAATGACGCAGAAAGAGGTGCAAGAAAAAGATTTGCTGGGGCCCTGCCACCCAGCCATCCATCCGGGACATCCCATCCAAAAAGAAGTACGATAGGAAGGGATAAGACCATGGATGTCCATGAGGACATATTTTCATCCATATTGGATGATGTGGAGAGAGAAACCACCCATCTCCCCACCATTCATCCATCAAAGGGGTAAAAAATCAGGACGCTACAAACAGCCAACAAATGATGCAGAAAGAGGTGCAAGTAAAAGAATTGCTGGGGCCCTGCCACCCAGCCATCCATCCTGGACATCCCATCCAAAAAAGAAGTACGATAGGAATGGATGAGACCATGGATGTCCATGAGGACATATTTTCATCCATAATAGATGATGTGGAGAAAGAAATCACCCATCTCCCCACTATTCATCCATCAAAGAGGTAAAAAATCTGGACGCTACAAACAGCCAACAAATGACGCAGAAATAGGTGCAAGTAAAATAATTGCTGGGGCCCTGCCACCCAGCCATCCATCCAGGACATCCCATCCAAAAAAGAAGTACGATAGGAATGGATGAGACCATGGATGTCCATGAGGACATAGTTTTCATCCATAATGGATGATGTGGAGAAAGAAATCACCCATCTCCCCACCATTCATCCATCAAAGAGGTAAAAAATCAGGACGCTACAAACAGCCAACAAATGATGCAGAAAGAGGTGCAAGTAAAAGAATTGCTGGGGCCCTGCCACCCAGCCATCCATCCTGGACATCCCATCCAAAAAAGAAGTACGATAGGAATGGATGAGACCATGGATGTCCATGAGGACATATTTTCATCCATAATAGATGATGTGGAGAAAGAAATCACCCATCTCCCCACCATTCATCCATCAAAGAGGTAAAAAATCAGGACGCTACAAACAGCCAACAAATGACGCAGAAATAGGTGCAAGTAAAAGAATTGCTGGGGCCCTGCCACCCAGCCATCCATCCAGGACATCCCATCCAAAAAAGAAGTACGATAGGAATGGATGAGACCATGGATGTCCATGAGGACATATTTTTCATCCATAATGGATGATGTGGAGAAAGAAATCACCCATCTCCCCACCATTCATCCATCAAAGAGGTAAAAAATCAGGACGCTACAAACAGCCAACAAATGACGCAGAAATAGGTGCAAGTAAAAGATTTGCTGGGGCCCTCCCACCCAGCCATCCATCCGGGACATCCCATCCAAAAAAGAAGTACGATAGGAATGGATGAGACCATGGATGTCCATGAGGACATATTTTCATCCATAATAGATGATGTGGAGAAAGAAATCACCCATCTCCCCACCATTCATCCATCAAAGAGGTAAAAAATCAGGACGCTACAAACAGCCAACAAATGATGCAGAAATAGGTGCAAGTAAAAGAATTGCTGGGGCCCTGCCACCCAGCCATCCATCCGGGACATCCCATCCAAAAAAGAAGTACGATAGGAATGGATGAGACCAGGGATGTCCATGAGGACATATTTTCATCCATAATAGATGATGTGGAGAATGAAATCACCCATCTCCCCACCATTCATCCATCAAAGAGGTAAAAAATCAGGACGCTACAAACAGCCAACAAATGACGCAGAAATAGGTGCAAGTAAAAGATTTGCTGGGGCCCTCCCACCCAGCCATCCATCCGGGACATCCCATCCAAAAAAGAAGTACGATAGGAATGGATGAAACCATGGATGTCCATGAGGACATATTTTCATCCATAATGGATGATGTGGAGAAAGAAACCACCCATCTCCCCAACATTCATCCATCAAAGAGGTAAAAAAATTAGGACGCTACAACAGCCAACAAAACGACGCAGAAAGAGGTGCAAGATGACATTGTCCTTGGGCCCTCCCACCCACCCTTATGTAGTATAGAGGACATGCACTGTTTAACAAACCAATCATTTCAGCGACAGGGACTTCAGCGGCAGGGACTGTCAACTGTGGCTGAAATGATTGGTTTGTTTGGGCCCCCACGAAAAATAAATGGCAATGGGCATTGCACAAACTGGCTTTACAAGATGTCATCCTCAGCATCAGATTCCTCAGCCTCATCCTCTTCTTCACACACAATTAATTCGTCGTCGCTGGAATCAACCAATACAGGAGGACTGTGTGTATTAGGAGGACGTAAGTGCTGGTGAAGGAGGTCAAGTTCGTGGAATTTGAAATTCATTTTTATGAACAACATCTTCTCCACGTTTTGTGGAAGTAACCTCCTACGCCGATTGCTTACAAGGTTCCCAGCTGCGCTCAGTGTTCCCTCTAAGCTGTGCGCACGTACACAACTTGAGGAGCGTGCGCACATACATTACAACTCAGCGCACAAAGCATCATTTTTGCAATTGTGGACTCAATTAATGTGTGTTTCACCCATTAAATACATTGTGTGCTGTGTTTTGAATGTTTAAATATTTAATATCATTTTGAAGTAAAGTTAACACAAATGCTGAACGTCATTTTCCAGTTATATATCAGTGACGCACAAAAATGTAAATTTCCTTCCAAAATTGCACAGCCAAAATCTTTTGCCGCACACAGCCTTCGTAAAATTAGAGGGAACATTGGCTGCGCTGAAGACTCTCTCAGAATATACACTGGAGGGTGGACAACTTAAGTAAAGCAAAGCCAGTTTGTGCAAAGGACGCCACATTGCCTTTTTTTTTGCCAATAATGGAATGGACAATCTGACATACCTATATCGATGCTATCGGCAAAGTAGTCATCCACCATTCTTTCAATTGTGATAGCATCATAGTCAGTAGCAGTCGACATGTCCATTATGCTAGGAAGCTCCTTCAGTCCGGACCAGATGTCAAATATATTTCCGGACTGAATAGTAGTGGGTCTCCTAGGAAAATTTAGCTTTTTCCTCGCAATCCCAGTGGTAGAAATTGAAGGAGAAGTTGTGTGCCTGCCACTTTCCGCTTCAGCTGACAAATTTTGGAGCAAAAGGTCTTTGCACCTCTGCAGATTTGTTCCCATTGGTAACAAAGACACAATGTAAGACTTAAACCTAGGATCCAGTATTGTCGCCAAAATATAATGATCTAATTGTAAGATATCGACGACCCTTGGATCCTTGCTAAGTGAACTAATAGCGTGATCCACTAGTCCTACATATTTAGCAGATTCACTGTGCTTCAACTCCTTCAATTTCGCCAACTGGTTTTGCAAAAGGCCTATCAAGGGAATGACCTGGCTCAAGCTGGCAGTGTCAGAACTAACTTCGCGTGTAGCAGCCTCAAAGGGCTGCAGGATCTTGCACACCACGGAAATTATTCTCCACTGAGCTTGACTCAGGTGCATTCCCGTTCCTCTCCCTATGTCATAGGTCGAGGTGTAGGTTTGGATGGCCTTTTGCTGCTCCTCCATCCGCTGAAGCATATAGAGGGTGGAATTCCACCTCGTGACCACCTCTTGCTTCAGCTGATGGCAGGGCAAATTTAGCTTTTCTTGCAAGTCTTGCAATCTCCTGCACGCACTTGCAGAATGGCGAAAATGTCCACAAATTTTCCGAACAACTGACAACATCTCTTGAACACCCCTGTCCTTTTTCAAGAAATGGTGCACCACCAAATTTACTGTGTGAGCAAAACATGGGACATGTTGGAATTCGCCCACATGTAATGCACTCACAATATTGGTGGCATTGTCGGATACCACAAATCCCAAGGAGAGTCCAAGTGGGGTAAGCTATTGCGCAATGACTTCCCGTAGTTTTTCTAGGAGGTTTGCCGCTGTGTGCCTTTTACTGAAACCGGTGGTACACAGTGTAGCCTGCCTCTGAATAGCAATGGTAGATGATGTTGCTGCTGCTGTTGGTGCTGCTGCTGAAGGCAATACATCCACCCAGTGAGCAGTCACAGACATGTAGTCTTTTGTTTGCCCTGTTCCGCTTGTCCACATATCCGTGGTTAAGTGGACAGTGGGTACAGAGGCATTTTTAAGGACAGTAACAACGCTTTTTTTAATGTCCGTGTACAGTCTGGGTATTGCCTTTCTGGAGAAGTGGAACCTAGATGGAATTTGGTAACGGGGACACAGGATCTCTAGCAACTGGGTAAAACCCACAGAATTAATTGCGGATACTGGACGCACGTCTATTACCAACATAGTAGTTATGGCGTCAGTAATACGCTGTGCAACGGGGTGACTGCTGGCATACTTCATCCCCCTTTCAAAGGATTGACTTACAGTCAGTTGCTTGGCTAAGTGATCAGGACTAGCATTCCTGGTCCCCTTCCTGGAAGCAGCAGCAGCACCAGCAGCAGCAGCAGAAGCAACAGGTGTACCTGATAAGGATGCTTCTGAGGAATCCAGGATAGGAGAGGTTTCAGTCAGGATCATGACATTGGGTGCAGGACTACTTCCCAATCCCATAATCTCTGAGGATGGGGATGATGCAGTTGTTTGAGGAGATTCCAGGACCTTGGATTTAACAGAGAAAGGGGAGCAGGACAGTGACGCTGGGCGGGCTGCTACATGTTTGTTCACAGTTTCTTTTGACAAAAACTTCTGATGGATGCGCTGCAAATGACGTAACAGTGAGGAGGTCCCAAGGTGCTGCACGTCCTTACCTCTACTTACAATAGCTTTGCAAACACTACACACGGCTTGACAGTTGTTGTCCGGATTTGGGTAGAAATAATTCCATACATACGAGGTGGATTTTTTGGTCTTTTGCCCTGGCATGACAATGGGCTTTTCCACACCCCGGACAACAACTGTCTCCGTCGGTGCCTTAAAACAAACAACATCATCCTCAACATCGTCATCATCCGCATCCCCTCTGTGTGCCAGCTTCACCAACAGAATCCACATCCAATTCCTCAGAAGCATCCTCAATAACCAGGTCAAAATCTTGACTGGGGATGCTCTTGCACACACTTGCAGAGGGCATGCAAATGGTGGAATGAACCTCCTCTTCACAAACAGTATTTGAAAGGTCCGGCTCACATATGGCATCCGCGGACACACTTAGATTTTCCTCTGGGATTTGTGACATTTGTGAACTCGCCTTTGTCTTAAAAACTTTCATTCTTTTTTTTTGTAGTAGCAGAAGGGCTACCATCATTCTTCTGAGAAGCTGTACCATCAGTCAGAAACAAAGGCCAAGGCCGTAGCCTTTCCTTCCCACTGCGTGTGGTGAACGGCATATTGCCAATTTTATTTTTCTCCGCACGTGACTTAATTTTTTTTTTATGGACCATTGTAAAAAGAGATTTCTGCTTTGCTTTTACATGGCCTCTAGGCCTTTGACCATCGGCCTTGCCATCATGAATCTGACTGGTGGTAGCAGCTTCAGAAGTTCTATCAGGTTGCTGATCTCCCACTATTTCCTCCTCCATCATCCTCCAAAAATTTGTTTTTGTTTTTTAATACTTTTATTTATTTTTCTGATTTTTTACACTGGACACAGCCTGTGACACTGGACACTGCCCCTGGTCACTGGACACTGCCCCTGGACACAGCCCGTTACACTGGATATATGTCGTCACACTGGACACTGGATATATGTCGTCACACTGGACACAGGATATATGTCGTCACAGTGGACACTGTATATATGTTGTCACACTGGACACAGGATATATGTCGTCACACTGGACACAGGATATATGTCGTCACACAGGACACAGGATATATGTCGTCACACTGGACACAGGAAATATGTCGTCACACAGGACACAGGATATATGTCGTCACACAGGACACAGGATATATGTCGTCACAGTGGACACAGGATATATGTCGTCACACAGGACACAGAATATATGTCGTCACACTGGACACAGGATATATGTCGTCACACAGGACACAGGATATATGTCGTCACACTGGACACAGGATATATGTCGTCACACTGGACACAGGATATATGTCGTCACACTGGACACAGGATATATGTCGTCACACTGGCCACTGGATATATGTCGTCACACTGGACACAGGATATATGTCGTCACACTGGACACTGGATATATGTCGTCACACTGGACAATGGATATATGTCGTCACAGTGGACACAGGATATATGTCGTCACTGGATACAGGATATGTCGTCAGTCGTCACACTGGACACAGGATATATGTTGTGAGTGACTCGTGACACTGGACAATGGAAAAGATATAGGCCGTCACACTGGACACAGCCCCTTGTATTACTGCAGCCCCTGTACACAGTGTACTACTCAGCAGCACTGTAGCCCCTGCGTGTGAGCACTGCAGCACTGAGTTAGTTAGTTAAATCACAAAAAACACAGGGTTCAGGGCTAAATAAATCACAACACAGGGCTTATGGCTAAATAAATCACAACAGGGCACGGGCCACAGGACAGCCCCTGGACAGTGGACACTGCAGCACCTAGTTAGTTAAATCACACTACAGGGCTCAGGCCTATAAACAGTCACTGACTCTCAAGTCTACAACACAGGGCAGTGAGGGCACAGGGCAGGTCACGGAGCACAGCACAGCACGGAGCACATGGCACGGAGCACAGCACAGGGCAGTGAGGGCACAGGTCAGGTCACGGAGCACATGGCACAGAGCACAGCACGGAGCACACGGAGCTTCCCAACCACCCTCTTCCCTCTCCAAGATTGGAGTGAAGATGGCGGGGCGCGCGTGCGTCTTTTATAAGATCCCGCTCCCGCGAGAATCCGACAGCACGATGATGACGTTCGGCCTCGTAATTGGTCCGGAATTCAGGCGGGAACTCCCGAGCCGGCTCGGATCTGGCCCGGATCCCCGATATTCGGATCTGTCGGATCTCGGGAATCCGGACCCGCTCATCTCTAATTATTATTATTATTATTACAGAGTTACAATTTAAAAGTTTTGCAGTTGGAATCTTTAACTTTTACATTTACAAAAGCTCAAATCATGTGTAAATTAATAGTGTGTTTCAAGTATGGATGAGCAGGTTGGGAGTTTGGGAATCCAAACACCACCAACAGTGGAGTAGCTTGGTTCCACGGTGCCCAGAGCAAGGGCATGTTTCGCGCCCCCCCCCCCCCCCTGCACGACAAAAAGGAGGACTGTCCTTGCTCGTTGCCAAGGGGGACTGACCTTGCTCGTTGCTAAGAGGACTGACCTTGCTAGTTAATAATAATAACAGGACCCCACAGGCTGCTCCCCCTGTATAATCACAACATGACTCCACAGGCTGCTCCCCCTGTATAATAAAAGGACACCACAGGCTGCTCCCCCTGTATAATAAAAGGGCACCACAGGCTGCTCCCCCTGTATAATAATAATAATAATAACAGGACTCCACAGATTGCTCCCCCTATATAAAATAAGGCTGCTCCCCTGTATAATAATAATAATAATAATAATAATAATAATAGGACCCCCACAGCGCTCACCCCTTGACCCCTGGATAGGGTCTCTGGTGCCAGGGATGCTGCGCCATGATGTTGATGGCCGCTGTGCCCGGCATCAGTCAGTGGGGAAAGTTAAAACCCAGCGAGCGCTCTCAAATCGCGCATGTGCCGGTTTGAGACGTTTGAGGCAGGGAGGCAGCGCCATGACGTTGATGCCGTTGTGACGGCATGGCGCCGCATCCCTGCCACCGGCTTCCCAAACTGACGCATGCGCAGTGAGAGCGCTCGCCGGGTTTTAACTGTCTCCAGTGCAGACTAATGCCAGGCACAGCGGGGAGCGGGCAAGCAGGGTGGGGGTATAATTTCGGAAGATGTCACCGCGCTCAATTCTATGTATGGCTGGCGCTGCCAACTGTTAAGGATACCCCACTCCTTTCATCAAAATGAAAATAGGAAAAGACGTTGGCGCTGCCAATTATGTTAAAATGTTGGAGTGCCACACACTCCTGACTGTCAATGTGGCATATCACTATATGCTGACCCAAGGTACAGAATGGTTGTAATGCTCCTATTACCAATTTGGTAATAAACAGACAATCTAAACTATATGTGAAATCTTTAATCTAAGCATAAGAGTACACAATAAGGGTAGGGGGCTGGGTGTGCATAAAATAGTCTTTTAAAAGTCAATAATGTCTCTGTGGTTGAGGAGGTCGTGCTACAGGGAGCAGGCGTCCCCACTCCCTGTAGTGCACGCCTCCCTAATAGGTAACTGAAAAGTCTGTACAATAGGCACACAATGTGGCACAGAGGTCCCCCGCCATTGGATCAGTCCCTCGGTGTCGCTGGCACTATGGTGTGCTGCGGGGTCTCCCAGGTAGTATCTGCGGTGTCTCCTTCACTGGAGCTCAGCGCTGCTCCATCCGGCTGCCCGGTGCACGCCTGCTGATGACATCACCAGGCGTCAGACTTTGCTGCGCGACTCCAAACTTCTTGCTGAAAGCCTCTGAGAGGATGTGGGTGATGGTGTAGGCTACTCTTGGGGCGATGTTCGATGTTTCCAATGCGTTTAGGCTCATATAGAGCCTTTTTCAAGGATTTTCAAGCAGGGCTGGGGGAGCCGGCGGGGGAGTTCCGCCCTAGCTACGCCTCTGGCCACCAAGCACCCCCGACCCGAGCTCTGCTTGGGTATTCCCAGCCAGGCTTGGAGCTCAGAATGAGGCAAACCATCATCATCTTGCACTGGATCTCGCGAGATCCGGACAGCATTTATAAGTCCGGGTGGCTCTTTGCCATCTTCACTCCAGCATTGGAGACGGAACTGGGAGGAAGGGTCCATGTCACTGGTGGTCTGGTGTTGAGCACGTGGGGTGAAGACCTGGTGCTGCCCAGTGCTGGTGTCCTGTGCTGCCATAAGCCCAGTCCTGTGGTGCCTAGTGCTGGTGTCCTGTGCTGCCTTGTGCTGCCATAAGTCCATTGGTGCTGCTGTATAAGTGCAGTCCAGTGATACTGCTTGATAAGTTATGTCCAGTGCTACTGCCATTAAGTCCATTAGTACTGCTGGATAAGTCCATTCCAGTGATACTGCTGCATAAGTCCAGTCCAGTGATACTGCTGTATAAGTCCAGTCCAGTGATACTGCTGTATAAGTCCAGTCCAGTGATACTGCTGCATAAGTCTAGTCCAGTGATACTGCCATTAAAGCCCAGTGATACTGCTGCATAAGTCCAGTCCAGTGATACTGCTGCATAAGTCCAGTCCAGTGATATTGCTGCATAAGTCTAGTCCAGTGATACTGCTGCATAAGTCCAGTCTTTTGATACTGCTGTATACGTCCAGTCCAGTGGTACTGCCGTTAAAGTCCATTGGTACTGATGCAAAAATCCAGTCCAGTGATACTGCTGAATAATCCAGTCCAGTGATACTGCTGTATAAATCCAGTCTAGTAATACTGCTGCATAAGTCCAGTCCAGATGCTGACTGCATGTTGATCCGGTTCTCCCAGTTCTCCATCTTGCACCTCTTTTTTAGGTTGGGGTCCAAATGCACCAATCATTCCAGCCACAGTTGTTGCAAAGCCTATCACTGAAATGGTTTGCTAAACACTGCATGTCCTGTTTATGTAGGACAATTTCACCTTGCACCTCTTTTTTTTGGTTGGGGTCCAAACAAACCAATTATTTCAGCCACAGTTATGGCAGACCCTGTCGCTGAAGTTATTAATTTGTTAAACTGTGTAAGTCCTGTTAATACAACATAAGGGTAGGTGGGAGGACAATTACATCTTGCGCCTATTTTCTTTGCATTATGTGCTCTTTGAAGCATTTTTTGCTACAGGTTTTAAAACCGCCATCCTGTCTGCCGCTGCAGTGCCACTCCTAGATGGGCAGGTGTTTGTGCTCCCACTTGACTTAGCATAGTCATCCAGCTACTTCCGTGCAATATTGTGAGGTGTGAGGTGCTCAGAATAGACTGGAAAATAGTGGAAATTAATGTTATTGATAATAACGGTTTTATTCACAAACCCCAGATCCAAAACACAAAACACGGAAGGGTAGTGTTTCAAAACAGATCAAGATCCAAAACACGGCTGAAGATTCAGACACAAAACACAAAAAGTAGCCTGTGAACATGCCTAGTTTCAAGAGATCTTATTGTTGAGGAAAATGTATAATATTAAACTTTACAATAATAATTTTCTATGTTGGCTGTTTAAACTCAAATCAGAAAGCACTAAAAACTTAGAAAATTCAGTTTCTCTTCAGAGTTCCTGAAGCTAAAACATTATTAGTCACTTTGCAATAAAAAGATTTCCTGTCAGTTATTGTTAGGCCAGCAGGGTGGGCTGTCCCTATGTCTATGACTGTAAATGTACCTCAAAGCTTTTTGCAGCATCCCTAGTGCTCCAAATTCAAGCTGTAGTGATGTACTTAGTCATGTAGGCACACGTTTTCTTCCTATACATCAGATATTGTGCAGGCTTTAGTTATGAATGCTAAAATTAAAACGTTATTATATATGTGTTAAACATATAGATGATTACAATAGGGTGCAGAATAGTCATACTGTAAATAAACAAAGCAAATAAATGATTGATCATTATAGTGGCTTAAATCTTTTATGTTACTGTAAGTATTTAAAAAAAAATTATATTTGATGGACAAGCATATTGGCTTATTTCTTATTTCTGCAGTGTTTTAAGATAAACCTTTAATTTTTGAATTCTAGTGTTAATTTAAAATCATTCCTTTTAAATAATGCTTTAACAAAAAATGATGGTAAAATGTATTTATTTTGTGCTGCAAGAATTTTTTTTTAAGTAGCATGTTTTCTTTTCACACCGGAAAGTGTTTTAACAAATAATGGGTGACATTTAATAGTATTACTACCGTTTTCACACATTGGCCAGTATTCAATGCCTCTGATTCGCCGTATTTTCTGGCGAATCAGGCAATTCGCCTGGTTTACAGCGAATTTTCTCACAGGAAAAACAATTCGCCATATTCAATGGAGGCAATTCGCCACAAATGAACAGCGAATGTCTGCCGATTCGCCGTAAATGATTCTCCACAATTCGCCTGTGATTTTCAATGGGGTTTTTAGTGGAATTCGCCGACAGTGTATTCAATGCTCAAATGGAGAACTGCTTTCTCCATTGATTTTCGCCATCATTCTCCATTTCACATTCGTCATCTTTTTTAGGTGAACTGGAATGTGATCCTTTAAAATGATGGGGTTTTTTATTTTTTGGGGGGTGTAAAAAAATCAGTTATTACATTATTTTTTATGAGTCTTTCTATTTTTTAACTGGACAAGTAACACAAATATATTTTTAATTTTTAATTCTTTTTGTTTTAACATACCATATGCAGGGGGCGCTGCTGGTCACATTACATATGCTGTGCGGCTGATTCACTTACATATTGCAGGGCGGCCCCGCTGATCTCAAATAAGGGTTGCAGGGACCCCCTGCCCACTGGTGGGTGGCATGCAGTGGGGTCTGGCAGCGCAGGGTCATGTCAGGTAGCGCTGGTGGGCAGGAGGTCCCTGCAGTGTATGTGAGATCAGTGGCGGGGTCCCTGCAGTGGATGGGAACTAGTAGTTCTCATCCACTGCAGGGACCCCGCCGTTGATCTCACATACACCGCAGGGACATCCTGCCAGACCCTGCTGCATGCCACCCACCAGCGGACAGGCGGTCCCTGCAGCCCTTATGTCAGATCAACGGCGCCCCCCGCCCGTTCAGTAAAGTGCGGACCGCTGCGGAGGGGAAAGGGGGGGGGCACCTGGAGGAAGATGCCGCTCAGCAGCCCGGGGACCTCTCAGCCGAGGTCCGACACCCGACACGCAGCCCGCTCTGCTCCCCGACCCCAGAAGGGCAACACATGGGAGACTGACCTGACAGTAGGGAGAGACGGCTCCAGCAGGAGCAGCAATAGCAGACCTCCGGCTCCAGCAGCCCCAGCGCGGTGATAGCAGATGTCAGCACTCCACTGGGACTGCTGGAGCCGGAGGTCTGCTACTGCTGCTGCTGCTGGACCCGTCCCTGACCTGAGGCTGTGAGGGGGCACCTGGCGGCATCAGCGGGCTCCCCCGCTGTGACTCCGCTCCATCCCCTGCAGTGGCAGTATAGCCGCAGAAGCAGGGGAGAGTGCCGGGAGCGGTATTCGCTGTAGGGGGGAATTTTTGCCGTCAGGGGTGGAGAGCCCCTGACGCGTTGAATAGGGCGGACGGGCGGCTGCCCGGCGAATTGCCCTACAGGGAGAATTGAGGCGAAAGTGCAGCGAATCCTACACAGGATTCGCTGCCGCCCGCGATTCTCCACATTGAATACCTGCCATTGTTTTAGGATACGAATTGTGGCAAAAAATTGCACGGTTCTTGTGTAGTTTCACGGCGCCAGCATGGCGCCATGCTACTTCTGGGTTGGGTACGCTCGCCAAACTATCTAAAATAAAGTAACTTAACTCCATGCCAACGTGGATAGTTCATACCCCCACTATCCACGTTGGCATGGAGTTGATTTTAGATAGCTTGTCGAGCGTAGCGAGCCACCGAGCCCGCAGCGTGGGCGAGCGAAGTGAGCCCCGCTGGCGCCGTGAAACTACACAAGTACCAATTGCACTTTTTGCCATGAATTCGCACTTGAATTCACATTTCAAATCGCATCTAGATGTTTTCCAATTATAAAGTATAAAATTCGCAAATTTAATGGTATGCGATTTTTATGCCATGGTACTAAAAATCGCCAAGCAAATAAACCAGGTTCTGCTGGTGAAGTTGACAGAACCATGCACAGATCCTTGAGATCTGTACATGGTTCTGTCCAAAAAAAGGTTGACATGTTAAAAAACGGTGTGTGGTTCCCCTTCCTGAGCATAACCAGCCCCAGCTCAAAGAATCGGTCCTGGTTTTGTAAAATCACGGGTCAAAACAAATAGGGTTCCCCTGGATTTTATAAAACCAGCACCAGGCTCAAGGGCTGGTCCTGGTTCTCAAAATATGGGGGACAAAATTAGTAGGGTTCCCCCGTATTTCAAGAACCAGCAATGGGCCCAACCAGCCAACAGGGTAATGCCTCAACCGGGGGGGGGGGACTTTTTATACAAGTCCCCCCGGCCAAAGAGTCACCCCCTGAGCAGTCAGCATGGGCATACAGAGTAAGGTGCAGAGGGACAAACGGGATTGGTTCTATATCCCGGCGTTCAAAATCCCGACGCTGGAATCCCGACCGCCGAAATCCCCACAAGGGGGATGTGGATCACCCCCCCTTGCAGGCTCACTGCGCTTGCCACGGAGCGGGCCCGGTGCCTCGCTACACTTGGCACACTAAGGTCGGGATTCCGAAGTCGGGATTTTGAATGCCGGGATTCCAACCGCCGGGATTGTAACTGCTTCCCAGACAAACACAGACTCTTCATGTGGTATGTATGTGTATATATATATATATATATATATATCCCCTGCAGTTACCCATTGACCAAGTTTAAACTGCCTTTCCTCTGTGTTTTGACAGTGACATATTCTCCCATGCAGTTTGCGGCCAGTAATGACAAGTGCAAGAGGGCCCCCTTGTCTAAAGTACGACGGGGGCCCCTGAAGGTTTAATCTGGCACTGCCTAGCGAGCAGGTAAATGCAGCCTGTGTAAAACATGCCCCCCTTGCCGAGGAAATCCCCACATTAGCATGAAAGGGTATTTGTACTGTAACACTTCCTCTGGCATGCGGCCACAAAATCATTTGATGGTCGCTCACCAACTAATGATCTCTCCAGCCTTTGCTCTGAAAATATCTTTGCTTACTTTTCAGATGCTCGCTACCCGCTGAAATAGGGGGCGGGCACTGACTTCCTTCTGATGAAACCGTTTGCGTAATGACAGAGAAACACGTCAAGGGCTTTGGGGTTCCCTATCCATACCTGCATCATTCAGCAGATCAGACCTTTCACCCCTGTTTGGGCTCTGGACTCTCTCCCTGCTGGAGAATAGAATAGAATCAACTTACGCACACTAGGAATTTTTTGTGGATAGCAGTGCAGCATCAAACAGGGGTAAGGGGGGTGACATTACGCATTCCATTTCTAGCTACGACTATGATGGATAGGTCGCCAAGTAGGGTCAAGTTGTTTGGATGTTAATATTGGGACTGCATTCGCTTTGATTGGATTGTTCAGGTGATAGACGGCTAACGAAAAGAAGCTTCTTGCGGATCTGGATGTTTTGGCGGGGACAGACCTGAACCATCTTACGGATGGTAGGATGTTGAACAGGTTGTGACCGGGATGCAGCTTGTCCTTCGCGATCTTCTCAGCGCGTTTCCTTACCCTGGATGAGAACAGATCCCTTGTGCTATTATAGCCGGAGTGCTATCCACCAATATACTCACCACTACAGCCGCTTCACACGCACCTTCCCGACCATCTCTGAGCAGGTGAAGCTCACACCCTGCTGAATACATCGTAGAGCAGGTGAGGGATGGCTTGCTCCCTGCCGAATACATCTACGGCGGTCCATCAACAGGCGACGGCTGCAGGGCGGGCATAGCTTGAGCTGTCCGGGCACCTCTAAACATCTCTGCTACCGCTGCTACCGGACATTATATTAGTGTGGTTTCTACATAAATATCACTGATGCCGGATAAACACTCAAGTCCTCTGGGGTAGACCTGAGGGTCCAACACAATTAAGTACCCGATTTGGGGTCCTCCTTTTTATCTCCTACAAGTGCAAATTCACAATTCCAAATAGGAGGGATACCGGTTTAATTGATTGCTGCCAGAGCAAAATAGGGTGGGATAGCATCTTGTTTTCAATACGTGACATTCTAATTGAAGGTGATTTATTTCACGAACACCTATTAACTAATTATAATTCTGGAACCGACCATGCTGATGATTTTTAGTATATTCATTTATTAGGAGTGTGTATATCTATTAATTATTGTCCTCAATACATCCCTGCAGGTAGACAGAGAAGACCAGCACCAGTCCATATCATGATTTTCAAATATGCAGATTTATTGTCCAAAACAGGACATCTCAATGCTCAATATACAGCATAGTGAAATGACACCCAACAGGCGAATACTCATCACTTAGCAGTCCTCATTTAGATCCTCGACGGCCGTTTCGGTGCCCACAGCACCTTTGTCAAGAGGGGTCATCAACCTACTAGCAGCTTAGAGATGCCTTACATAGGGCCTCACCTATTAATTATTGTCTATATTTTTATAATTCATTCACTTTTTTTAGGTCTTTTAAATATTATATGCGAATAAATCGATAATTTTTGTATCATTAAATTATCCAATCGTGTGGCACTCTCTTTTATATACACTAATGATAGTAAATTAAATTCCAATTGTATATATTTCTATTTAAACATTTTTCAACTGAACAATTGCCAGATTGTTGTTGGGAGCAGCCTCTAATAGCTTTTTAAGCCCTTATCATTTTTTTTATTATTATCTAATTGATTTAATTGGTATAATTCATTAATTATTGGAGCGTTCTCTAATTTAAATTTAAATTTATATAAGTTATTTTGTGCCCGATTGCTTTTCTGCTAAGTTCGTTAATGAACTCTCCAGCTTTTGCTCTGAAATGTCTTTGCTTACTTTTCAGATGCTCACTACCCGCTGAATTGGGTGTGGGCACTGTCATCATATGATGTCAGCCGCCCACCCCAAGGATGCCTGGGCATGCCTGCATTCACAGGGGTATGCTCAGCGTTTCCATGGGTGTGCCCACCATTTTTGTGGGCACGCACATAAAACACTGGGCAGTCCTGTGCATTTGCCCCATGCCCACCTCCACCCATCCTGTGAAACTCGCTGAGGGCTTTCGCTCCATTGGATTGCATATTTGTACATGTGAAAACACCAACCATCGGGACCAGGGACAATTAGGTCTGAATCTCCCACATAGTTTTATACTGTACATCAGGAGTCTTCAACCTGTGGCCCGCCGCCTGCCCACCAGGCTATATATATATATATATATATATATATATATATTCAGACTGAACCAGTGACCAGAGCACATCTATTAAGGGTAAGGATTGATTCCTGGAGCACCCCTGATTCTGTACTGAGTTTATCCCTTTTTAAATTGTATGAAGCTGGACCTACCTGATATCTAGCCCTTAAACCAATTGGGGTCCCCCCAGATCCTTTAGGAAGACCGTTATCATCATTTTTATCCACTATAGGTATAGCCACCTCTAAAGGCTCCTTTTTTGGAAAATTGTTGTTCAAAGGGAGAAAGGAATCTTTTATAGCAACATTGTTTGGAGAAAAATCTTTCCCCACCAACCGGTCCTCCTACATATACATTGGAAATAGTTAACCCCTGATGATGTCCCGCTAAAGGGGTGAAACGCGTTGGGGTTCTTTCTTCTGCTGTTTCCATGAACCAGAGATGTATCAATGACATGTACAAAGATCTGGAATAACCATAACCACTGTGTGGAAAGAAAATACTTTTTAATAAATATTTAAAGATTGAATGGACTTTTTTCCTATGTGCTAGATTTATATTGACTAAGGCTTGGTTGATCTAATTGGAGTGATCAACATTAGGGGCGAAAACTAACTCTCTCTCTCTCTCTCTCTCTCTCTCTCTCTCTCTCTCCTTCCCTGTAGGAGACAGAGGTCTGCTGTAGAGACCTTAAGTT
Organism: Crinia signifera; assembly: GCF_055691185.1. Taxonomy (NCBI): domain Eukaryota; kingdom Metazoa; phylum Chordata; class Amphibia; order Anura; family Myobatrachidae; genus Crinia; species Crinia signifera. The sequence goes on from NC_139219.1 coordinate 103,488,342, forward strand.
GCTGCTATTTATACCAGATGAACAGATATCCATGTTTACTATTGGGTAAGGTTACAGCCTAACAGGGATTGGCCTGATAGATATACTTAAACTTTTTATGGTGTTATATATTCACATAAACTAATTTTTATCCATACAAACTTCTCTTTGAGAACCTAAGTAAAATCTAGGATCAGGAATATCTCTAATTTTCACAAAAGAAATAAGGATTGTCACAACCCTTTAGAACCTATCTTTGCTGAAAAATTGTAAAACTGTTCCCCTCATAATGCTGTAATACCTGTGACATCTCAGTGAAGGATCAAAATAAACAATTATTGGATGAACGTTCTTTGCTTCATTGGAAGTGGATCACGATATATGGACCGTGTATTTAAATTATAGGCGCCATACCGCTATTGGGTTATATATATGGTTTTGTACACCTTGAAAACGGGGAGTGTTGTCCCCGAAACGTCGGTCACCATTGTGCAATAAAATTTGCTGTCACAAGCAGTGTTCCCTCTAAGCTGTGCGCGTGTGCGCGCGCACACAACTCGCCGAGCCCGCGCACAGACATTACAACTGAGCGCACAAAGGTTAAAATCTTGTTTTAGTGTGCCACGAGTTTAATAAGGTTGAAAATCACTGCTATAGTCTATATGTGTGGTGTGTGAAGTCTGTAAACATTCAAATTGCTTTATTAACTCAACAGAACTCGAAACCTAGGCCTGTATACGTTATGTGACGCACAAAAATGTACATTTCCTTCCAAATTTGCACAGCAATATCTTTTTCTGCACAAAGCCTTCGTAAAATTAGAGGGAACATTGGTCACAAGCCCGTTGGAGTGCCGCTGATTGTTCTACAGCTGAGACCTACATTCCCCCTTGCCAGAGGGCACCCACGGCAGCTGCACAAGTACCCCGGGAGTGCCAGGCTGACACACACGGTGTATATATATATATACATATATATATATATGTATATATACATACATACATACATACATAAAGGTGGGGGGTGGATCGGCACCCGCCCTAAGTTCACAGCGGTGCTCCGGTGCCTACTGTAAATACGGATAGCAGGAGAGAGAGTAGCGGCACTCTGAGTCTGTTCAATCAGTCAAAAATACATTTAATGTAAAAAATGGTGCAAAGTAGATCCCAACGTTTCAGGGTGCTTAGACCCATTTGTCAAGGTGCAGAACGTTCTGCTGATTGAACAGACTCTGAGTGCCGCTACTCTCTCTCCTGTGACAGAAATCATGGGTAAGACATCATGCAGGCAGGTTTTCTACGGGGGCGGCGGTGCTGACTATCTATGGGGGCTGGCTGTGTGGTGCTGACTATCTATGTGGGGCTGGCTGTACAGTGCTGACTATCTATGGGGGCTGGCTGTGTGATGCTGACTATCTATGGGGGTGGGCTGTGCATTGCTTACTATTATTATTATTATTATTTTATTTATAAGGAGCCACAAGTGTTTTGCAGCACTGTACAAAGGAACAGTAAAGGGAGACAAAACTTGGCATAACATAGAATAAATAACAAAAATAGAGTACAAATAAAGAGCGCCACAGTTCAATACACATTACAGCTTGAATATACGTAGTGAGGACTCAATCTACATACTATAAGAGGCTTGAGGCCAATGATGGAGATGAGTATGCAGACGAAGATGGTCACTGAGTGTTTGAGTATAGGAGAGCTGTGAGTGAAATGTGAAGAGAAGAGGTCTTTGACAACAGGAGGCAAGAGGGCCCTGCTCGGAGGAGCTTACAATCTAGTAGGAAGGGGAGACAGACAGATTACAAGAGGTGCAAGCAAGTGGGTGGTGGCTAGATAGCAGGATGTAAACAGACAAGGGGTCAGAGAACCAGCTAGTTTATGCAGGACTAGTTTATGCAGTGGAAGGGTATGCTTTGATGAATAGGTGAGTTTTCAGTGCCCGTCTAATGGAGCGAGGGAGTGCATTCCACTGAAGGGGTGCAGCATGGGCAAAGTCCTGTACTCTAGCGTGGGAAGCAGTGATCAGGGTGGAGGAGAGATGACAGTCATCGGCCGACCGCAGAGGGCGGGAAGGTGTATGAATGGAGATGAGGTTAGATATATATGAAGCAATGGAATTAGAGATGGCCCTGTATGTGAGTGTGAGGTGTTTGAAGAGAATTCTGTAGGGGAATGGGAGCCAGTGCAGATTTTGTTGAAGCGGAGTGGCAGAATTAGAGTGGAGGGAGAGGAAGATAAGCCTGGCTGCAGAGTTGAGGACAGATTGGAGAGGAGCCAGTTGGGATCAAGCGAGGTCGCTCGATTCCAACTGGCTCCCGCTTGATCCCAACTGACTCCCCCTATCTATGGGGGGTTGGCTATGCGGTGCTGATTATCTATGGGGGCTAGCTGTCTGGTGCTGCCTATCTCTGGGGGGGGGGCTGGCTGCTGACTATCTATGGGGATGGGCTGGCTGACTTACTATGGAGGGGAGTGAAGGGTACTGTGCTGTATTGTGCTGACTGTCTATGGGGGTGGGGTGTATGTACTGAGTGTAAGGGCTGTGCTGATAATCTATTGGGGGTGTGGGGTTATGTGCTGAATATGGGAGTCTGCATTGATTATCTGTGAGGGGGCTGTGCTGTCTTTGGGGGGGTTGTGCCAACTATCTATGAGGGGGTTGTGCTGTCTATCTATGAAGGTTGTGCTTTATGGGGGGGCTGTGCTGTCTATCTATGAAGGGCTGTGCTGTATGGGGGGGTATGATGTCTATGGGGGCTGTGCTGTCCTTATGGGGAAGCTGTGATGCCTATGGGGGCTGTGCTAATACTGCAGTATACAGATGAAGCCATGCTCATCTGTAAAGCCAGCACGCCAAGATGACCCATCTCTGTGCACCAAACACCGGGATACGGGAGCATCTCACAGGCTTGTGCATCTTTTGCCGCAAATGGGGCGTACGTAGGTTTTCATAGTGCACAAAATACTATGTAAAATGTTTATCTAAATGGCAACATGAATTGCAACATAAGTGCATTCTTTATATTTTTTGGAACCATTAATTTGAGTATTTTAAGTAGCAGCAATATATTTGACAAGGTGGGAAAATTTTAGGATGACAACTTAATTTGTGTAACATTCTGTGCATTTATGTCTGAAAATACAGATATCATTACTTCTTCCAGATTGTTCACAAACAAAAGCATACGACAATTAAAATGACTACATCCAAAACTACAATTAAAACAAAGAACAGCTTTTGAAAGTCAATAGTGCACTATTATTAAATTTGAAACAAGTGTCATTTGTTTAGAATATCATTTTCATTGCATATTTCAAAGTGAAATGTGATATTTTTCCATGACAGGAAATGGCGTTATAGAAATAACCTCACCAACGTGGCAATTCGCTAGTGGATTCATAGCTCGGTTGCGGTTATTCCTCCTATGAAATATAGACCACGCAGTCAATAGGGTAAGCAATTCTCTGGGTTCCTTTCTGTAAGTACATTTCACAGCACTGTGGCCACATTTTAATTATTTTTTTTAATGTACTCATTAAGCAGTTCTCATTATGTTTTCCTTTTTTCCTTACTGTGATAACCCCTTTCTGTCCCACTTTGTAATGGATAATATAATTTTGCTCTTAAGTTGAAGGCTAACTCAATGCAGGCAAGAAAGCATATGCTGCAATATAGGAATATGCCCTTGGTGAAAACATCAATCATGAGATGGAGTAGGAACTGAAGTTTTTATTGTCTGACATTATTTTTCTTGCTATAATAAGAAATATAAAGTAACTCAAAATTTGTATTCCTTTTCTTAGAACTAATTTATGCTGTTTCATCAAATGATGGCTGCAGTGTTTTATTATCAGTATAATTTATAAGAAAACTGTCAGCATATTCTGGTGTTCTGTGGAGTTTAGCCATCAGAAAAATGTAATATATGACAACTTTTGATAAAAAAAAATACAAATATTACTTGTGATTACTTACAGTCTGTATGGCAGACATAACAACAACTATAGGGCCTAATTCAGTATTGATTGTTAATGTGAGAATTCTCAGCAAGGAGAATGTTGCCACAAATTTCGAGAGAATTGCATATGGATTGCTAATCGCAAACTGTTTTTGCCACATGTACATTTTTGAGTAGACTGGAAGTGGTCATGGCTGATTTCACAGACCCTCCTCAAAAACACTTGAGAACACGTGGGTCTTTTCTGACATATCCAGAAAACAGGTTTCCACACCCAAAAGCCGTCTTCCTTTCAGTCAAGCTCTGGCCACATTGCATTTACGATCCACACTTAGGAGGTTATTCTGGTTGGTGCGGCCAAACGTGCGTACGTTCTATATTAGCAGACGCTCTCCGTACGCGGCCGTTGGGGTTAAGTCCACCCACAAATCAGCCGCATACGTACGGGCAGAAACAACGTCGAAGGGGAGTGGCGTACAATTGAGCGTACGCCAACGTACACGGACGGATCAGCCCTTAGACTCCGACAACTGGCGTACAACAGAGCGTACGCCACCGTTTACGGACGTCTCTCGTCCGTCTTCCCGCCGACTTCTTGCGGAAATCTGAGCGTACGCCAGCTTGCACGGACGGGTCGCTATTGTTTTCAATGGAAAACTCAGCTGGCATACCCTTCACATATATGGACCTGCAAATCTTGCCTTTCAACTATAATTCAGACAATTAATTAATTATTCTAATTGTTATTCAATTATTGTTTTCTATTAACTCAATTGTCTACCTTAATAAAGACCCTAATAAAACAACATTTTAACCCTCATTACATGCATATTTGTTATGTTCTAATGTGGCATTTTAATCACTATCTATGTGTCCCCACATTGCTTTTACTTGTAAATAAATTTATGTTGGTGTTTGTGTGTATGTACTAAATTATGTCCCTAATTAGATTGATCTGATTTTTTTAACATGTATACCTACCCTGATGTTATGTGTGATGTTTTCATCTAACAACAATAAAAAATCATGCCTTTTCACTATGTGTTATTTCACCCCAAAACACACACATTCACACATCATTCATTACCCCTCACCTCAAATTACCAATATAACTTACATGACACATCTGTATGTACCTGCCCTTACAAACCCTCTCACATATTTATGATTAAAAACACAGCCAACTTCTAACTGAACATCAACTTTTTTTATTACTAATAGAAAATAACAATATGAAAAATAATTAAACAAGGGCCTGCAGTTGGGCGAAAAGAATATTTAAGTAGAGGATGGTCAGGAACATTTCCACTAGTATATGGGCCACCTCCTCCTGGTGCTGTTCAGTGTCTGTAGTGAAGGGGAAAAACACATTATAATTAATATATCATATACATAAATGTTTATTGCATTGTAACATAATATGAATTTGTGAGTTAAGTGTGAAGGCCACATACATTTTTCCACTACATTGAAGATGGGTATGCTGTAAACATGGTCCAAAATACTATTCTGTTGACACACACATACTGTACATATTACATAAAATTATAAAAATTACTCCTTATTGGATGAATGTATGCTGTATCCCAATTGGTAGTTTGGTTTTAGGGGACTCACCTCTAACCTCACAATTAGGCTGTGCTATTTAAGGGTTATGACATTGTTGCGGCTTAAGCACTCCTTACTTAGTAAAATGTTGACCATTGCTGTACTAATTATAGGCCTAAAGCTATGTTTGTAAAGCATGCATCCGCATGGCCTCACACACTATTAACAAAACAATCTATAAATTAATGTTGCACATCATGCTGGGAAGTGGAGTTACACAACACCTGGACCCACATAACCTCCACACCACTAATGTTGGATATGTCATTGGATGTACTGTTATGTCAATTATTCAAGGGGTGAGGCATGGCCACACTCCAAAAAACCACCAAGGGGACCCTTGTTCCTGGAGAAGGGCAGGCCACACCTCATGGTCGCCCTGCAGTGATATGTTGCAACTAATGTTGATGTTGGATACACATATGTGGTTGTTGTGATTGTTTATGTGTAGAAATGTGTATGTAAACATTAGACACATTAAATACTTACAGCAAGTTGAGCCATCCTGCTCGCCGCTGGTTGGGTGTCCGGTGGTTGGGGGGGGTCAGGAGCAAGGGGGATGGGATAGGACTTGGGATACAGGTAGTGGGTTGGAGTGGGGATTGGAGAGGTTTGGGGGTGGGTGGTGGGGAGGTGTAGGGGGGTTGGAAATGGGGTGGGGAGGGGGTGGGGGTAGGGGAGGGGTGGGGGTAGGGGTGTGGGTGGGGGTAGGGGTGGGGGTGGGGTTAGGGGAGGGGGTGGGGGTAGAGGTGTGGGTGGGGGTAGAGGTGTGGGTGGGGGTAGGGGTTGGGGTGGGGGTAGGGGAGTGGCTGGTGGAAGGGGATGTGGAAATTTTTTGGTCACCAGCAGGACCCATAGTCTCCTCATCTTCCTCCTCCTCTTCCTCCTCCTCTTCCTCCTCCTCTTCCTCCTCCCGGGCTGCCTGCTCCCGGGCTGCCTGCTCCCGGGCTGCCTGCTCCCGGGCTGCCTCCTCCCGGGCTTCCATGCGTGCCCTTGCCCGTGCTGAAATGTTAATGTTGATGGCATAGAAATCGAAGGTTGGGTTTCATAAAAATGGGGGAAAGAAAAATTCGCATTAGTCATGCTCATAACCTTACACATTTTCATTTCTGTTATATTTCAGACATTTATCATGCTAAATAATTGATATGCTACACCCAAAAACAGAGCGACTACTTATACCCCCCCCTATACACCCCATATACCCCCATATACACCCCCTATACACCCCATATACACCCCATATACCCCCATATACACCCCATATACACCCCATATACACCCATATACCCCCCTATACACCCCATATACACCCCATATACACCCCCTATACACCCCCTATACACCCCATATACACCCCATATACCCCCATATACACCCCATATACACCCCATATACCCCCATATACCCCCATATACACCCCCTATACACCCCATATACACCCCATATACACCCCATATACCCCCATATACACCCCATATACCCCCATATACACCCATATACACCCCCTATACACCCCCTATACACCCCATATACACCCCATATACACCCCATATACCCCCATATACACCCCCTATACACCCCATATACACCCCATATACCCCCATATACACCCCATATACCCCCATATACACCCATATACACCCCATATACACCCCCTATACACCCCATATACACCCCCTATACACCCCATATACACCCACATACTCATGAACATATTTATAAAAAGTACAGAAATCATTGCAAAAAAACGCAGACATACTAGTTAATAAAAACTTACATCGGGCAATATGGCGGCGAATCGAACACAGCATCACTGGCTGGTGCCGGCGCAGGTCAGACCAGCGCCGCTCTACTTGTGCCAGGCTTTTCTGGACGCCGGTCCGGGCGTATATTAGCCGGCGGGCAGCATTATATGCCCGCCGCTTGTCCATGTTGGACACATATGGGCCCCTGGGCCCCAGGCGCCGGTCCATGACCTTAACCAAGGCCACCAGCTCCTGGGTAGAAAACACGTTATCCCTGGTTGAAGTCATATTGGCAATGGCGCAGTTATTAATTGCAGGTACATATATCACTTTTGGTGCTTGCTGATTGGTCTAAAAACTTGTTTGTTTAGTATTAACTTTATTAATCCTTCTTACATTAACAAACTGGATGCGAATAGAAACTTACGCGGACCGTTCTGATATACACACACCATAACCAACAGCATGCTTTCAATGTATAGAGAGACGTACTGTATATACAGTGTGCTGAAAATAATACACGCAACCGTCTACTAATAAATACGCTGCTAAAAAAGGCACAATGCAACATGTTGGTGTATGACAATTTCATACTCATTACATATGTAAGGAAAGCATTATAACGTGATGTTTTGAAATGTGATTCAGAAAGCATACACGAACTCCAACAGATACCAGCTGACAACACTCATCATTGGAATGACAGGTGCACACATTTCACCATGTAGCACACAATGCTCCACAACCTGTGTATGTGCATATACAGGTGAATGTTCAGGTGCGTTGAGACCTGCGTAATTTAAGCGGGAATTATCGCCGGGAAATATCGGCGTAAATTAGCTACTACATTGCGGGGAAAAATATACGCCCCCTTGTTCATGGCGGGAGATTAACATATAAATATTCAGTCAGATGCAGGCCAGAATTGCTGCAAACATGTCTAGCTCAGATGATTCCGCAGCTGAGGACGCTCTACAGAGAGCTACAGCAGAATCCCTGCTTGAAGCTTTGACCAAGAGGGAACAGGAGCGGAGAAGGAGGGCCCAAGAGAGGAGTAGCCTGCAAGACCAAGCGGGCCCCTCACTAACAGGCCCTGTTCAAACTCCACCAGCTCCACAAGGGCCAAGCAACCAGCCAGAACAAGAGGTTGCATCTCTCCAAACAGGTGTGACCCAGCAGGTGCATGGTGAGAGAACTGGGGCCACCAGAAAACGAGCTGCAACATCTAGGGTGAGGACTGAGCAGGATACCACCACCAAAAAGAGAAACCCTGCATTTGTAGAGGCAGAATTGAGAATTTTAGTGCCCAGGGCACGCGAATGGATCGAATTGCCAACCAGGAAGCCGGGTGCCAGTGCAAGGAGAAACCTTTGGGACAAGATCTCAGAGGAAGTGAACCAGGTGTCACCAGTGGTCAGAGATTGGCTAGCGGTGAAGAAAAGGCAAGTGTGTTTCTCCCCCTGATAATGTCATATGTGTGTACATATGTTACATGTATGTTTTGAGAATAATAGAAAGGTGTGTTTGTAGATAGTGCTACACTTCAATGTCACATGTGAACACAACCATGTCTAATAACCCACATTTATATATGAAACATGCACCATTGGTGTGATGTGAGGTTATGGGCACAGTTCTGCTCATGTGAAGTATGTGATAGGACAAGAGAAAGTGTGTTTTTGAAAAAGAGTTGTTGTAACATGTTCCATATGATGCTACTGAAACAAGAATGACCAAACTGTGCACATGTAGCTGGTGAGAAACTACACATCCCAGTATGCCTTCCCATAGTTAAATTACTCCATAATAACCACACTGTCAAGCTATGGTGGAATGTGTAGTTTCACAACAGGTGGAGGTGCATAATTTGGCCATGGATGATGTAATTTCTGCATAGTGATCTATGTATGTGCATTTACTGGCCTAATGAATGAGATGAGACACTGAAATGCCTCATAATGGAGACATTAATGTGTGTGTGGGACACATATGGCTAAAAAACATAAGATCACCCACACTAGGAAATGTAACGTAGTCATGATGTTCACTAGCACAGTGGTGCACATATCTCATGGTGATATTTGTATTTTTAAACTTGTAGGTGGACAGACTTCAAAACGACACTGAAGAGGAAGATGACTGACCGGTACAACCACAGCATGTCCACCGGGAGGGGGCCTATGCCAGAGAGCTTGGAATATACCCCCCTGGAGCAGGAGGCCTTGGATGTAATTGATGTGGCCGAGGTCAGGGGGATATCCAATATGGATAGTGAGCTCCCGGTGGAGGTCTTTGCTGCTGCTTTTGATGGTAAGTCAGAGTAATGCATTGTATTTTGAAAGATATTTTTTAGTGCGTACTGTATGTGATGGTGACATTGTTTTCAATTATTATCCTAGAAGAAGCAGAAACACAGGATGAACCGGCAGCATCTTCCTCTGCAGAGCCACAGGTGGAGCAAGTGGTCCAGCCTCCACCAACAAGACACCCCCAGCCACAGGACACATGGGATGCCAGGTGGAAGGTGATACTGGAGAGGATGGACCAGCGAGCGGAGGAGTCTGCGGTCTGTCAGCAGAAGGTGTTGGAATTTCTCGGAGATTGGAAGTCCACAAAGAGCCAGCAGTGTGAGGCCTTAAACCGCATCAATGACACTCTGGCGGCTGGCATGCAAAGCATTGACCAGCAACTCAGCCGCCAGAATGTCATTCTTGCGGAGCTGCTGACCACCGCCAGGTCCCTAAGGGACAATCCCCCATCTGCTGGCCCACCCCAAGCTGCTCCCCAACCTTCCACCTTTGCTGACCCTCCTGTGTCCACTAGGGGAAGACGGCGCAAGCCATCTGAGCCAAAGTTCCCTGTACCCAAGGCCCCATCTAAAAAGGGGAAAAAAGGGCCCAAATAATGAGACCTGCTTCACTTCCTCTGTGGTTGGACCCCAAATGTTTAAATTGCACTGGACATCCACTTCCTGAGTTGGCCATCGATCCATTTTCGTGCCATGGGCATTAAAGTTCTTATTTTGACCTCTACAAATGCAGGATAAATTTTTGGTGGTGTGTATCTTGCTTAGTATTCACCATGGTTGTTGCAGTACGTATTCTGGTGTCCCCATTTCTTTCACCATTGCATTTGCAGGGTAACACATGTTTGGAGATATGCAACCTCTTGTTCTGGCTGATTTTGTATTTTTGCGTATATTTTATTTGTTTATTTGATTTATGACATTAAAGTGTCAAATAAGCTGTGATGCTGAACAGCAAATAAATTTATTTTACCAATTAAAACACAATTGTTGTATGTGTAATTTCTTGTGTGAAACAAATACTACATTTATGTGTACTTACTGACCAGGGTATTTTTGAGCATTTCTTGAAGTGTGGTAGAAGTTTCCCATGTGTAACCCTCTCCATGGCCATTCACATGTTCCTATCCAACTTTTCCCTGCTAATTAGTTTGTGTCAGCACATGTGCAGAGCAACTTAATAGGTGAGAAAGCAGTTTGTGTGCAGGTGAGGTAGCTCCTACATTAGTAGGTAAAAGCAGGTCCAGAACAATGCTTTCCTCATGGAGTGGGTGAGGTAGACAAACAAGGGTCAAAAGGGACATTTGTGTAGGAATGCATATGTGTCCTCCCTAAAAAAAAGATGTGTGAATCGGCCAAACATGATAAAATTGCTTGTGGACAAACATGTTTAACTTTGTACATATATATGATTTTACAGTGTCATAAGCAGATGTAGGAATCCTTTGTTAGAGAGATGTGAGTGCAATAATGTGATTGGTGGCATCTTACATCCAGAGTGTAGTAAAATCCAATTCATAGCAGATCAGATAGTGGTACAGTTCTGTATTTTGGGAACTATACAAAGATTGTGTGCAAAATAGTGGGCATGGGCTTAAAACATTGCTGAAGCATCCTTTGTAGGTGTTAGATGTGGTTTATGTTATTGTATCATAAATACAAAACCTATGTTTGTATTAGAGTGAACACGTTGACACATGTCGACTTGTGTAGATTGAGTGTGCTACTGTGTAAAGTCTATGAAAGCACGTAGTGAATGTGTATAACTGTTTAAGAAATAACTACCTTAGCATATATAAGCAGGTCTTAAAAAGATTCTTACCTTAAATTAAACAAACCTTTAAATGTAGAGAAGTATAGAAAGATAAGCTTCCAATGTGTTTGAGTGTTGTGTGTAGGCTTGCAGGTAGTGAAATCATGGTTTGGACTTAATAGACTGCAGCATTGCTTATTACATTCAGGTGTATGTGTTTGAGTAGTAATCAGCGTAAATTAGCAAACCCAGGCACACGCTGGCATGCGGTATCTGTAGGGGTGGTCTGAGGTGGCGGTTGGAGGCCGCCTGTTTTGTGTCCGAAATGAACGGTGCTTTAGCCGATCGTGCGGTAGTAGCACCGTTCATTTTTGGTGCACACCCCCGTGTACGCCCATATTTACGCCCATTTTCCCTCATTATTTCGGCCGCTCCCCTCAACACGCCCCTATGCCGCCCCCAATGCCCGTACTCTCGCGTACAGGTTTTTTCGCACGGAGAGACCCGTCAGTAAGCGTTGTGGAGTGTTCGCGCCTGCGCATTGGAGATGGTACGCATGCGCAGATCATTAAAAACCCCGGAACGTACGCGTACGGCCCGGCCGCACCAACCAGAATAAGGCCCTTAGGCCCTTATTTTGGTTCACTCACAAAGGCAATTTCCTTCTTAAATGGACAAAACCATGTACACTGCGGGTGGGCAGATGTAACAAAGAGAGTTAGATTTGTGTGAGTTATTTTGTTTCTGTGCAGAGTAATTACTGGCTGCTTTATTTTTACACCGCAATATAGATCTCACTTTGAAGTAAAACCCCACCCAAATCTAACTCTCTCTGCACAAGTTACATCTGCCCCACCTGCAGTGCACATAGTTTTGTCCATTTGAGATGGAATTTGCCTTTGCGAGTGATCCAGAATAAGGGCCTTAGTTTCAGTTGCTAATTTCACTCATGCATGTGTTATGTGTATGGTACAAAATTTGCAGCCTTGCGAGTCAACCAGAATAACCTCCCTAATCCTATACAATACCTAATCGAACACAAAAAAAAACAGGTCTAATGCGCACTCGGAGCCCAATGTATCAAACTTCAAAAGTGATCAAATGGAGAGTGATAAACAGCCTGCCAATCAGCTCCTAACTGTAATGTCACAGACAGGGCTTGGGAACTGATAGTTAAGAGCTTATTGGCTGATTGTTTATCACTCTCATTTTATAACTTTTTTGAAGCTTGATACATCTGGCCCTCAGACAGATAGAGACCTAAAACAGTGAAACCAAATACATTTTTTCCAAATGGCAGTCCTTTAGTAAAGCTGTTGCAAACTGATGATTGCATTTTTATTCTCCATGTGAAGATCCTCTGTTCACGTAAAGTTTATGATGCAAGTCTATTCAAAGGGAATAGTATTGAATATAATATAGATGGAAACAATTAGAGTAGGACAATCATAGCATGGTCTGCTTTAAATGGTGGTCATTACATTAAATTGAGGATGGGGAACCTTTGGCCCTCCAACTGTTAACTACACATCCCAGCATGCCCTGCTACAATTTTGCTATTTGGTCATGCTAAAACTGTTGAAATGGAGGGTTTTTTAACACATTGCGCTGCTATGTGGATAATATACTCTGAGTAGTAATTAATGACCAAAAATAACACTGGACACGCTTTGTAAGAGTACTATTTATATATAATATATAATAAAAGAGAAAAAAACATACAATTATACAGTGTCCAGTGTTATTTTTGGTCATTAATTACTACTCAGAGTATATTATCCACATAACAGCGCAATGTGTTAAAAACCCCTCCATTTCCCCATTTTTGATCTTATGAGCAAAGGCTAGCTCATTTGACACGTGCAGCAGCTAGTGGAATCATACTACATATGTGCACATTTATTGCACAGAAACTAATTTGTAAAATAAGAGCACCAGGTATTGTGAATTGACTGGTCGCAATTGGTATCAGTCTTATTCCACATTTTTTTGTTCATGCTAAAACTGTTGCAGAGAATGCTGGGATGTGTAGTTCAACAAAAGCTGGAGGGCCAAAACATTAATATTACGCTATATAGAAAGAAAAGAGAGGGTTACTCATTCCATGGAATAAAGAAAACAGTAAAATAAACAACACATTATGTAAACAAACAAAAATGGTAAAAAGCATCCCCATCCCTGTTGGTTTTCTGTATTTAATAAGATTTCTTGATATGCCTCATGCCTTACAACATAAATCACAATGAACCAGTGGTCCTCTCCTGCAATCAATGCAGACCATACAGTGATCTACTGTAGATAAGTATTATTGAACAATGTTTGTGTGTGTGTGTGTGTGTGTGTGTGTGTGTGTGTATGGATGTTCCATGATACGGTGGGAGCCAACCTCACCCTTGCGTGTCAGATTTCACTAGCTGGTGGGTGCTGGAGGAGGGCCGGCCGGAGGACGTGGACGTGTGAGTGTCCCACATGCTTGCGCATCCATGGTGGAGAATGGGGCATGCACGCCCCATCCACCAGCCGGCGTAGCACGATGAGGCAGACAGCAGGATGGGAACCATTCAGATGAGAGTGGTTCCATCTATAACACTCAAAAGCTTTAACTAATCATCTTCAGACTATGCACACTACCTTATTATCTAAAGGGTTGATCTACGTTCGGATATGGGTTCAATTGGACAAGCCCTTAAAGGCACGGTCATAAGGCCAGAGATGTATACATAGCAACGGCAAAAGAGTCGCTGCTACTTTAAGAGGCGCAGCTCTGCTCAGCAAATTAATCAATGACTACGTTTTTTAGGCAACATATACATTTTTTTAAATATATTTTTCATAAAAAGCATATATAATCCTTGAAGTGCACTTCATATAGAACAATTATTAGACATGCAAGACTAACTACATAAAATAAATACTACTGTTCATTCTATTTCAATTTAGATTTTATGAGGCTTATATGGATGCTCAATGTTCTAGAGGCATCAAATTAATTGTGAATTTCTTTAGAGGCAATGATTGGTGTAAGATAGTTACCAATCCCTCAAACAATTGTAATCTCCAATGGCTGTATTTATATGACACTTTTTCCTGAGATTTTCCAATTGGATGGTATCAGAATAACAGTCTCTCCATTTGTTTACCAGAAATTCACTCAGTATATGGATTTGGATAAAACTGCTGCCACAATATAAGGAGACCCGCAGGATAGTTGTATGGTCAGCGGTACTGCTATTAGCCAGTGGGGTCCAGTGGTGGGGCTCACAAAACGCGTTTCTCCGCCTGGGTACAAAACTCAGCGGCTTTCTCAGTTGAGTTCTTCTATGTTCACAGTAATCATCAAGTGAATAGGGCTTTCTTCATTCACTTGATGATTACTGTCAACATCTCAAAAGAATTCCATTCTGATTGATTATTGTTTTTATTGAAAATTGTATACATACTGTTAGCCCACGGGGCTTTTTTTATGTATTAAGTACCCTTACATACAGTGATTTGCTTATTCTGTACAACTGAGCGCCCTCTGAAACTTCTTTTATCGTTTCATTTCTAATGTTGGATTCCATCTAACAGGGGATCATTCAGAGGTGCTGCTTCTAGTTAGAGCGCAGATTGCTCCCCCCCATTTCATATAAATATATATATATATATATATATATATATATATATATATAGAAAGCACTTACCCCCTCGCAGAAAGGATTGGAGCCGGCACACGGTAGTAGGTGAAGAAAAAAAGGGTTTATTGCAATTACATCATTGCACAAAGAGACAGCTGCCGACCTGACAGCCGTTTCAACTGCATGTGAGCAGTCATCACCTCTGATGAAAACTGCTCACATGCAGTTGAAACGGCTGTCAGGTTGGCAGCTGTCTCTTTGTGCAATGATGTAATTGCAATAAACCCTTTTTTTCTTCACCTACTACCGTGTGCCGGCTCCAATCCTTTCTGCGAGGGGGTAAGTGCTTTCTATTAACCACATTATGTGCCTGGCACCGGAACAGTTTTATCTTTAACCAGAGTGCCAACCTGAGAACCCAACTGTCTATATATATATATATATATATATATATATATATATATATATATATATATATATACTAAAGCCTGAATAAGATATCATATAATTATGTTAGTGTAAGAGAAAACAAAAGTAGGCTCAGTGTAACTGTCAGATGTGATGTGGTGTAGTCCATGCTGCAGGTGTAGAATGGTCTCTTACATGGCATTGCATCAACTCACCATTAGGCCATGAGATTAACCAATGTCCTGGTACACCAACTGGACCAGGACATGATGGCAGTGGTTTCCAACCTTTTTAGTATCCTGAACCTTTTGATTAGGCTTTCCTTTTATGAGTACCCCCTCCACTCAATTTTAAATAGCCACAGTACTTACAAGTGTAGTGAAAGTGAGTGGTATGCCTATCCTTATGTGTGTACCTCTGTGTCTGGACGCTGGCTGTGTACTGTTTACTATTTGTACTGTCCCCAGGGTTCCCACTAATGCATATAGGATTAATGTTGCTGCTTCCTCCACTCGTGTCAGCATGGGGCAGATGAGCGTTATGTCTGAGGGGCAGCACAGGTAGCTCCCAGTGGATTACTGGTCAGGCTAAAAGCACTAGGAGACACTGACTACGCTGCAGATGGAACCGGAAAGGGTACTTGTGTAGTTTCACAGCGGCAGTTACGTAGTCAGCGTAGTGTCCCTGTCAGAATCAGCATAGTTCCCCGCAGCCAGCGTAGTTAGCGTAGTCAGCGTCCCTGTCAGAATCAGCATAGTGTTCCCACAGCCCCTGTCAGAATCAGCGTAGTGTTCCAGCGTAGTTATCGTAGTCAGCATCCCTGTCAGTATCAGCGTAGTCAGTACGTTCACGGCTAGCCGGAGCTTACGTAGTTAGTGTATTCAGTCAGCGTTACCCAGTTAGCGCGTAGTCAGCGTAGTTAGTATGTTCACGGCTAGCCAGAGCTTACATAGTTAGCGCAGTTGACACGTGTCATCATTATTGTTTAAGATGGATGACATGACAGGCGTGAATGTGATCCTGAAACACCTTCACTATTCACGCCAGCCCGAAGCATGGCAAGCGCTCGTGCGTCTCAGACAGATGCATCTGCCAGCGCAGGGGATCTGGCGGTTACCAGCACTGTGTGAGAGGTGCTCACTAGGCTTGCCAGGGACTCTGGGGACAGAGCTGCAGATCGCGGGGACAGTATGGTGACTACGCTGCCTGACAGGGACACTACGCTGACTACGCAGGGCTGCCACGGGTACATTCTGCTGACTACGCTAGGCAGCCATTTGGCTACGCTGACAACGTAGCTTAGCTTACGCTGAAAACTTAGCGTAGCCTGCTGCCGTGAAACTACACAAGTACCCCGGAAAGTAATGCAACAGGAGACTTCTTCCTCTTCTTCCGCCAATACCAATAATATTTTCAAGTACCACCAACCGGTCTGCAGTGTACCCCATCGGTACAAGTACCCTAGGTTGGGAACCACTGATCTAGGAGGAGGGGGATGAGGTGAGTTATGTCCTTCCTAAATGCATAACAATGCACTTACTATGCCGAGATGCGTTATTAAAAAGGGAGAGATGGTTTTCACCATCATCAATGTTGTACTCCATCAACTCCGCACTTAAGGAGACAAAGAGACCGCTACCATGCAGGGCCAAACACTAACTTAGTGGGCACAGAACTACTCTGAATACAATGGTATTGCCCTTAACTGATCTCTGTGTGTAGTGTGGCATAAGCTTTAACAAAAGCAGTATTAGCTAACTTTGCCCTACAAAAAAATGACAAACACCAACACACTACAGTACAAGAATACACAAATGTTCTGTCCCTTCAAATTCCTGTCTATCCGGAGCTTGCCTTTCCCTTCCTTGGGCAATATATGTAATTCATAGGGTAGTCTCATGCGCACGTGCGTCTCAGTTTCCGTGTGGCGGGGCGAGGGGAACCTGTTCGTCTCCGCTTCAGGGAGATGGACAGGGTTGAGGGGGGGTGCGGGGAGGCGGTGGGGACCACGGGTGACCGCCGACAAGCCGGAGAGGACCCAGGGGAAGCGGTCGGAAGGGGACACGCGTGCAGAATTTACATTTATTTGTCTAATTTATTAACAACAATACTACAGTTGGTATGGCAATAATTGGCACTGATTATTTTTATACATACCGCACTGTCATTCAGTAGCTCTGTTCATATAGAGTGACCTGGCTATTGCACAGACGTATGATATTAATTATGCATAATGTTTTTGAGTATTTGATAAATGACTGCTCTACCTGTTACATACATACTCAGTACCTATGTTAAAATATTGAGGTAATTGAAACCCAATGTTTCTTCTGGAGCAGCTGGCTGAGTAACAGAATTTGTGTTGATTTGTGTCCAGCACTGCCATTTGTTAATATTTGAGATCTGCAACATTGCCTAAATCTGGTCACAACTGTACCACAATAAACTGAATACAGTCTCTTGCTAACTCCGCTCCTACTAATTTCTTTTCCTCCATCAGGAAGTGTGAGTGATTTGCACGAGGCTCTCTCATCAGGGATTCTATACTTGCTGCAGATCCCTGAAAGCAGAAGTTTTAGAGCACTTACTACCTGACTCTATGGGGGAAATTTACTAAAGAAAATTTGTAAAAAAAAATAGGTGTATTTGTATCCAGAAATACACTTATTTTTGACATTTACTATCCCGAAAATACGGCAATTCGTATTCATATTGATGTGCTATCAATATGAATACGAATTGCCGTATTTTCGGGATAGTAAATGTCAAAAATAAGTGTATTTCTGGATACAAATACACCTATTTTTAAAAAATTTCCTATAGTAAATTTCCCCCTCTATCACCTGCCTAAGGAGATGATGTCATCCCTGCAATACTAAAATGCACCAGGGTGACAAATTGTACCTAATAAGAAAGCAGAAGTGTCCACTGTTTTAGCTTCACAGAAGCAATTAACCTGGCACTCTCATTTGGCACCATTCTGCAGCATCTACCATCACACCCCACCAGAGGCTATATCGTAGCCTAACCAGTGAGGGGCCAGCCCAGTAATCAAGGAGGAGACTCCTGGTGAATAGCTGGTGTGGTAACACAGTCTGGAGGTTCAAACAGCTGATGTCTAGGAGACGCCGATTGCAGGAGTACTTATTCTTTGAGACAATTCCAGCCTGGAAACTAATCTAGCATGGCAAGAATTATGATCTAACAATGTGGTCATAATTCCAAGACATACACCACAACTGTTTATACAAATCGAGCGCAGCGTGCCGCGCGAGGGGACACGGAATACATGTAAAGTAATACGCGTCCCCTCGCCACACTTCGGGCTCAGTGGCTCGCTGCGCTCGCCACACTATCTGAAATCAACTCCACGCTGACGTGGATAGTGGGGTATGAAAAGGTCGGAGGACGCGTACCGCCTGCGCTTGCCACGCTTCGGGTTCGCATTGACACTGGGGGTGGCGTGGGGGTGCATTTAACATTGTACAATACAAAATCATATTAAGCCTGCTTTTAACATTGTAAGCACCCATTAGGTAACCTTCCAGCCTGCAAGTCTCAATTTTTCCTGATCCCGGCTGTGTCCAGACTTCACTCCCTGCTTCATCTTACATTCTGCTGTACTACATTATTGTCTCTGGTCCAGATCTTTTAGTCTTTCCTGGTAAGTTTTGTGATGTAAAACCATTTTAGTTGCCCTTCTTTGTACAGTCTCTAATGTATTTATATCCTTCTGGAGATATGGTCTCCAGAACTGAACACAATACTCTAAATGAGGTTGTACCTATGATCTATACAGTGGCATTATTACTTCTTTCTTTCTTTCTACTGCTGATACCTCTCCCTATGCAACCAAGCATCTGACTTGCCTTATTCATTGCTTTGTTACATCGTCTACCTGTCTTAAGTCCCCCGATATAGTGACACCTAGATCCCTCTCTTTCTCAGTAGTTTCCATTATAGTGCCATTTATACTACAGTATATTTAGTCTTTGTATATTTAGTCTTTGTCTTAGTCCTCCACGCTGCTGCAACAAACCCCAAACCTCAACATTTCAAATAATACTGCACCTCCCCCAACTGAGACTAATTACAGTTAATTACCTAAATCCCAGACACACCATAAATTTTGTATGCTGCCGTACGGGTGAAAACTTATTCGACCTCGGAATGATTTTTCGCCACTCAGAGATAAAAGGAAGTCTGAATTGACTTTTACAGTATCTGGATAGAGATGGCTGAAAAGGGGGCAGGTGATGATGTCATGTGATGTCATGTGATGCGCTGAGCAGGCATCGGCCCGCCTGCATTCCAAGGGGAATGCCCAGTGTTTTCGCAGGGACACCAAACCCGCTCTCTACCCCCTTCCCTCCCCGTAGTGTGCGAACGAATGGTGAGTGTGATACTCGCCAAAGACATTCGCATATTGGGTCTGCACATGCGTATTTTAACCCACACGCATGCACAGACCCACAACATCAGTCCCAAATTTGGCTTTTAGCGAGCCAACCTGAATCACCCCCTTTAACCACTAGATGACATAGCCTCTCTTTCACATGTTGTGGAATTTCTGTTGAACTGAAAGTATTCAACAATAAGGAAGTTTCCTTAGAAAATCTGAAAAGTGATCTATGATTGCTATGGCTTATTCATTTATATAAATTACTACGTATATCATGATATAAATAACTGGGGTCGTTTGTAATGTAAATCAATTGCTTGATGACTATATATCATACCTTGTCAATTGCATTTTTAAAATAAATAGATAAATAAATAAATAGTTGTGTAGACAATGATGCAGACATTAAGCAACTGGAGTTTCCAAATAACATGTTACACAGAGGTTATTACCAAGTTATTTACAGCTATATCCTACAATAACTTATTTTGAGTTGTTTTACAATATGCTAATGCCGCAAGCAAAATAATTTGTCAACAAAAGCACAAATACAAGCATATATTATTCAGCTCACTTCTAATGCAACTGTCACACGCCACCGCGGCATCGCACGGCGAGTACAGTACTCACCCGTCCGTGTGTGCCGGAGGTTGGCGTGTGTCCACTGGGGTCCTGGTCGGGCAGGTGGTAGTGCTGTTGTGCCACTGTGAGCGGCAGCATGGATTCAAACGGAGGTGTGGCAGTCTGGCTGTCAGGAGGCCAGCACCAGAGTATGGTGCCTCCATCTGGAATCTAAATCGTCTAGTCTGCTATCCCCAGTAGGAGTACTGGATCTACAAGCTTCAAAAGGATCCATCCACAATTGAGGTATCCAGGGCTAAAACCCCAAATGGGAGTTATAAATCTGTAAAGAAACGTTTGTCAGTTATCTCTCAGAGTGCACCCGGCATAGTCCAGCTTCCAGATGGGCTACCAGTGCATCCAGATTTGGCGGTCTCTGGGCTTAACTCTGGTCTACTCGTCAGTTCTGAGTTTCCGCCGATCCCAGCCGGATCAAGTACATCCAGACGTCTCCAGTCTCCAGCCCCAAGTAGGGGTTCTCAGTCGTCAGCCCGAAGTGGGGTTTCTCAGTCATCAGCCCCAAGTGGGGTTTCTCAGTCTTCAGCCCCAAGTGGGTGTTCTCAGTCATCAGCCCCAAGTAGGGGTCCTCAGTCGTCAACCCCAAGTGGGGGTTCTCAGTCATCAGTCCCAAGTGGGGGTTCTGTCGTCAGCCCCAAGTGGGGGTTCTCAGTCATCAGTCCCAAGTGGGGGCTCTCAGTCGTCAGCCCCAAGTGGGGGTCTCCAGTCATCAGCCCCAAGTGAGGGTTCTCAGTCGTCAGCTCCAAGTGGGGGTCTCCAGTCATCAGCTCCAAGTGGGGGTCTCCAGTCATCAGCCCCAAGTGGGGGTTTTCAGTCATCAGCCCCAAGTGGGGGTTCTCAGTTTCCAGCCCCAAGTGGGGGCCCGCAGTCTCCTCAATCTGCAGATCCAAGTGGGAGCTGCCTTTCTACCACCACATGCTCTGGTTCATCAAGTTCAGAGTGTAACTTAGGTGCTTCAACCCAAGTAGAGGCTACAAGCATTCTATCTGATCCAATAAATGTATGTGCAGATTTCTCTACTATGGCCATAAGTCCTTGTGAACTTCCTCCAGTTCCAGGGAAGAGTCATTCTCTTCCTGTTAAAGTTGACAAATGCTAGAAACATAAATTCAAAAGTTACACAGGGCTCTTAATTCAAAGTTTTGTCTGATCATGATAATTCTGCTCAGTCTTCCAAGACATCCATCGACATCCAGTTGTCGAAACAAACAACTGTTACTCCAGAGCCTTAAGGGAGACTTAGCACCATTTCGCCAAGTTGTTAAGAAGATCCTCTCCAGGATGGATTCTGATCCTTCCTTGGACATTACCCCTGCCAAGGCAGTTAAAGATTTACTTCTGTCTTTCAAAGGCAAAGCCTTGGAATATGCTAATCCCCTCATAGAATCCAAGGATTCGTTCCTCAATGATCTATATGGTTTTTGTATAGATTGTCACAGAAGTGCGTCTTACTGTGTGGGGAGTATATTGCAGACCCAGGCAAACCAGTGAACTCTACCCATGTGATAGTGTTAAATCTGAGTAACCTGTTGATTACAGTATTAGGTTCTAATCTCCTGATGTCTTAAGGTGCCCATACACTAGTAAGATTTATCTTCAGATCTGGCTGGTTGGAACAAAAACATGGTTATGGATGAGTGACAGTTTGTCAGTTTTCCATCATTTCCAAGCAAATGGTCAACTGTCATTTGCTCTCATCCATAACCATGTTTTTGTTCCAACCAGCCAGATCTGAAGATAAATCTGCGTGTGTATGGCCACCTTTAGGTACTCCAACACTAGTAGTGAAAGGTTTGATTTTAATGGGGAGATATGGTAATCTGATGGATCTGGGTCTGCCAAATATAGAAGCAGTATTATATGTGTGCTTGATGGTATATATAATGGTAACTATCTGGAGGGTAATCAGCTGGTGTGGTAAAAATATCACTTTCTCGAATCACAAGTGCCACCCAGCTAACCTTCCCACAGACTAGTTTATAAGTAGGAGATCCAAATTATAGCATATTCATGATGCACATAAAATAAATTAGCATCCAAAGAGTTAAATGCTTGTGGTCTCTCAGTATAAATGCACACTTATAAACTGCAATTTCCTAGACAATGCTAAAATACTAGCCCTAATCACCCCCGACAGATCCGGATTACAGCGCACCCTTGATGCTGACAAATGTCCTGGCACCAGCGGGGTAACGCCTTCGCTCTGACGGCGGGTGTAACTGTCCCTGATCTGCAGACCTGGTAGGTGAATATTTCACCAATTCCTGTCTGGACGTAGGTAAGGTGGGGCGAGGGGGAGGCACGGTTAGCAATGAACCTACGTGCCTTCACCGCCCACTGGACAGTGCCGAAGGGTTGCGCACACTGTTGTGACAAAAAGTAATCAATAAGCAATCATATAGGAGGACAATGGGGTACAATCACTAGGTAGACACGGTCAACGCGCGTGTCGCTGCTCACTTCATCAGGCGAGCAGCGACACGCGCGTTGACCGTGTCCACCTAGTGATTGTACCCCATTGTCCTCCTATATGATTGCTTATTGATTACTTTTTGTCACAACAGTGTGCGCAACCCTTCGGCACTGTCCAGTGGGCGGTGAAGGCACGTAGGTTCATTGCTAACCGTGCCTCCCCCCACCTTACCTATGTCCAGACAGGAATTGGTGAAATATTCACCTACCAGGTCTGCAGATCAGGGACAGTTACACCCGCCGTCAGAGCGAAGGCGTTACCCCGCTGGTGCCAGGACATTTGTCAGCATCAAGGGTGCGCTGTAATCCGGATCTGTCGGGGGTGATTAGGGCTAATATTTTAGCATTGTCTAGGAAATTGCAGTTTATAAGTTTGCATTTATACTGAGAGACCGCAAGCATTTAACTCTTTGGATGCTAATTTATTTTATGTGCATCATGAATATGCTATAATTTGGATCTCCTACTTATAAACTAGTCTGTGGGAAGGTTAGCTGGGTGGCACTTGTGATTCGAGAAAGTGATATTTTTACCACACCAGCTGATTACCCTCCAGACAGTTACCATTATATAAACCATCAAGCTCACATATAATACTGCTTCTATATTTGGCAGACCCAGATCCATCAGATTACCATATCTCCCCATTATAATCAAACCTCTCACTACTAGTGTTGGAGTACCTAAGACATCAGGAGATTAGAACCTAATACTGTAATCAACAGGTTACTCAGATTTAACATTATCACATGGGTAGAGTTCACTGGTTTGCCTGGGTCTGCAATATACTCCCCACACAGTAAGACGCACTTCTGTGACACTCTATACAAAAACCATAGGATAATCCGACATTGGGGTCTCACTACGGCCCTTATTCTGATTGACGCGTACTTTTCCGCATACTTTCGGATCGCGTCTTTACGGCGTCTGCGCATGCGTGGAGAACGCCACGCGCATGTGCCACGCCTTGACTCCGTACCTGTTCGGGCAAATCCCGTACAAAACTGTTCACCGCAATCAGTCGGGAAATATGGGCGTATTATGGGCGTCATGCGGAATGACACATGGGCGTAGTTTCAAAGTGGGAAAAACTGGGAGGAAACATGGGCGGACACGGGGGAGTACACTTATGTTGGGGGGCGTACATTCGGATAGCACTCCGAATGCACGCGACCAAAACCAATAGAAATGTGCGGTGTCCAAAAGGCTACTATTGCTTTGCGGACACCACTCGTTCCTGCGGTAGGCGAACGGACCGCCTAATGACTACAAGCATTAACACCTGAACCCAATAGAATCGACTCCTTTACTCATTACTCACTAATAGTACGCTTGTCAGTGCTTTAATTGAAACCATTGCTGCTTCAAGGAAACCTTACTAATCACCCCCATATGCTGTACTTGTCACACACTTTAAACCTGCTAACAATGGACATGACTGAATATTAATAGTATCAATACACATGTGTATTCGACATGTACTAATGAAACCACACAATTTTAGTAAAGTAAAGAAATTTATTTATATACATTTCACAGTCAATGCCACTGTGATGCAATGACAAAAAAATAAAAAAAAACAAAAAAAAAAACCATGTTAGGAATGTACCAAAATAAATTATAATACAAAACAAATATAATTGCACACAGATGGACTCCAGCACCTCCTATGTGCCACTGCACATGCAGGCAGTGGGAAATGAGGAGGCTGCTGGCCCATCTACAGCAGGGCTACCTGCACCTGACCATTCTACAGCAGGGCAACCTGCACCTGGCCCTTCTGCATCAGGGCAACCTACAGCTGCCTCATATGCACCATCAGCAGAATCATTTGGAACACAACCGGGGACTTAGCAACATCACTTCAAGTACAGATGACAGTAATGGCAGGCAAAAGAGGGCAACAGGGGAACCAAAAAGGACATTTGAAGCAAGGGCTCATCTGGTTACCCTCAGCACGTGATTGGACACAAGAAGCTGACACACACAGCACAATGGAAGAGTTGGGATGACATAACGGTGGAGATTAATGCAGCCACAAGTTCATTTGCAACCACGTTTGGCCTTGGTAGGCTCCTTGGCCTGTGCAGCAGCTCTTCGGCCACGGCCAGATGCTGGGGCAGGTGGAGCAGATGCTGGTGAGGGGTTGGCTGGTCTACCCCTCCTGCCAGCAGGGAGTGTTGCTGGTGGTAATGCACCAGAAACGGATGACATTAGGACCCTGTTGCTGTTAACCAGCTCCACCATAAGCTCATTATGGTGGAGGAGGAGATCATTTTGGCGGGTGGCTTGCTCGGCCAGCACCTGAGCACTTGCAGCCATGGCCTGATGCGCCTCAGCCATGGCCTGCATGCTCCCAGCGATGGCCTGCTGGGTGCTGACCAAGCTCGCTATGATCTCCTCGGTCCTACGCATCCGTTCTGATGCAAACTCTCCCTGCTGGTTTATGTCCCCAAGCATCTGGGCCAAGGTGGCAAAATCGGCTTGGGCCGATGGCTGCTGCTGCACAGGCCTACCACTGGGGCCAGGTGGCACGGACTCCTCCACCTCCTGAGCAGAGTCGTCACCAAGCAGTGGGGTGTCTGTGGAAAATGATAAACACAATTAGGACACATTCTAAGATAATTACTTGCACAAGCTTATGGCATGACAAATATTTACCTTCAATAAAAGACGCAAACACTTCAGCTGGGGCCTCGCTATCCATCGTGCTCACCCCCCTGATCTCCTCAACTGATACACAGCTCTCGGCCATCAACTCCAGGGGGGTGAACTCTAGCCCTGATGGCATGGGCCCGGCCCCAGATCTCTGGCTGTGTTCCCACCGCTTGGTCATCTTCCTCTTCAGGTTGGTTTTGAAGTCCTGCCACCTGCAATGTAAGTTGACATATTAATACATGTCACTCCAGATGTTTGATGTTGCAGCCATTGCTCTGTGCTACATATTACGACATGTGCTTAATGTCAAAAAGATAACATTACATGCAACTATGATATCAACCGTTACAAGACACATTCACAATCACCCTACTCTAACTCTCAACTAAATAACATGTCAATAATGTCTGTGTATCGTAACAACCTCACCGGCCATTTGCAAAATCCATCTAAGCATGAATTCAATCATTACTTGTCTATTACTGGGCACATGTATCACAAAACAACTTGCCTCTTCTTGACATGGTCCGCCTCACGAACTTGTGGCGCAACTTCATTAATCTCTGCCGTTATGTCTTCCCAAATCTTCCATCTGCGTGTGTGTGTCAGCCTCTCCGATGGACACTCAATCCAATCACGTGCTCGGGGAACCAGGATGGCAAGCTCCTGTGCTTCATATGCCTTATTTCGGGAAGTTGGTTCCTCTGTTGCCCTCTTTTTCCCCTTGCCACGGCCATGGCCACGCCCACTGGCACGTGGCGCTGTACTTGAAGTGCTGGCCATGGTACTATCTTGTGAAGTCCCCGGTTGTGTTCCAAATGATTCTGCTGATGGTGCATATGAGGCAGCTGCAGGTTGCCCTGCTGCAGAAGGGCCAGGTACAGGTTGCCCTGCTGTAGAATGGTCAGGTGCAGGTTGCCCTGCTGTAGAAGGGCCAGCAGCCTCCTCATTTCCCACTGGCTGCATGTGCAGTGGCACATAGGAGGTGCTGGAGTCCATCTGGTCAAATAGTTGCTGCAGCTCCTGGTCCACCTCTGGTTGTGATCCAGACATGTTAGCAACAACATTGTCACATTCTAATACACCTTTATATACTGTTTGTGTATCCTGTTTGGCGGACATCAGCGGCAGCTGCGTTCCGTGCGCGAGCGTACGTCGCTGTTTTTTCGCGCCGCATACGGTGGTGGAAATTCCATTGTGTAAAACCTGGCGAAACTTCGCCATGAAATACTGGTCACCAATTCTAACATTGCATAGAATCTTCTGATACACCTGTGACTATCGCACAATACACATGCTATTTGCTAGCATGACATGACATTTGGTTCATGACTACTGTGGTATTGTGGAGTTTGATTGCAAGCTAAAAGTAGCCCAATCCCTTAGAAAATCCAGGCCACAAGTCATGCAATACTCATCACTACTGTTATAGACCACACATGTGAGAGGCCTCTAAATAGTGAGTTGCTGCTAGAATCATTTGTCTCCAGATCTGGACTTGTCAGGGTCTAAGGTAAGCTCTTCCATGGTCCTTGTAGATATGATATCCATTAACAATGTAAGTGTATGAATGTATGCACCATTGCCTCACTGACTACAGATTGTTGGCCCACCAAAGTCTTTGTAGCATTATTGAAACATGTCACATGTTCACTATTTCACTCACAGGTCTTAAACCTGTGTGTGTTCATCTATTGCAGGACAACATGTCCCAGCAATAGCTGAAATGTCTCATAGTACATGATGTCGGCAACAAATGCAGACACCTTTGATACTCAAGTAGTGTTTAGTAGTTCGATGTTGTAAGCATCTGTGTGTTTAGGACGGTGTGTATTGAGTTCATATTATTGTTACATCATTATAGAGTCAAATGGATCTTCGGGATTTGACGGGGCGGCCATCTATTGTACGTATTGAAGCCTACAAATCTATTTGTAGTCGGATATGGCCATTATGTGCATAGGTGCATCAGTATTTATGTTCATTTCTTTATAGGTTGCTGAAGCAATGATGCGGTACATGGAAAGGAGGCTAAGGGCACTTGCGGCTCTCCCCACTCGTCGCCCAAGGAGGCCAGGACGTGCTAGAATCTATCGCACACGGGTGACTCTGTTTGCTATGCCCGATGATGAGGTACTTACTAGGTACCGGTTACCGCCACATGTAATTCTGGATCTGCTCTCGTTAATTGAGAGTGATCTGGAACCTCTACACGGGATCACGACAGCAATTCCGCCTCACACACAGCTGCTGGCGGTGTTGCATTTCTGCGCCTCAGGATCATTCCAACAAGTAGTGGCAGTACTTGCTGGAATATCTCAGCCGGCCTTCTGCCGAATCCTGAGGCGTGTGACGTCGGCCATGTTCAGGCGCAAGGGGCACTTCATGGCCATGACATTTGCCACCGAGACCCTGCGCAGAAGCCAGCAGGCCTTCCATCAAATTGCTGGCTTCCCTAATGTGATAGGGGCTGTGGATGGCACCCATGTACCATTTGTGCCTCCATCTCGAAGTGAGAAGATATATAGGAACCGCAAATTGTTCCACTCACTGAACGTGATGGTGGTATGTGGCCCATCCATGGAAATTCTCGCCTTCAACTCGAAGTTTCCCGGAAGTGCCCATGACTCTCATGTCATCCGACAAACCGGGATATGGCAAAGACTACAAGAGCTGGAAGGCCGTGATGCGTGGGTTCTGGGTGACTCCGGTTACCCATGTACGCCCTGGCTACTTACGCCGTACAGCTACCCAGCACCGGGCCCACAGGAGGCATTCAATCGGGCGCATGTTGCCACCAGGCAAGTGGTGGAGCGCTCAATTGGCCTTTTAAAGGGTCGATTTAGAGTGCTCCACCGCACTGGTGGTGACTTACAGTATGCGCCTGAAATGGTGTCGAGGATCGTGGGCCTGTGTATATTTTTCCATAACATTGCTGTGCGGCGTGAGATACCCTTTGATGAGTGGGAGGTTCCATCTGAGCCGCAAGATCCGCCCATGCGCCCATCCCGCGCCCCTGAATGCCGGAGGGGATACCAGCTGCGGGACTCTGTGGCACTAAGATTCTTCAGGTACATTTTATCTAGTTGACCAGAACACACCAATTGTTTTAAAAATCACCCCTTCAAATAAGTACAGTGTGGTAGTTGTCAGTGTTACAAAACGACAATTAGCCAGCCTGCCCTCCTAATGGCAAAGAAATAGTATATATTTATCATATGTGCTTAGTTTTGGGGGAAGTACAATATAGGTGCTCATTATTATACTTTGTACAAGGGATCTTATGTGTTTGTTATATCTTCATTATTGTAGTTGATACTATCCCTGATGTCTGGTGAGTACATTGATTTATTCTATAATGTGGTGGGGACTTTTTTCTGTGTTGATGTATGATTTGTTTGCAGATATATAGATATATATATATATATATATATATATATATATATATATATATATATATATATATATGATATTGGAATTTATTAACATGTTTAAACATTTCAAGGAGCAGGCAGGCAGGCAGGCAGGCAGGCAGGCAGCCAGCGCTGGTGTATAATGCTGGACTCAGGATACCTGCAAGTATGTGTATGTGTCTTTTAAACATAAATGTACACATACACATAGATGCATAGAGTAAGTAATGCTAAGTACAGCTATGCGTTGCTAAGCTATAGCACGCGTTGCTTGGCGGAGCGAGGCGTTATTGGATTTGCTAAGTGCATACACACTGTGTTTTATATATATCAGATTTGTTCATTCCCATACATCAGCACTACTGTTTTTAAGGCATGCGAATTTGTCACCATTTGTGTTGGCGCAGAGACGCTGTTCATGTAAAGATGAACAATAAAGTTATTAACACAAATAACTGTGATAAACCAATGCCACCACCTGATTGGTTGATTGATGCCATTGTTAACATGGCGGAGACACGCAGGGCAGAGCCGTTTTCGCCTGCGGAACTGAGGGCTCTGGTCTCCGTCATGGAGACAAGGCTGGGCCGTGCGGGGCCCTTTATCACTAATGGGCAGAAGCGGCGGGCCTATGCTGCGGCAGGGCGCAGGATTTTCGCCCGCACTCGGGTGCGGAGGACCATCGGGCAGCTAGAGAGGCGGTGGTCGGACCTCTGCAGGCGCCAGCCCCAGCTTTTACAGCAGATTAGGGGCGAAATAGCTGATTGTGAGTATTTTAGCTATGAAATTTCGCACTTACATCATAGCATATATAAACAATAAAATGTGTCTCATGATAAGTGGGTGTCCATGGGTTTAAAAGTCCATAGACTGTTATGTGTGCTTCTTCCTGGTTAACATGCAGTCATGTGGCTTTTATATGTAATGACATAGCATTCATGATTCTGATGCATACAATGTGCCAGATCTAATATGTGTTCAACATTGATAAATGCCAGGGTTGTAATGATTGAACAAATTACTAACAATCACATAATAACTTAAATGTCACATTTTGGAGTCCATTAACAGTAAGGAGCTACTTTCAAGCATCGTTTGCCAACATTATCACCCTTCCATGTATGTCTTGTTATGGATTAATACATGTGCACCAATGACCCGACATTGACCATGATTTTGTTTTCTACCACACAGCACGAGCCCGAGCACGACAGGCACGGGAACAGGCCGAGGCAGCCCTGGCCGAGGAGGAGGTCCAAGAGCGTGATGAGGAGGTGGCGGCGAGGGTGGAGGAGCAAGTGGAGGAGGAGGAGGAAATGGTGGAGGAGCAAGTGGAGGAGGTGGAGGAGATGGTGGAGGAGATGGTGGAGGAGGTGGAGGAGATGGTGGAGGAGGTGGTTGAGGAGGAGGAGGTGCCTGAGGAGGTGGTGGTGGAGGAGGAGGTGGAGGAGTTGGTGGCAGAGGAGGAGGTGGAGGAGGTGTTGGTGGCGGAGGAGGAGGTGGAGGAGGTGGTGGAGGTGGAGGAGGTGGTGGTGGTGGAGGAGGTGGTTGTGGTGGAGGAGGTGATGGTGGCGGAGGAGCTGGCGGAGGAGGTGGCTGAGGAGGCCACGGTTGCCCCGGAGTTGGACGAATCCGAGGGGGAGGAGGCGTGTGAGGCACCGGAGTCCCATCAGATCGGTATGTTTACATAATGCATCATTCATGAAGTAGTTGTACTGGTATTTGTTATGTAGCACTGGTGATGAAAAATTTTGGTACAATACTATTAATACAGAACTCAAAGTGGGTAGCTACAGATACAGGTACGGGTTAGATGGGGTGTCCAAGGCATCCCTTTCATCCAGGACACCTATGAATTACACAGGTTTGTGGGATGGCTTGGAGCTCCATTTTGACTGCCACATAACCGTTGTAGTTAAACAGGATCCTGGAGTAAAGGGATGAGTGGATCATTTGTGGATTAAATTCACCTGCTGCAAGCCTCGATTCTGACCCATCATATAGGGGAATCTATATTGTTGTTGAATGTTATTTATAAACTATAGGATGTATGCTATAAATGGAGTATGGGCCGGCCTACCTTGGAATGGAGTCACAAGTTGCCAGTGTCCCTGGAGCCTCCTCTACCTAAACACCCCCTGTAGTTCAGATTGTTTTTTTGCCCTCACAGAATTGTAGGTTGGTTTAGACTGAATTATGATTTTGAGGATGTGTACTGTGCATTCCTGACATTTGCATAACTCCCATGCCACGAACCATCACTGAATTTAGACTGAGGAGATTGTGACAAGTTCTTATTGACGGAGGCCATGACATGCTTGTCATTGGTTAGTCATGGGTGGGTTGTGAATGAGAAGAAACACTATGACTGTTATGTCTTCTGCAGAGTAAAGGGTAGAGGGAAAAAAACACAGTATGTAGTAAATAAGTTTGCATGTATGTATATATGTGTGTGTCATATCTATTTATCTATGTGTGTCTCTATCTCTCTACATATATATATATATATATATATATATATATATATACACATGTCACCTAGCATTTCTGCAATTTATGTAGCAGTATGTGAAATGTATGCATGAATATCATGACTAATTTTTGCCCCTTTGACATGCCCACAGATGACACAACACCGGCAGATGAGGGGGTTCGTGGGGCCCTCCTGCGGGCGGACCACCATTTGCGCCTATTATTAGCCGATCTCCAGGACCTGCGAGATTTACTTCTCTAATTTATTATTTTATAGTTTTATATTTAAATGTTAATTTTTCATGCTAATAAATGGTTTATGCAAGTTCACAGTTGTTGGTTTTATTTGCACATTAAACAGTATATGTGTAGATTGTTTATAATCTTTTACACAGGGTCTAATACAAACCATTGCACTTCAATTGCTGTAAGGGTTAATGTGTGCAATGCATGTGTTAGGCATGCTTGTAAGGATATATTGGCATCTAATTGATTCCAATTCCAAATAAGCATTTTTGAATGAGGATAGGTAATTGAATAAGTGGGTCATGTGATGTATTGCAGAATAGACATAATAGTGGGTTGTTTGGCGTAAATACACCGCTTACGTGCGGTAGCACAGCTTGGCTCCCGTTCGGATGCGGTATTCCCGTGCATACTCTGTAATACTCTGTAATACCGTGCAGAATCGGAGTGTTTCTCCCGCACACGCATGGTTTGTATGTCGTCCGTAAACACGCCCTGTTCTTAAAGAGTGAGTCCGTCCGAATGCGGAGGACACGTGGGCGTTTCTACGGACGATGGCCGCACGCGGCAGAACACCGTGGCGTGCGGCCCGCACCGTAAGAATTCGGGAATATCCGCACCGATCAGAATAAGGGCCTACGTGAGGAATCTTTTCCTCAATTTTTTTAAAAAAAATCCTTTTGTGTCATTTGTCTAATATGTATGTCTTTGGTTTTATATGTCGCTTTTTAAGTGAATAAATTAAATAAAAGTTATATTTTATATATAAAAACTTCTTTATGGTGCACCACAAGAACGAAAAGCTTAGTCTTTCCTTCTCCTTTTTGTGCATTCAAATTTTCTTGTCTAAAGGTAGCACACCCCGTCAATACCACTAATGGCAGTGTAACTTATACTGGGGGCCTCTTCTGATATTCTATTATCATTACCTAGTGCGACTAGCCCAACTTTGGGCCTTATTCTGGTTGGTGCGGCCGGGCCGTACGCGTACGTTCCGGGGTTTTTTAATGATCTGCACATGCGTACCATCTCCAATGCGCAGGCGCGAACACTCCACAACGCTTACGGACTGGTCTCTCCGTGAGAAAAAACCTGTACGCGAGAGTACGGGCATTGGGGGCGGCATAGGGGCGTGATGAGGGGAGCGGCCGAAATAATGAGGGAAAATGGGCGTAAATATGGGCGTACACGGGGGTGTGCACCAAAAATGAACGGTGCTACTACCGCACGATCGGCTAAAGCACCGTTCACAAAACAGGCGGCCGCCAACCGCCACCTCAGACCACCCCTACAGATACCGCATGCCAGCGTGCGCCTGGGTTTGCTAATTTACGCTGATTACTACTCAAACACATACACCTGAATGTAATAAGCAATGCTGCAGTCTATTAAGTCCAAACCATGATTTCACTACCTGCAAGCCTACACACAGCACTCAAACACATTGGAAGCTTATCTTTCTATACTTCTCTACATTTAAAGGTTTGTTTAATTTAAGGTAAGAATCTTTTTAACCCTGTTTTATTTAAATTTACTTTTTTTGCGCCTGGAGGCCCTCTTTTAATTTTTAGATTTTTTCATTGTTATGTTTCCCAAAAATAAAAGTTTCGATTCAGTTAGAAGTTGCCTGTGTTTTTAATTATACAAATGTTAGAGGGTTTGTAAGGGCAGGTACATACAGATGTGTAATGTAAGTTATATTTGTAATTTGAGGTGAGGGGTAACGATTGCTGTGTGAATGTGTTTGTTTTTGAGTTAAATAACACATAGTGAAAATGCATGAATGTTTAATGTTGTTCGATTAAAACATCACACATAACATCAGGGTAGGTATACATGTTACACATTTTGGACAAACTAATTATGGACATAATTTAGTACATACACACAAACACCAACATAAATTTATTTAAAAGTAAAAGCAATGTGGGGACACATAGATAGTGATTAAAATGCCACATTACAACATAACAAATATACATGTAATGAGGGTTAAAATGTTGTTTTATTAGGGTCTTTATTAAGGTAGACAATTGAGTTAATAGAAAACAATAATTGAATAACAATTAGAATAATTAATTAATTGTCAGAATTATAGTTGAAAGGCAAGATTTGCAGGTCCATATATGTGAAGGGTATGCCAGCGTGCACGGACGTACGCTCACTCTCACGAGCGGTGACATAAGCTGAGTTTTCCATTGAAAACAATAGGGACCCGTCGTGCAAGCTGGCGTACGCTCAGATAGCCGCAAGAAGTCGGTGGGAAGACGGACGAGAGACGTCCGTAAACGGTGGCGTACGCTCTGTTGTACGCCAGTTATCGGAGTCTAAGGGCTGATCCGTCCGTGTACGCTCAAGTGTACGCCACTCCCCTTTGACGTTGTTTCTGACCGTACGTCTGCGGCTGATCTGTGGGTGGACCTAACCTCAATGGCCGCGTACGGAGAGCGTACGTTAATATGGAACGTACGCACGTTTGGCCGCACCGATCAGAATAACCTCCTTTGTCTTTCTGGATTGATGAGGGATTTATGGACCTTTGGAATTGTGTAAATGATAGGACACACCGGATGGGTAACTGTAAGGTAACCCATTGTGTCCTAATCAATCCACTCCTGCGAGAGTCCAGTGCACAATATTCTATCAACTATACATTTGATGCGAACCATTGGGTTACTTGATATTTTAGTATATGTAGATCTGTCTGCTAATTGGCGTCATAATCAGATACATTTTGTAAGACAATAGAACCGCCTTTATCCACATTGTGGATTACTACTGTTGCATTTTTCTGTAGCGCATCTCTGCTGTTAGATTATCAAATGCCTGTTTTTTATCACCCATTTTACATTCATGGTCTGTGACTCTCAAAAAGGTCCAGAAGCTGGCATTGTTGCAGACAGAGTCGAAAATCTAGGTTTTTGAAAACTTTTAATGGTTCATCAGTCTGTCGCATACTGTTACCATCTATCCTTATTATTGAAGTACTCTCTTAGTCTCATCTTCTTACCTATTTTGAAGTGATCAAAAGACCACTGAAACAAATTAAATCTGGTAGTGGGAATAAAATGAAGGCCCTTAGATAGCAGTGAACATTCCGCTTCGGTCAGATGAAGAGAAGACAGGTTAAAAATCCATTCCTGTAATTTCTTCGTCCCTTGGAACGGCCCTGTCCTCTGCCTCTAACCCCACCATGGGTGTGGCCTCCTATGGGTGGCTGCTTCTTTGTAGGGGCTATATAATCGCATAGTACTATACACATGTATCTTAATGGATCCCAGATGTGGCCAGAGAGTATGAGGGTATAATCAAACTCTTCATCGGAAACAGACACTGGAGACAGTCATTCTCAGTCCAGTGTAGCATTAAGTCAGACCACTCACTCCTTCTCTTTTTTTTAAATCAAGATTTAGCCCCCCTAAACAGAAGTCTCATGGGTGTGTTATGGCAGTGTCATGGGCATTTCAGTGAATATGGCTACATTCCCAAATGCTGATCCACAGCCATAGAGATAGTGTTTAGATGAATTTAAGAAGAAAACAATGAACAGGTGTTCACAATAGTGTGCAGATGTTGGAGAGTCCAGAACCTCCAATGCATTTGCATCACCATGCAGAGGCTGAAAGTGGGCATCTCATGGGTTTGTACTCTCTGTTACATGCTGGTGCTGAAGGGAAGGCACAAAACAGCATGTATATTTTACCACTACAATAAATCAGGAAAATAAACACAAGAGTGAATGAAATTATGCTAACCTCTGAATAGGCTGAAAGTGTTAACTGAAGCTGAGTGGAGGCCCAGATGGAAATGGTGTATTGCTGAAGCTTTATGGAAGGAGATTTCATAAGTTTTGGAGAGAGTCAAAGTGGAATGAAATAAATAACAAGTTACCAGTTTGTAGCATTAATTTTTCTTGCACAGCCTGTAAAACGACAGTTAAATGCTGGTTGATTTGTACTTTTCTTCTCTTTACTTTATCTCTTCTCTCCCCAACATTTGGATAGGACCAAAGGAATTGTCACTCGAGGTCAGAAGACTGCAGCAGCTCCACCCCATATTATTCTATTTTGCCTGTTGGAGCAGTAGGATTGCACATGCAACTTGTGTAAACCTACCTTCTACTGGGATTCCGCCCCTTCCCTCTACCCTCCTACTTAAAGATCCACAGCTGTAACTTATTGGCACAAGGGGGACTTGGTAACCCCCTCTTAATGCAACTCAGCAGGGGGGGGGGGGGGGGGGGGCTCACTGGCGATTACATCCCCTGTGTGCCCAGTCTGACCATACCTGGTAACAGGAAACTGCAAAGCTGAAAATAAAAAGTGAATCCTGCTCCTGATAAAATCTGTATCACTGCAATCTGCGGCAATACAGATGATTAATACACATAACATTATTATTATTATAGAGACTACAGCTTTATCTCAAATATCTTCTGTTCCAAGAAGTTTTATTTATATATGTGAACATTGCTAGTTATTTTTTATAAGCTAATTTGTAAATGTAAACTAAAACTGATGGAACTTTAACCAAGATTAATATAACATTTTAAGTTTCATGGTTTTACAAAATGTCTAATTTAGATGAAAAATATATCATTTTCCACAGTTTCATGTAAATCTCAGAATCCATAAAAATATTAAGCAAATTTACCACACAACATTGATTCCTGGGCTTCCTCTGAGTGTCATGTTCATTTTTATCCTAGATCTGCTGAGCAGTTGTCACATTCCATAAAGTTACTGGGTGACTACTCTGCAACTCAGACATTACTGTAAGGGGAGGTGAGGTAGATGCTAACAGTGCATTTTTTCATTTAAAGTTCTCAATTAATATTTTGCAGTGGTCATATAAGTTACATATTCATTATTATTTTGTACAGTATCTATGAGCATTTGCTCCTGAGGACTAAAACCTTGGAATTACAGGTTGAGCAAGAAAATGATTTGTTAATGTAAAACCGAAAGAGAACTACGAATTTTTGTTAGAAGTCTAATTTTATTTAGGTAATTATGGCTACACTAAATATTGCTGTTTTTAAGATGTTCACAAGTGCAGAAGCTGCAATGTGCTTGTGTAGATCTGAGTCTACAAAGTCACATGCCATGCACCAAAAGTCGTATCATTATTAACATGCTGCTGGAGTTTTCCAGAGCTGTCGGGCATTGTTCCGGATAATAGGGATGTGCCAGTCCAATTTTCTGATTGTGGGAAAGCCAGTTGCATGCATACTTGGATGTAGCTTCACTGGCTTCCACTGAGGCTTTTACACATTGTTGCACAGCTGCTGCATACAAAGACACCATGATGGCGACAATAGTGTCCACCACTGAATCAGCTGCTGAATATCTTAAGTGTATTAGAGTAATTTATTTTAGGTAATATAATGCTTTATCTTAACTAAGTAATGCTATACAGACTGGGATATGAAGGGTTTACCAGGTATATGCAGCATTAGGGGCCCATTGTTAGCTGAGTGGTTGGGTTTTGGATCCCTTGGTTAGGCCCTGGAGGAGGTATCCCTTCAATTAAGTTTGCGGTCAGGCTCATTTGGCTGTTCCCAACAAAGGAGCCCATGTTAAACTCTTAACATGGGAGTATATGGAGACGCTAACAGCCTATCAGGCACAGAGCTCCTGTCGAGCTCTGCCCTGATAGGCTGAGGAGAGTCTTATTGACTGAGGTCAGTTGGATTCCCTTCATTCTTGGGGAGTAGCTTATGTGCAAAAATGCTGCTCCTTGGTCCACTGTGTTCAAGGTTTTTTTTTTTTTTCATTTTAACCCATTGGATTCCTACTTGGACCCATTCTCAATGGAGTAGGTGAGTATATTTTGTTTTTCACAAGTTCATGCTGGATATCTACTGGACAAGAGGACCAACCTACGTGTCAACATGGGTAAATATGTATATATGTTGTGTTCCTGTGTTATTAAAGTTATACAGTATGTTTTTTTTATTTTAGTATCCATCCTGCTGTGGAACTACACTATCGTTCAAAAGTTTGGGGTCACTTAGATATTTCCTTATTTTTTAAAGGAAAGCACTGTTTTTTTCAATGAATATAACATTATTTAGAAATACACTCTATACATTGTTGAAGTGGTAAACTACTATACTAAACATATATAGGATTATATACATAGGTGTATAGAGGCCCATTTCCAGCAACCATCACTCCAGTGTTCTAATGGTACAATG
This sequence comes from Crinia signifera, assembly GCF_055691185.1. Taxonomy (NCBI): domain Eukaryota; kingdom Metazoa; phylum Chordata; class Amphibia; order Anura; family Myobatrachidae; genus Crinia; species Crinia signifera. The sequence continues at coordinate 103,526,231 of NC_139219.1, forward strand.
GAAAACTAATGGGTGATCCGAAAACCCTTGGGTAATTATGTTAGAAAAGTTGAAAATGGGTTTTCTCATTAAAGAAGCTATAAAACTGACCTTCCTTTGAGCTAGTTTAGTATCCGGAGCATCACATTTGTGGGTTTGCTTATACTCTCAAAATGGCCAGAAAAAGAGAACTTTCATGTAAAACTCGACAGTCTATTCATGTTCTTTGAAAGGAAGGCTATTCCATGCGATAAATTGCCAAGAAACTGAACATTTCCTACAACGGTGTGTACTACTCCCTTCAGAGAACAGCACAAACAGGCTGTAACCAGAGTAAAAATAGAAGTGGGAGGCCCCAGTGCACAACTGAGCTTCATCAAAGATGAGAAAATGTTGCATCTTCCATTTGTATTTTGAGCTGAATTTGTAGCCAAATTTGCTTATACGAGGTGAAAATGCTGTGGAAACAGAGAAATGCTTCTGTGTTGCTGTTGAGCCTGAGACCACACTGATAAGTAACTGACAGAACCAGTGACCGATCCAGCACCCCCTTTTACAACTGGAATGTTGCAGGACATCCACTTTGTCGCCATCTCCCTAAGGGACTTCTACTTGAATCTGGCCAATTGATCTTTGGATGAACGCCACCTCTCTATAAGCCAGGAGATGCAAAAGTAAACCTAGGTATACAAGTGGAGCTGCTATATTCTCCTTTTATAAGAATGGCATTATTGAAAAGGACACCAGCCTGGACTAAGGGTAAATATGTTTACGGCCAATGCACACCCTATGATATTTTATTATAAAGTGTACTGAAAGTATCTATTATTAATGTATATTTTTAATTGTGTGTGTAAATTAGATGCATACACAATCTTTATATTGTTGCACACTAGTCATTAAGGGAAGCAACCCCCCCCCCCCCATCCTTGTACTTGTTTCTACGTGGGAGTGACTTGAGTGACTTCCCATTTTACCATGCTGCTGTGTGATGGAACAGCCCATCTCCAAGCGCTCTTTGTGATAACTTATCTTCTTCCCTTTTTATGGAGAGGGTTGGTTACGGCGCTAATGAACACTATGTTTGTGGGAGCAGCTATGACTGAGTAGTCAAATCTCATAAATTATCTTCTTCCCTGGTGTACAACCTGCGTGTCTGAAATTGTAAATACTGAGACGCCCATCACTGGTACACACTGGGCTATATGCCGTCCAATTGGACCAATCAGACCAACATAATGCCTACATTGCTTAGTGTGTTCGCGCAATCTGCACACTCCCACAAAAGCTTGTGCTGATACTAGCTTTAATGTGCTGCCCATCAAGCCTAGAGATATCACTAGGTTTGATGCCTATTGCGCAGTGTGTACAACAAACTGGATGACAAACGATATGTCAGACCAATTTAGTGTTACCTTACAGACTCTCCCCATTTTTCCCATTAGCCTCCACCATTTAGGATTCTGGTCACTGTGCTAATATGAAATTACTTCATGATTGTGGAATATTAGCAGGAATCAAAGATGACTCTTCTTTGCTTAGTGGTTGTTCAAGACATTGTACATGAAAAATTAAAATACAGATGTGTAGTAGCCGCTAAAGCATATACAAACAGTCCCAGGGTGTTGTCCTTGTAATAAAAAGGGTGTTGATTGGAGGGCCATTATATATAGATGATAGTGTGGTCAGATGATATACCAAGGTGGCCGCCGATTTGGAAGCCATGCTTGGCTCATGATTGATAAGAAATACAAACCGCCAAGGGCGGTGTTTCTGATAAGCGGCTGGAATGGCATTAATTTCAAAATGCCACTCCATCCACTGTGCCGATCCACACCACACTTCCAGCACTGAGACCTTTGATCCCAGTTCTGACTGGAGCTGGGTCCTGCTAGGGGCATAGCTCCCTCTGTTCAGCCTGCTGCTGCTGCTCCAGAGCAGAGAAGCTATCCCAACACTCTTATAGCAGCTTTGCGAGTCAACTAGAATGACTCCTGGAGTGGAAAAAAGAGCGGTCCCTTATGGATCCATTGTGCCAGATGTAATAGGGTGTAAAAATCAGAAAGTGGGAGATTTTGGGAGAGTTTTCCAATTTTTTTAAAGCAGCAATCCTTTTCACTGAAAAACTAGGTTTATTTTGCCATGTAATTGATTGCAGCTTTAAAAAAGGGGGAAAACTCTCTCAAAATCTCTCACTTTCTGATTCTCACACCCTATTACATTTGGCCCACTGTGTTCTCTTAGCTTGCAAGTTTGCAGTTTGTTACTGGCACTGTATAGTGTCCTTGGCTTGTTTCTTTGATTAAAAACTGTCTGTATACCTTGTACTGATGGAGAATTGAGGGGTTATTCTACTTTAATTTACACATTTACACGGGGGACTGTTTTTGTGTATATGTGCTTGCGCGGGCGTATTTCTGTGCATGTGCAGATGCTGGGTGTGAATGAGCTTGGCAAACTCAAGTTCGCCATCCTGCTTGCACCTGGCAGTGTGGAAGGTGGGTGTGGGGTGGTGGTGGGGGGCCCAGCCCATGGGAACCACAGAGGTGTCTCAGACCTCGACCGCTGGTGAAATCATTTGATGGTAGGTTACCATCGAATGATTTCTCACCCGCACCCAAGGCTGCAAATGGATGATTATGCATATCATCCATTCACAGCCATGCGAGGGGTGGGGACGGCCATCCCTATGTGCGGCGTTTAATCCACACGCAATGCTGCAAAATTCGCAGCGTTGCGTGTGGACCAGAATAAGATCCTTGGTGTACATATTCTGCTGTGCGTTGCATTGAATTCTGTGATCCAAGTTCTGCATCAAGTATATACAGTAACTGGATCCCTTTGGTCCTTATTCTGGTTGGTGCGGTAATATCCACGTGCGTTCGTGCCGCCGATGTTTTGTGTCTGCGCATGTGCAGAGGCGTCTCTGCGCATGTGCGAGCTGGACGCACGGCCACATTCCGCATGAAATGTGTACACTACAAACAGGGGGTGGAGAGGGGTGTGAAGGGCTGTTTGGGCTCATTACCATATGTTTACACCCCGCGTTTCATGGGCGTTCCCATGCAAATGCTGGGCGTACGTATGGTAATGCGGCCGTGACGCACGTGTAGGGGGCGGGCATATGACATTGCCGGATGTCAGCTGCCCGCCCAGATCCCTGCTTTTGCACGGAGAAATGCCTGTGTGGTCTGAGGTTGCGGGAGCTGCCTGGCCACTCGGTCCTGCATTCGATGGTCTGCGACCATCGAATGATGGGGGAGGTTCCCTGAGATGGAGGAGGTGTATTCATGAGAAATACACGTGCGGTCCGTTCGGACAGCTTCTTACCGCGTACGGACGGAGTTGTCGATCAGTATGGAAGGCGGGGTTTAGGACGCACGGTGCTGGCCGCATATTCGGATCCAGCTGCACCGATCAGAATAAGGGCCTTTATGTCAACAAGTTCTGCAGAATCCAAGAACTCTGCTTCTGCCATGGCAGCTGCAACTGCCTTCTCAGCAGCAAGTACCTCACTAATTGCTTCCAAGGGTTTTTTTATCCATATCTTTTTCTGCCTCTAGATGTGTCCTTTCTGCCTTGGAACATGCTTTCTCTTATCCTTTGCTTCCAAATGTGATTACTTTACTTTTAACTGCATTTCTTGCTTATCAAAATGAGCACTTTACAGCTTCAGCTTTTGCACATGCAAATATGGCTGCATTGCTGACTGATACTGAATTTGAGGAGCTACAGATTTGGAACCTTGTTTTGTATGAACTTGAAGATGTCGTTTTCTGAGACATAAATGATGAGGTATAAATGGTTGACTGTGTAGAGACTGCTGTATTGCTGTGTAGGTAACTGTACTGACCGTATATCAGGGCTTTGGGATCAGAGCCCTCCTTGGTACTTGTGTAGTTTCATGGCGCCGTGCTACTTCCGGGTTCTACACTCGCCACAAACTATGTTAAAAAAGTAACTTAACTCCATGCCAACATGGATAGTTCATACCCCCACTATCCATGTTGGCATGGAGTTGATTTTAAATAGCGTGGCGAGCGTAGCGAGCCACTGAGCCTGCAGCGTGGGCGAGCGAAGCGAGCCCCGCAAGGGGACTCAGACGCACGGCGCCATACTGGCGCCGTGAAACTACACAAGTACCCCGTCTTATTGTATGGGCTTAATGGGCACTTGCCCAGGGGCCCCAGGTGTATAAGGGTGCTATGGTGATAGCTGAGGATCCCCTTTTTCCAGGGATACCAGAATTTTGAAAATCGGCCTAGGGGAACATGGAGATATCCAACTTCAAACAGCAGTCCACATCCGACCTGTTAATTGCAATTCCCAGTCATATTTCTCAGAATTTCTCTGACTTAAGAGTTTTTCTGAGAGTATATTCCAAAAGCTGGGAGATATCAGCCTTCCAGCAGCCGGTCCCTGCTCCAGCTCCAAACGTCTGGTGTACAGTTTTATATTTTTGTCAATGGATTGCTCTAGCTCCTGATCTCTGATCCCCAAGTTCCCAGCACTTCCTGAAAGGTGGGACTCTAGGTTTTTATACTATTGAAGGCTAAGAAATCTATTTCCAGATAATGGTGATATCTGCAGTCGAACAAACTTCCCTTCCACCGGAAAATGACGAATATTAAGCCCACTCCATTATCCAACCCTCCCCTCCGTATAAAACACCCCCTACCACCCTGGAAGTCATTTACAAGGGACTCTTCATTCAGCTCAGTGCCCCCTTCCACACGTTAGTGTTCTCCCTCCCACCACCTGTGCAGTAAAGGAGTAATTAGCAGAAGTTACTGCTCCAGGTCCTACATGTTGAATGGAAGATAGAGCACCCCCTGCCACCCGTGGGACATCAAAGCTGCTGCTGATACCACCCCCCACCCCTAGGAGGGGAGAATGGGTAAGGGCCCCAATGCATTGCTTCGCCCAGGAGCCCACACTGCTGTTAAGACTGCCCTGTTTGGGATGGCAGCAGTGGCGTAGCTTCAGGGGTCGCAGCGGTCGCAGATGCGACCGGGCCCCTGAGCCAGGGGGGCCCAACCCCCGCCACTGGCCTGGGAGAGGGATGCGAACAGGACGCACCCGTTCCCAGTGCTGCTTTGCGGGCCCGCGTGCGTCGCGCTGACGTCACGCGGCAAGGGGTCCCCTTCCTATTGGCTGCCTGCGGCTGGGGACGGGACACGGTGGCCGTATCTCAGCTGTGATTGGCTGCAGCGTCCCCAGCCGCAGGCAGCCAATAGGAAGGGGACCCCTTGCCGCGTGACGTCAGCGCGACTCACCACTCCCCGGCTGGAGGCTCGGCTGTGTCAGCGCCGCCTTGCATCGGTTCCAGCGGTCCCCTGTTCTCCCCGTCGCCGCCCCCTTGATGACGCACCTCTCGCTGTCTCCGGCGGCTGGGCGCGTCTTCACTATCCACGCCGCTGCTGCCTCCCTGGCTACTTCACCGCGGCTCCGGCAGATCAAGACCCAGGGGTTATCCACGCCGCTCTGAGTCTCTCTAACCTCCGGTAAGTCCCTGTCTCTGTGCCGCTTCTTGCTGCGCAATGCTGCACTTTTCCCTCTCCACGGCGGCTGCTTAACTGACTTTTCAACGGCCACCGTCCTATCTCATCCTCTCCGCGGGCCATCCCAGGGGTGCCGTAGGCACGTTCCCCTGGGAGCTCGAGCAGTCTAGCTTTATCAGTTCCCCTGCTTTTTCAAACAACGGGTCCCTCCCCATGAGCAACAGGGTCCCTTCAACGGGGCTATGGTGCAGCATACAGTATGTGGAATTATGCACGGGCAGCCCTGCCATAACAATAACAATAACTACAGTTTCCAGGGTATTACAAGTATATTACTTTTACACTGCTAGAGGGGGCAATGGAGAAGTACAATATGCAGTAGGTAGTCTGTAATTTGTGATTCTCTGTGTTTTGTTACAGAACTACATGCACCAAATAACGTGTCCCATATGTTTAAATGTTAGTTCTATTATTAACATAATATACTTGATATATTAAAATATAAACAGAACGAGATTTTAATTTTGTTGTATGTAGGGGGGCCCCAAGCTGACCTTTCGCACCCGGGCCCATGAACCCTTAGCTACGCCCCTGGATGGCAGGTTGTAAGAGGATCGATAACAAGTTATCATGAAGGGCACCTGGGGTGAGTGGCCTTGTCAAGCTGCAGTTCAAAATTGGGGTATCACTCCCCTAGAATTAAAAAAAAAGGTTGGAAACTATGCTAATATAAGTTATAACAATGTATGTCATAAAATAAATTTGATTAATAAACAATGAAATCAATAGTTAAAAACATCAAACGGTGCACTTGTAATAGGTGCAGTCACACGTAAGATAGGTCATGGCACATTTAATGCAAGTCCCAGTCCATTCCTATGATGCCCCAGTAAATGATTTATCCACAGTGGTTTCCTTAAAGTTATGGAAGTACCTCATATTTTGTATGATGTGGTGTGCCTCTTTTGGGAGAGGATTGTCTGTAGCAGTGGCAGCAAAATTGGTTCTCTCTTTTGAAATTGGCAGTAATATGGTTGCGGTATCCCCTGGGTGCACTTAGTGGTACCATACGAAGATGGAGCAGGGGCTGGTCTGGTCACAGACAAACAAATGATGCCGGGTGAATACGAACAGTGGCATCTTCAGGCCATGTCAGGTTCATGGTAGTGTTGTTAAGCTGTTTGACTGTAAAGGGACTATTGAATTGCTGTATTCATTGTCGTATGCATTGAATTGCCATATGCAGGTGGCTGCACTGACGGTGTGAGGTTTCTGTGAAGTCAAATGGCTCTTATTGCTGAGTTGCCACGGTCGGTAGACTGTATAGTAACTTGTTGTCCAGTCATATGCAGTGGCTGTAAGTCATATATGAGGAGGAGGAAGAAGCACACACAGGGTTTGTGGGTTGGGAGATGGGGATTAGAGACATGGGGAGAGAGGGGATACAGAGTAGCAAATGTATGGATTGTGTACTAATTGCTTAGGGTATCCTGCCCTTTAGGACCCTAATTGTATCAGCAAGTGGTCAGTGATATCTCAATATCATAACTGATCTAACACAACTACACTTACGTTTATTGTTATTGATACACATACATCTACATAAGTTCAACCACTTGCTGATACAATCAGGGCCCTAAAGGGCAGGACACCCTTACCAATTAGTACACCAGGGGTCTTCAACCTTTACGACAGTGTGGGCCACATTAAAAAATTCAACGAAGCCCGAGGGCCACTCATTTCTACTGTGGTATTTAGCACAGCCTTTCATAGATAGACATCACAGCCCCCGCATACATACCGGTAGTTGGCACAGCTGTCCTTACACATAAACCCTGCCCCCAATATATAGTCAGCACCAGGGCTATTTCTAGACAATTAGGGTCCGGGTGCAAAAAGAAAAAAAAAATGCAGCTCCCCCTTATATAATATTAAATTGAAGAAATTGTGGCCTAATTATAAGGGGCGTGGTCTAATTATAAGCATGTGAACTAGCAGGAAAACCATTACCTGACATTTCACTTTTGCAACCTGCATGACCAGACATTGGTTACCGCAGGAATGGTTGTTGTCCTTCCACGCTTAAGTTGGCTGGCTAAAGGCCGCACAGTGACATATAAACATGAAGGCCCACACAGTGACCTAGTACTCCTCACAAATCAAGCCCAAGCAATGACAGGCTACTTAAATCAATATACTCTGTTTATCTGTAATGCCCATTACACATTATGCCACACACCATGATGCCCATTGCACCATAATGCCCCCAATACTCCTGCTTATACATATAATGCCCGCAGCAGTGCCTCTCATAAAATGCCACCAGTAGTGTCCCTTATAAAATGCCACCAGTAGTGTCCCTCATAAAATGCCACCAGTAGTGTCCCTCATAAAATGCCACCAGTAGTGTCACTGGTCAGAAAGGGGTAATTCTAGATAGCCAGCACAGCCCCCATAAAGCACAGCCCTTCATAGATAGACAGCACAGCTTCCCCCCCAAACATAGACATCTCCGCACAGCCACCCCCCCCATTGATAATCAGCACAGCACTGCCAGCCCCCCTCCCCCATAGTCAGCACTGCGCAGCCAGACGCTCCCCTCCCCCAATATTCAGCACAACATTGCAGCCAGCTTACCCCCCCCCCCCCCCCCCCGAAAGTCAGCCCAGCATTGCAGCCAGCTCACACCTCCCCAGTCAGCACCACATTGCAGCCAGCTCACCCCCCAGTCAGCACCGCATTGCAGGCAGGCAGCTCACCTCCCCCCTCCCCTTAAGAAACCTGCCTTAATCTCCGTGTCCCCTTCAGAGGGCTGCTCCTGCTGGCGGCGGGCGTCTTTAATGAGAAGGAGGCAGGCAGGGACGGGTGCGCAGCGTCAGAGGTCTGGAGCCGGTTGTCACTCGCGCGGCTGTCTTCTCTGAAAGGACGCGAGCGGGACATGTGCGCAGCTTCAGGAAATCCACAATGCGCATGTCCCGTCCGCTCCAGCCACTGCGCGTCCTCCTCCGCCGCGTCCCCCATGTAAAGGGATGAGCGCGGAAGGTTTTGGCTTTTTTAAACAGCACTTACAGGTTTTTTTTTTTTTTTTTAAACGGCATTTACAGGCGGGCCAGTCAAAACAACTCAGCGGGCCACTTGTGGCCCGCGGGCCATGGGCTGAAGACCCCTGTAGTACACCATCCATACCTTTCCCACTCTGTTACCCTCCCCTCCCCACAACCCTCTGAGTGCGCTTCTTTTTTCTCCTAAAATATGCAACAAGGGATCTGGACAACCCCAGAACTAGCAGCACCCCACACACAGGGCCGGTGCTAGGCTTTCCTGCACCCAGGCAAAATTTTAGCTTGCCGCCCCTACTCCCTGAAAATCTACTTTTGAGCAGCCAGCGTTCATCCTGCCTCCAGCTCAGGCAGGTAAATGTTCTGCAACTCTCTCTCCTCCATTGCCAACTGCTATTGCCACAGGTACAGATATAGCCCAGTCCCGCTGCTGATGTACAGTAGCCACCAAACAGGTCGTGGCAGGGACTTGAAAAAATATAAAAAACAACTAAATAAAAATGACAGTGGTTTGAGGGTACAGCATACCTGCAACATATTTCTAACAGATATGCCGTACCAATGCCATGCTACTTGCAGCACTGGTTCAGGGTTCCCATCCTGTGACCAGCCACAGTAGCCTACTCCTGTTGATTATTCCTGCACCCTGTCATCAACACTGACTGGGAACTGCAGCAAGTACATTCCCAGCATGTTCCCAGCAGTAGCCTCGGGCCAGGCTGTCACAAACAAGAAGGCATGGAGAGAGAATAGGAAGCCCCTCCTCCTCCTACCCTCAGTCCGGAACGCGTCCCCAGCATCCAAGTCACTCACTGCCCCCAGAGCGCCAACACGGGGTTTGCAGAGAGTTGCGCTGTTTTCTGCTGTGAATCCCTTTGTGCACCCACTGGCAACCCGTCTGCGTAGCTGTGTCAGTGCTCTAGCAGGACTTCACCTGACTACATGCCTCTCCTCTGTCCAATTTACAGCATTTGACAGACGTCAGACAGTCACGCAGACAGTGCCAAGTGGCCTACGGTCGCACAAAGAGATGCACACAGCGCGGTTCTATGCAACCCCGTGTTAGCGCCTCTGCAATATTTGGGGGGGAGGAAGCTGACCCTTGCCCCTTTCCAATGCCCCTGCTTGTGTTGTAAAATAATATAGTCTCTTTCAGAGACATATTATTGTGCTGATCCCTTCAGTTCCGCCCCCTCAATGCCGGCGCCCTAGGCAGCTGCTTAATGGTAGCACCGGCCCTGCCCACACACACACACCCCCCCCCAATACTTCTTCCTCTGAACCCCTGGTAGAGCGCAGTTTGAAAAAGCGTAGTTCGAATCCCTCATCTGCCATATCTGTAAGTCAGTACATGTGTTCCACTTGCTGACAGACAATGCTGCTGATGAACTCAGGATGTATACTGTATGTTTAACTCACTGACAGCCCAATATTTTACTGATGAAATCAGTGTGCACATGTCCAACTCGCTGAAGGCATCAATGTTTTACTGTTCAGCCTCTGACTAAGCCGCTTTAGGAAATTCGAAGCCTAGAGTATAAATATCTTTACTTTCAATAGTCCATTCAGGTGCGATGTCTGAAGAACGGTATTTATTATTTAGTAAAGGAATCACGGATATATGCGATAATTGATGAGATGGTATACTGTAGCAAGCAATATGATGTAATATGCTGTTAAGTTGATATTGCGTGACGTTGAGATATTATGATATTGTGAAATTGGTAAAACTGCAAATAAACAGGAAGATGCCATTACAATATGCATATGAACAGAACAAGGCAGTGAGTACATATAACATGAAGTATGCAAACATTACATGTGCTACAGTGCAACTGATATGTCCAGCATATAGCACTGTATAAAGAGAATTATAGTGAAACAGTTAAGGTCATAAACTCAACATGGAATGCTATAGCAATTTGGCCTCATGTAAATTATGTAAGTCCATGTGGGGGATGGAAATGGCTGCTTACAGCTTCTTTTGTCCAGAATGCATTGCTAGACTACAGGGTGAGGAGGGTCAACATTCATCCACTTCAGGGCCGTAACTAGGGGGGGGGCTAGGGGGTCACGCACACCGGGTGCTGGAGGGGGGGGGGCGCTGTCAGGTCCAGGAGACAGCCTGCGGGGTAGCGGGGTTCCAGGGACTGATGTAGCCCGTGTCCCGCTGCTGGGCTGACGTATTGTAGCAGGAGGTCAAATAGTGACCTGCCGCCAAGCGATGAAGCGCTTCCCGACGGTGGAGCGGCAGGAGGTCACTATCTGTGACCTCCTGCCGCCAAGTGAGGAACAGCACACAGCAGCACTTGCCTTCCTACTATCGCCAGCGCTAGAAATCGCGCTTTATTCCTCCCTCCTTCCCTCATGACATGCCGTCAACGCCGCTGCTCCTCCAAATCTCCCTGCATCTGGTAATCAATGTTTAATTTTAAAACTGTGTCTGACTCCAGCCTGCATAGTACCTACTGAAGTATAATGGGCATCATGTGTGTGGCATATGTTTAATGACTTATTAAAGTTTAATGAGTCATTAAACATATGCCACACACATGATGCCCATTATACATATGCCCCACACCTTGATGCTCATTAATAAGGAGCATCAAGGTGTGTGGCATATGTATAATGGGCATCATGTGTGTGACATATGTTTAATGGAGCATCACGCTGTGCGGCATATGTATAATGGGCATCATGTGTGTGGCATAAGTTTAATGGAGCATCACGGTGTGTGTCATATGTATAATGGGCATCACAGTGTGCGTCATATGTATAATGGGCATCACGTTGTGGGGCATATGTATAATGGACATCATATGTGTGGCATATGTATAATGCGCATCCAGGTGTGGGGCATATGTATAATGGGCATCATGTTGTGGAGCATATGTATAATGGACATCATGTGTGTGGCATATGTATAATGAGCATCCAGGTGTGGAGCATATGTATAATGGAGCATCACGGTGCGGATCATATTTATAATGGGCATCACAGTGTGCGGCATAGGTATAATGGGCATCATGGACTGCACTTTTGGGGTCATGTGTATCTGGCACTGCACTATTGGGGGCATATGTGTATCACACCTCCATTTTCCATGGCCGCACCCCATGTGGCTACAGCTCTTAGGCCCTTATTCTGGTTGGTGCGGTAATATCCGCATGCGTTCGTCCTGCCGATGTTTTGTGTCTGCGCATGTGCAGAGGTGTCTCTGCGTATGTGCAAGCGGGGCGTACGGCCAAATCCGCATGAAATGTGAACACTCCGAACAGGGGGTGGAGAGGGGCGTGAAGTGCTATTTGGGCTCATTACCATATGCATACACCCCGCGTTTCATGGGCGTTCCCATGCAAACGCTGGGCGTACGTATGGTAATGTGGCCGTGACGCACGTGTAGGGGGCGGACATATGACATCGCCGGATGTCAGCTGCCCGCCCAGATCCCTGCTTTTGCACTGAGAAATGTCCGTGTGGTCTGAGGTTGCGGGAGCTGGTGGAGCACTCGGTCCTGCATTCGATGGTCTGTGACCATCGAATGTTGGGGGAGGTTCCCTGAGATGGAGGAGGCGTATTCCGTGAAAAATACACGTGCGGTCCGTTCGGCCAGCTTCTTACCGCGTACGGACGGAGTTGGCGATCCGTATGGAAGGCGGGGTTTCGCACGCACGGTCCTGGCCGCATATTCGGATCCGGCCGCACCGATCAGAATAAGGCCTTTAGAGAGCTGACCATGCCCTCATAGTGGAAAAAATGGGAGATGTAGCCTCGCAGGAGTACCACGTTAGTAGGTGAACCCTCTAATTTTGGGCGCGTGCCTCCGGCACGCGCGGATGTCTCCTCTCCTCTGCCTCGTGTTGGGAGGTATGTTTGTGACATATTGGACATTGCAGTGTGGCATATTGTGTATCATTCAGGGACAGTGTTCTATCCAGTGGCAGCAGCAATTAACCATTGCTTATAATGTGTACTGGGGGGCATAACGGTGTGTGCTATAATGTGTACTGGGCATTATGGTTTGTGGTGTAATGTGCTCTGGGCATTACGGTGTGTGCTGGAATGTGTACTGGGCATTACGGTGTGTGCTATAATGTGAATTGATACTACTATGTGACCACACCACTTCTCCCCCCCCCCCCCCCCCCCCCCAAAAAAAAATGCCCTAAATTTTTAGAGCGCGCCTCGGGCGCGCACTGTCCCTATTTATAATAATATATGATATATTGTCTTGTTTGTTGGTTTAATATCACCCTTCTGCTGTTTGTAAGCACATATATATACATATATATATATATATATATATATATTTAAAAAAAAAATTGGGGGGGGCACTAAATGAATGTCTTGCCCCGGGCACCAGAAACCCTAGTTTTGGCCCTGTCCACTTTGAGATATATGTGCTGACCACTGGAGGTAGTTGATTATTTAAATCACTGTTAACACAGAAACAAATAGATTTACAAGTCATGACAGGAATTATAATTGATTTGTAGGTGATCACAAGTAAACACACATAAAAAATACGCCCTCCAAAAGGTGTTCCATTTGAAAGTTCTATTTTGTTTTTAATTCCCTCTTTTGTGGTCATGTTTGAGAACTTTTTGGCCATGAGTGTAAATACAAACCCTCAGTAAAATATATTGTTCTATGTTTGGTACGAACAAACTTTGCCAAATTTGACTAATGGTTCATTGATTTAAACATACAGGTTCTACTGTGTTTTTCATATGTATTTGAGCAAAGTTGGCTTTGTTTTGTGCTTCGTAAATTACCAAGATGCATTTTACAGCTGAAAATGCAATCTCAAATTATAGTAAATTTAGCCCTATGGGGCTTACTAAGATGGGAGTTCTGTTGAAGATGTCATGTTTCCTAAAGCAACCAATCAGAATCTACTTCTTAATTATTCAACACCTTCTTGAAGATAGATAGAATCTCATAGCAATATTCCATCTTCAATAGAATTCCCATTTTAGTAAATAAATCCATATGAGTCTTGTAATGCCTGGTTCACCTCTCCCAGAGGACAATGTTATATTTTAACATAATCTAACACAGTGTTTGCACTTCATTTGGTAACACAATCTCTCATTGCATAAATGTATTAAATTCAAACATATATGTATGATGTTAAATCTGGCCTGCAGATTATTTTTCCATAAAGTCCTCACACCTGTCTAAAGCAACATACACACTGCACAATTTTTTAAAAGATATTACTCAGAAGGGCCACTCAATGTTACACTCAATATTGTTAACAATGCAGGCTCCCAAGCATCATTAATGACACCCCCATTCATCGTCGGAACATGTAGGTCAATTTTGGCTATGTAGCCAACAATCTGCATGTCCAGCAACTGCGGGTGACATCACTGGATGATATTGCCCAATGTGTATGCACAATAACTTTCACATATGGCCATGGTATAGGTTTAAATTGTCAACTGTGTGGGACGTGCTTGGCCCTCCGGATCGCTGTCATTATACACAAAACCCAAAGCGGTTTCCATAACATGGCATTATCATAATACACATCAACAAGTTGGCAATGACTAATATGATGTGCAGTCTAATGAGCATGAGGGGAAGAAGTGGTCTACCTGCTGTAGCCTAGGGGGAAATTAAAATGGAATAGAGAACATTGCACATGTGATAGGTCTTGCTACCTTAATTACTGAACCATCCTTAAGGTGGCCATACACACACAAATTTATCTTCAGATCTGGCTGGTTGGAACAAAAACATGGTTATGGAAAAGAGCAAATGACAGTTGACCATTTGCTTGAAAATGCTGGAAAACTGACAAACTGACATAACCATGTTTTTGTTCCAACCAGCCAGATCTGAAGATAAATCTTACTAGTGTATGGGCACCTTTATAGTTTTAAATAAGTAAAATATAACACACACATCAAAAAATGTATAAACAATCTTTATTATAGCACTCACATGCAGACCAGAACTCTAATAAAGCAGGGTAAGGCCCAGGCCAAGGGGGGATAAATGTCCAAGTGGAGCCATCACCCAGGGCACAGGATTGCACTGTTGTTGATACACAGTCCCTGACCTGGCTAGGTAGGTGTCTGGAATGGTACCATACAGCCAGTGTCGTAGTCACTAGTTGAGTATGCCACTTTGTGGAGAGAAAACAGATGCATCCAAAAGCTTTTCATTCACTGGAGGCAATGGATCAGCAAATGAATATGCAGCAAGGTCAAAATGCTACAGAGTCATTCAAGAGGATTTCCAGGTTTTGAAATTTCAGTATACAGTATTCCATTACTGTCACAGGCGTGCGCAGACCATTTCATTAGAGGGTTCACCATTGGAGGGGTGTGTCTATCACCGCCTACTGGGCATCAATGTGATCTAAATAGAAGGTGACTTATTTATGTATATGTATGGGCTTCAGAATAAACAATTTTCCCGCACAGACATACACCAGATATGGGGACAGTGCACGCAAAAATGTACACTGTAATGCCCATTACACATCATGCCACACACCGTAATGCCCATTAAACATAAATCCATACACCATAATGCCCATTAAACTTAAAGCCACACACCGTAATGCCCTTTGCGCATAAAGCCAACACCATAATGCCCATTAAACATAATGCCACACACCGTAATGCCAATGAAACATAATGCCACACACTGTAATTCCCATTAAACATAATATCACACACCATAATGCCTATTACATATTATACCACATAAGGTCTGGTTACCTACATGCACATTGCAGATGTATAAATCCATGCAGTACTGTAAAGCACTTTCAGGGGGCAGAAGCATTCCACCAGAGAATGGTTATAGAGGGCTTTCTCTGCTAAGCCATGCCCCTTTAGTGATGTCATGGATGGATCTGTGAGGCGTGGCACAGATACATCAACAACATCAAATTTTTTGTAAAGCCACACCAGGTGTCACTGACCCTGCTTCTGCCACTGCTTAGTAATAAGGCAGTACAGTTGTCGGTAGCCTTAAGCACCTATGGTTAAACATACAATTTACCAGCATGTTAAGATGTTTCCTTGAGCATCTGCTCAATCCAGTTAGTTTTTATTTAAATCCACTGGTTGCAGGGGACAGCATTTCTAGAGCCTGGCAGTGAGTAGGGGCCTGTGATGCAGATTTAATTGTCAGGAGTGGTGGCTTTCAGGATGACAATGCCATGATCATCCACAAAACACTTTTTTAACCATAACTATTACAGAGATAAGGGCTGTGTTACGTGCCGCCTCTGGCGAGTCTGTGTAAATGCAGTCTGACTCCTGTGTCCTCAAAGTGCAGAGCAGCTGCTGCTTTATGAAACCTTTAGCTCTGGGCCTTGTCTGTCAGGCTGCTTACCTGTAGTAAGTATCCTCATTAAGGGTGCTTGTCAGCCTTGGCTATTCTGATTGGGAGTGTTTCCTTTATCTCCCATGCTGCCTTTCACCAAGGTGCCGGTGATTCTTAGTGCAGCCTGTCTTAGTCTGCTTTCCTATCAGCTGCCTTTTATTCAGTTTCCCAGATCTAGCCAGTGACCATTGGCCTTGGAGTTCTCTGCTTGTTCCCAGATCCTGCAAGGACAGAGATTAGTGCTTGTTCTATCTTCTGCAGTTTTTCTGCCCTCCATTGCTAGTATATATCTGTGTGGAGTTATATGATCTCTCTTACTAATGTTTAGTCATCCAACTCCACATGGGTGGTTTTGTATATTATTAACACCTTCATGCATTGTTGCCTTTATTAGGTCAGCCAGGACATACTATGTTTAACACCTTCCTGCATTTCTGCACTCATAGCTTTAGCTAGGAAGTATTATTTCTACGTACATCTTCTTGCATTGTTGCATTCACGGTAATTTGGTGGAGGATTGTACCCCTATTTCCACCTCACTACCTTTTTACTACTTGATCTATGTGAGGGTCACTTGTGGTTAAACTGTACATTGGTCTGCTGGAGGATCCCTTCCCGTGGAGGACAGCTGTGTCACATTTTGTTTCTATCCCATTTTACAGGTTTTAGTTAGCTTTTCTCTTGTCCGTTCTGGAGGCATTGGGCACCTTGTTTCCTTTCAAAGTCCTGGTGGCAGTGGGGTTGGGGTGAATCTAATTTACCCCTTCAACGTGGCTATTATAGGTGAAGCCTTAGCTCTGCAGGTGCCTATAACCGCTGGAGGGATTAACAGAGTTAGGGTTGGGATCGTGGCCTGTAACCTCTTGTCTGGGATCCCCTCAGACTCCTTACAGGCTCAAGGAGTGATTGGGCCTCCCTCTCACTGCTCCACCTTCCCAGCCATTTTAAAATGGTGAGCTGTAATGTACATCCACTTAGGTGGCATTGCAGCATTAAAAGGTGCATTGGAGCCTTATTTCTCTGTAAGGTTTGATACATTTACAGTAAACTTTTATTATGAACACTACATACTGTATTTTTTGTTTTAGAATTTGTGTCCCTATAAACATATTTTAAAATAAGTAAATTTTCCACTTCCAATCGTTCTGCAATGGAATATCCAGGGTGTAACCCTCCCACATCCTGTCCATTTCTGCAGTAAAGTGGGTGGTGAAATGTATCATTGTGAATTGCATCATCATAGCTCTGCCAAATGCAGCGAATCATAATACTACAACACAATGACTGTGCCACACCCCTCAACTGACTCTCCTAGAGGGGAGTCCCACAAAGTAAACACATCCCCTGCTATTAAGCATTTTGTAACCTAAATATGTAAATGTACTGACAAACAGGGATAGCTTAGAAAATAGATAACTCATACATATTACAGATAAATATTTGAATGCAAAGTATGGAAACTGGGAAGCAGCATGATAAATGAACTCCACTTATAAATAGCTATGTTTAAAAATAATATTACATTTCAAAATGCAGGCTTATGTCTTTCATAGTTCACTGGGAAAATCTATCCCACATATCCTGTTTTGTGAGCATTACAGTTTTGCATAAACTTCACATTATTTATGCAATGATGGCCACATCATTTAGGCCACTGTAGTGCTGGAAAGAAAACTCAGAAAGTAGGAAAGTTCAAGTATTAGTCAGCGAGCACAGGAAGCTGATGCTATTTTAAATCTCTCATTATTAAGTTCACAAAGGGTGAATTATCATGGTGTAAGTACTGTTTAAACATTATAGTTTAACGGCTGTCTTTTACGACAAATATGTTAATATTGAATCTTGGTGTTGTCTATCATCTAAGGAATATAGCCAGAATCAAGCACTTTATTCCCTCAGAAGATCTGCCTAAAGTCATACATGCATTTGTATCATTGCGCCTTGAATACTGCAATGCCCTCTACCTCGGTCTCCTAGCAAAAGATTTGCACAGCTTGCAGATGGTACAAAATACAGCTGCCAGGCTATTAACCAATCTGCCCCATTCCAGCCACATAACACCCATTGTGTACTCCCTTCACTGGCTGCCTATAAAATGGCAAATCATTTTCAAGATTGTCTTACTGACTTTTAAAGCTCTACATGACCAGGGTCCAAGGTACCTGCAGCAGCTTCCCTTATTGTCCCACTCGATTACTGTGATCAGTTCATGAAGGACTACTAACAGTACCATACCCTACAACTGTACCGAATTTGGAGGGTATGGTACTGTTAGTATGGCACTGACCCAATCCTGGCGATCCCTCAGTCTGGCTCAGTGCCCTGCCTTTCCTCTTCCACTGCTTCCTATAAATAGGCTGGGTGAACTCAGAGCTGGGCCAGTGCTACTGATCTCATCCTGAGGTTATTACCTATTGGTGTGTTCTGTCTCCAAGCTGTGTTGCAGGTTCCAGCCCCTTAAGATTCCACTGCTTCCAGGTTGTGTCATCTCCTGCAAGCAGCTGCCTGGCTTCTAAAATCGGTGCTCTGTCATCGTTCAATTTCAACATTGGTGCTTTGTCATCGCTCATCATCGCTCCTCTGCAACATCGGTGCTCTGTCATCGTTCATCTCCAACATCGGTGCTATGTCATCGTTCCTCTGCCTCATCGGTGCTCCGTCATCATTTCCTTCTCATCATCGGTGCTCCCTCATCGTTTCCCTCTCACCATCGGTGCTCCGTCATCGAAATACCAACTTCATCATTTGGGCTCTTCATCCTTCCACATCACCATTGCTGTCATCCCATCACAGCTGATCACACAGGTACCTTCTACATCGATATCCACTACCATCGATAAACCACATTGATTGCTGCCATCCTCGATGTTGAATCAGTGACTCTCTGTGCTTTTGTAAGGGTTCTGGGAGTGTCCCCGCCAAACCTACCTCCGTTGCCTCAGACTAGGGTTGTCGGGCACGTGCAGAACTAGGCTTCGCCA
This sequence comes from Crinia signifera, assembly GCF_055691185.1. NCBI lineage: Eukaryota > Metazoa > Chordata > Amphibia > Anura > Myobatrachidae > Crinia > Crinia signifera. Next base: position 103,545,101 of record NC_139219.1, read on the forward strand.
ATAATAGCCGCGTTCGAAGGAGCCAGTTAGTCTAGCTCCAACCCCGATGCCACCTGGTCTTAAGAGTGACAACGCGTCCACCAAGGCCAGGAGAGAGCAAGGGGACAAGCTAACTAATACCCACAAGAAACGTCGAACTCCCAGAAACCCCAAGGGAGCAACAATGCTCAGGAGATGACACACAATAAAAATGAAAGCACCGGTACCAATAGTGCCAATAAAGTGTGCAGGTGTAACAATACACTGACATGTAATAAGCAACTGTAACAATACAAAGCAATGGGCAGGTGGGTAATCCCCAACTTAGCTGAGAAATGTTTATACAGCCAAGAAGTTGGGACACCGCAGCACAGACTTGCAGGACAACCCAGAACAGGTACACTGGATTGCGGGGATGACACTCTGGGTACACGGTACATCAAACAGACTGGACAGACGAGGGTTAACCACCAGGGACCAGGAACACCACTGAAAACAGCAATACAGGATCCAAGGATCACGACAGACTGGCAGGAACACAGCAAGACTGGGATACAGACTGGACATAAGACTGACTGGAAGCTGGACAGTGTGGAACTAAACAGTATGGAACTGAACAGTATAACTGGCAAGGGAGTGAGTGACCAGAGGGTTTATATAGGGAGCACAAGGAGGTGATAATCACACATTGCCTGCAGGTGAGCTCTGCAAGCTAGCAGCCTAATTAAGACACACCTGAATCCTAATAACACACCACTGAGAGTGAGCTGCAATGGCCCAGGCTGACCACTGGAGGCCACCAGCGAGTAAACACACACACACACACAGGCTGGAATAAACCCAGGGAGCAGAATCCAGGGAAAACAGACAAACTACACACAGAAAATGTGAATAGCACATTACACCGATCCGCTGGAGGCGGATCGTAACAGCTTTCCCATGACTGTCCGAGAAGTGCTCATTACCTTCAATACCTTCATCCCGTGACCATCCTCCTGGGTATCCAGCTTCTCACAGTGGTCAGTATCCTTTACCATTTGCATTGCATACTATTCTGTGGGCTCCATCTGTGTTGTTACACAGCTCTGCATATATGTTCTGGACTCCATCAGTGCATCAGCACTGCACCAGTTTCCTTCCATCCATATTATATGTTATTGGACTTCATCAGTTTATACACACTGCAACTAACTAGCAATCTCACTATTGTCATGTATGCTATGCAATTCTACCTGTGATTGTCTGTGATACCATTCTTCAAACTTAACAGTTGTTTATCTGTTATAGTCAATAAAGACTTTTGCTTTTGTCTCAAGTGGTCACGTCTGCTACTGTCTGAGGGTTCTTGGCATGCACCATACCCTCATCAAGGCTCCCAGGTTCCAGTATCAGTCAGCCCCTATGCCTGTGGTTACTTCCAGCCAAGATCTAACCACAGGTGTGACACAAACTTTCAAGCATTCCCTGAAAACTCACCTCTTCAGGCAAGCCATCATATTTACGTTCCATATGCATAACCCTCTTAGGCACTTATGTATTATATAGCTTCCCTTCTGGACCTACAAGCTATTCTATTATTGGTGCCTGTCCTTGTGTTTCCCTCACATGTCCCTATAGATTGTAAGCTTGCAGCAGGGCCCTCTTACCTCCAAGTCTGTGTGTTGTTACCCAATTTGTTTATCTCTGATTACAATTGTAAAGTGCAACGGAATCTGCTGCGCTATATAAGAAACTGTAAATAACTAAATAAATAGAGATATCAGCCAGTGAGTTGAATAACAACATTTCCATGGGAACCGGCAGGTGGAGGGTGACGCAGCAAATGCCCCTGACCGGGCGTGGGGACCACTCCTCTGAGCCTGGGTAGACGAGAGGGGCAGCACTTAGGGGACTCCCCTTCCTCAGGAGACAGCATAATAGTTATGAATGGGGAGAATGTCCCCGAAACTGTTGCACGAATAAATATTGCACCTGTACCAAGACCCGGAGTGCCACGCTGGTGTTTATTCTCAACTGAGTTCTATTCACCTCTATATATATATATATATATATATATATATATATATATATATATATATATATATATATATATATATATATATATATATATATATATGGGATTTTTCAAAAGTGTATTGTGGCAAAAGAAAGGACCAACGTTTCGGGGTCTTAATCACCCCTTTGTCAAGGTGCAAGTGGATTTGTATGGGTAGGGGGGGCGCCTAAAAATATTTTGGCTTGGGGGAGCAAAATTTATAGTTACGTCACTGGTGTGCCTTTACTTTATGCAGCACCGGCCAGGGAAGGCACAGAGACTCAGCAGTGGCTGACTTTCAGTCCCACTGGCCAGATGCTGCAGATAAATCGCCGCCGGGCGGATGTACTGTACAGCCATCCGTACAGTACTTCCACCCGGCGCCCACTGCAGCCCGGCAGCGATCTATCTGCACCATCCATCTCTGGCCAGCGCGCATAATTACATCCTTAATTTTTGCATACCCCACTTCTAAATTTCCACTTCGACCACTGGTACCGTATGTGGCACAGGGCCTTCTTAACGCATGGGCTTGATGGGCAGTTGCCCAAGGGCCCCATAATCCCAGGGTCCCAAGCCCATGCATTAAGACAGCCTTCTACTGGCCCTTAGACCCCTGGCCATGCAGGTCCAACAGCTTCTCAGCCATTACGGCCGGAGCTATAGTACCTGACAGTCAGCCGTCCGGCTCACACAGATGTCCTGCTGCCACATGTCTGAAGTTGCTTGCTGTTCCTGCCAGTGGGTACTCCCGCTTCATGCGTGCAGCGCAAGTCAGGCAGCCATCTGGGCGGGCAGAGAGAGAGTGGGCTGGGGTTTCACCGTTCCAGAGCTAGTGGGCGGTGCAAGAGTGGGTGCGTGCAAGATTATGAGATCAGCGGCCGGCAGCAGTGCATCACCGGGACCAAAGGGGAGCAGTCCCCCCTCCCCCGCCTCCCTGCCAGCAGCTGTGCGTAGGCTTACAGGAGACTGCGGTGTGCCAGAAAAAGCATCCCATACAAGGGGCTCCAGCAGCAGCAGGACCAGTGGTAAGTTGCCCTAGTCAGTTGGTGCCCCCAGTAGTGATTGCCTACAGTCACTGGAGAAAGGTGGTCTTAGTGTGCCATGCAGGTGAAATGTATGGATGGAATAAGTGCATGTTTAAATAAGAGTGTCTATGTATGTACTGTATGTGTGCACCTGTGTGTATGTATGTATGTATGAGTGCGTCAGTGCATGTATGAATAAGAATGTCACTATGTATGTATGTATATATTAGTGCGTTAGTGCATGTATGAATAAGAGTGTCACTGTATGTATGAAAGAGTGTATGTATGTATGTATTAGTGTGTCAGTGCATGTATGAATAAGAGCGTCACTGTATGTATGTATGTATGCATGAGTGTATTTATGTATAAGTGCATCAGTGCATGTATGAATAAGAGCATCACTGTATGTATGATTGAATGAGTGACAGTATATTTTTGTATAAAAAGTGTCAGTGTATGTATATGTGCGTCAGTGCATGTATGTATGAGGGTGTCAGTGTAGGTATGTGTGCATCAGTGCATGTATGTATGTATGAGGGTGTCAGTGTATGTATGAGTGGGTCAGTGCATGTTTGTATGTATGTATGAGGGTGTCAGTGTATGTATGAGTGGGTCAGTGCATGTATGTATGTATGAATGAGAGCGGCAGAGCCAGTAATATAGTGGCGGATCAGTAGTGTAGTGGGGGGTATCTATATGTGTGTGTATATATATATTATAGTGAGTGTATCTGTATTAGGCAGGAGCCCACTGCACAGCTTTACCCCGGGGCCCATAATAATTTTAAGATGGTCCTGATGTGGCATGTTGTATAATGGTCATAACGGTGTGTGGCATAATGCATAATGGTTATTATGGTGTGCGTAATCCTGGCGCAGTGTGTCCAAGTGGCTCTAGCTGGCACAATGTGTAGAAGTGGTACTAATGTGTGGTGTAATGTGAATTGGTACTATAAAATTGGCTCAGGCTGGCCATCTGCTCTGGGTATACTGTATGCCATGTGGTGGACAGGAGGAGGCTTCTGTATGTGCCATGCTAGGGGGAAGGGAAGAGAAGGCTTTATTCCATTGCGACCTAGAAAAAGGTTAGATAGGACCCCGATATAAGAGGTGCATCCGCATTTTTTGAACTCCTCTATCACAATCGAGGTTCAGTGTAACCTGTTTGGGCCAAACCAGCCGATTGAATTCTCTGCGCTGTAATAATTACAACAGAGACAATCTGAGCAGGACATTTTTGGTCTAAAGGGAATTAATACACTACTTTATATCTATACTGTAGTGCACATAGGACGAAGGGATCCAACTCCTACCCAGTATTCGATGTATTTTTACATGATACTGGAAAGTAGAATGGACCCAGCATAAGAGAAAGTGCATCCTTTTTCTCTTTTCTTCTTTCTGTATACCAGCAGAATTGGAACATTGTATGGAAAGGTACAGAGTTTATTTGAATGGCAACAAAGTCACAATTGCTCAGAGTATTGAACTATAAACTGTTTTGTGGATAACAGCGTTGTGACACAAACCCCTGATTCTACATATTCAATTTGTGTATCTAACCGAAAGAATATATAGAAACCACGTTTCAAGAATCAGACAAGGGGCGTGTCTATTTGGGAGAGAGCAGTGATAACTCTGAATATTTATACAGGGTATCACGTAATTATGTGAAATTGTTTTATCTAGCAATTATTGATTTAAAACACTAATTTCGCTAAATTTGGTAACCACTTAAGGATTAATCAGTCATTACAGATCTGTTTTGTGCCAATTAGGCGAATACGAATGGTCAGAGAATTTTGACACAGATCTGAACGTAAGGACTCAGTAATAAACTGGGGAATTGTGTATTTTTTCTCTGTCAATGAGACCAACATTTGTCTTATTTGACAGGGCACATTGTATTTTAGGGCATACCCAAATAAAAGTTAAATCTTAAATTTTGACATACTTACAATAATTAACAATAAAAGAGTGCCCCAAAAAGACTTAATCAGCCTTTTGTCTTGCATTTCTCTTGCAAGGACCCCAAATCCCCCAGGACCCCGATTTTGGTAAGTGAGGGATTCCAGGGACCCACTATTTTGGGGGATTTTCGTGATCACTGCAGCCTTCTATGCCATTGGTCTGGGGTGGCCAGAAAGTCGATCACAATCTATTGGTCGATCGTGGAGCTTCCACTGGTAGATCACAATCGGTTCCTCTATACACCCTGCTAATCCCTTCTGAAGCCTCTGCTGGCAGGCACATGCACTGAATCCAGGGGGGGGGGGGGGGGTTATATAAGCTTTTATGTGGGGGAAGGAGGTATCTTCAAAAGTGTAAGGTTATCACAGCTGCTGCCTGTGGTGAAGTTTTGTGTGCCCTGCCTCCTGTGTGTAGAGGTGGAGAGGTGTCTTAGATCTGCAAGTGCTGTAGAAATCATCTGATGATTTCACCTTCCGCGTGCAAGGTTGCGAATGCATGTTTATGCTAAACATCCATTTGCAGCGTGGGGTGGGGGGGACACCAATAAAATGCGCCTAGGGCATCAAATTGGATAAGGCCAGCTCTAGAGACATACACATTGAGGCCGGAGGTGAGGGGGCACACTGGTGACTAGGGGAAGAGGACATGGAGAAATACACACTGTGGCCAGAGGTGGGGGGGCACTTCGGTGACTGGGAGGAGGGGGAATATAGAGACATACACACTGCGGTTATAGGTGGGGGGGCACACTGGTGACTGGGAGGAAGGGGGAAATGGAGGCATAAACACTGCGGGCAGAGGCTTGGGAGCACACTGGTGACTAGGGAGAGGAGGACATGGAGACATTTTGGGCCTGGTGGGACATACATACTGGAGACTGGGTGGACTGTGGATACATGCAACACTTAGGACAAGGAGACAATTGGGGACTCGGCGAGACAGCCAGCCACACTGTACATTGCATGGTAAGGGAGCAGGGCAGAGGCAGGGATGCTTAAACAATATCTGATTGCAGCGAGAAGGAGGAGTTATCAGGTGAACAGGCGGTTTAAAAGCAATTATGCTGTCCTTCCACCTTTTCAGCTGTTAAATAGTCGCAGCAGACCAGGGGCATCTCTACTCTTGCGCCATCCCGCAATGCATAACCACACTGAACGCATTGCCCCAGAGTACTGCCGTATGAGAGCACAAGGCTTCTGTGCTCTTCTGCCACCGAGTTGGTCGGTGCACTGCTGGCTGTGCTCTGCAGCCGCCAGGTGAGGACCCCCGCATTATCACTGCTGGCTGGTGTACTGCTGGCTGTGCTCTGCAGCTTCCTGGTGAGGACCCCCGCATTATCACTGCTGGCTGGTGTACTGCTGGCTGTGCTCTGCAGCTTCCTGGTGGGGACCCCCACACGATTACTGCTGGCCGGTGTCAAAAAGTGGCTACTTTGTATAAAAAGGGTGAAAAAAAATCAGTGCCAAAGTAAAGTGCCGGTGTGTGTATATTTATATATATATATATATATATATATATATATATATATATATATATATATATACCATTGTAAACCAGCCCATTTCGAGCACTGGATAGATAGATAGATAGATAAATAGGTAGTAGTACTTACCATCACACTAGTCTGTCGGCTTCTGTGCTGTACTGTATATGTTGGTGCAATCAAGATGGGACATGTGCTGGAGCCTGGACCTGGGGATGCTAAAGCTCTGAAATCTAGTGGCTGTGCCAGGGGCGTAACTACCATAGGTGCAAGGGGTGCAGCTGCTATGGGGCCCAGAGCTGAAGGGGGCCCATCTTTGCTGTCAAACTAATATGTTTTGCATACATTTATCACCATCAGTTGCTATATAGGGGGCCCTTACAAACTTTTGCTATGGGGCCTACGAATATCTAGTTACGCCTCTGGGCTGTGGGAAGGCGGTGGAGCTATGAGTGGGGAATTACAGGCTCCGCAAATAACTTAGGTCTCCATATGGACTAGTGTATGCCAGATTGTTAGTGACAGGTAAACTAGAGATGTCTTTGATATCTCCTCTGCTACCTTTTTAATAATGAGACCTGACACTTAATTTATAAAAAGTAGGTGAAAATGTTAATTTTCTGCAGCTTTTTCTGCAGTGATGATGAATAGACCCCCATAATTACCACTAAAACATTGCATCACAGTCTAGATGTGTATGACAATAGTCTTACATGTATAAGGCTGATATTTGATCATTTTTTCAGCTTTTGTTTACATAATGTTTAGGTTAATTTCTGTGTCTTTTAGATTGAAAATAACATGTTTCTTTTTTTCAATCTACTAAGGCTAATTAATATTACAAACCTCTTATGTTATCAACATATGTGAATTAGTCATTAAAATAAATGTTAAAAAGTCGAATTCTCTTCAGCACGGCTCTTTGCTTATCCAACATTAAATGCTTCTGAGGAATTATTTGATCATCACAAATCCCAGGGTTATGTTACCATGATAACTGTAAAATTTCATAGTAACAAGGGTAAAGTTGTTTTGACATTTTTCAACAAGTACAGAAGGAACACTTGGTCAGAAATATGGCAGGCGTACTGTATGCTTTATTTCAATCATGACAGTTTTGTGATACAATATGGTGAAAACAAAATAATTTTGGTGGCTTAAATTAATGGACTGATGTATGGAGATACTGCCATTTAGTCTACAGCATGATGGTTGACAGCCATTAGGTCGACACAATTATGTTGACATAGGAAAGGTCGACATCGGTCTAGGTCGACATAGGAAAAGGTCGACATGGTTCTAGGTCGAAAGGTCATTCGTTTGACAGTGTCTAGGTTGACAGTCAAAAGGTCGACATGGGGTTTTTCATGCCCTACCATCCATTAGGCCCTAGGGCGTGGTGGGAGAATAAAATAGTGTGCCGAGTGTAGCAAGGCACCGTGCCCGATGCATCGCAAGCGCATTGGTGCACTTTAAACTGTGTCCATGTCGATTGTGTTGACATCCAGGTAAAAAAAACTATGAAAAACCCCACGTCGACCTTTTGACTGTCAACCTAGACATTGTCGAACTAATGACCTGTCGAACTAATGACCTTTCGACCTAGAAACATGTCGACCTTTTCCCATGTCGACCTAGAATCGTGTCAACCTAATGGTGTCGACCAAATGATCCCAACCCGATGTATGGGGGCCTGATGCAGAATTGAAAACAAGTCAGTAACAATTTGTGTAAGCAGGCCTGTATGGATCTCTGCTTTTAGTCAAGCCCTGTTCATATGCCTGGCTTAGTAGCCATCAGAGTCCACTTGCATCATTCCCAATTCTGGTGAATCTGAAAACATGAGTATCTAAGTTGTCAGTGCTGCATGGCCAACCAGACGATATCACATATGACACTGTGCATATTAATGAAATATAGAACAACTTATCATTCTGATGTTTGTTTATAAAATGTGTATGACCAATCGGGGATGGTCAAGGACGAAGGGAAATCGTCCCGACCAACGGTCTGATTGGCCATCATTCTAATGTGTACCCACCTTTAAGTTCCACACAACTTTTCTTGGCCTTTAATTCTTTGGACATACAGTACTCTCACTGACCTCGGCAAGAAGAGAAGATATCTTAGCAATTCTTAGCTCCAGGGACGATGCAGTGGGAAAATATGCAAGATACAACCACAAAATCTATGCACCTAAGCTGTGCATTAACCTCAGAGTGTCATGGGTAAGGTTAGTTGTGGACCCGTGGAGTCTGGAGTACGGGCTCTGACTTGAAGTGCTCACAACAAACATGGTAGGTCTAATAAAAGGTTTATTCATGCATATGAGAAATCAAAACAGAATCTGTTGTTAACCCCTTCCCGACATTTGACGTACATTTACGTAATGGTCGGGATGTACTTCCCGACACATGGCATAAATGTACGTCATGCCATTTAACTGTCACCGCGTCTATAGACGCGGTGACAGAGGGACGATGTCTGCTGTCCCTGACAGCAGACATCTTCCCTCATTGCCCAGGGGGGGCAGCGATGCCCCCGCCCATCGGCGATCGCTGTGATTGGCTGTTCAATGTGAACAGCCAATTACAGCGTTTTCTGTGTACCGGCGAATAACGTTCGCCGGTGACACAGGGATCGGTGGTGATTGGTGCTGTTAAGTACAGCACCAATCACCACGGGGTGTAAGGGTGTCACTGGTGGTCACCCCACCTCACCCCACCTGCCCCCAAAGGCTGTGATTGGTCCGTCGGACCGACGGACCAATCACCGCCAATACACCTCAAGTGAGGTAACGGAGACAGCCCTGCAGCCGCCATTTCGGTCAGGAACAGCGTGCAGAGCGGTCTCCGTGCCCATCTGTGCCCTATACTGACCTGATCAGTGTTGGTGGCATCCGTGCTGCCAGCTATTGGTGCTTCCTGGTTGCTTCCTGGTTGCTCTTGCTTCCTGTCTGCTTGTGCTGCTGCTGCAGCGTCATTGTGTCAGAGATATATATATTGTGTGCTATAATTTTGTATCTGCTGCCCCCCTTTTGTGCTGATCAGTATAAACTAACTGATCAGCACCTTTTTTGGGGTGCAGGGTTATTTTTTTTTTTATATATATACCCTGTCAGGTTGCACCCACAGTGGTGTGCCTGCTGCCCCTCACTGCTAATCAGTGTTGCATCACTGATCACCAGATTTTTTTTTTTTTTTGGAGAGTGCTGTGGTTTTTTTTTTTAAATTGTTTTTACACCCACGGTGCTTTTGTGGGTGTCCTGTGCCCGCTGAGCGCTGATCAGTGACGGACGTTACTGACCAACATCTGTGCTCAATTTTTGGCGCAGGAGCTTTTTTTTTTTCTTACACGTGTTAAAGCACTACATACACACTACATACCCCCCGTGTTGAAATAAAGTTTGTACCCCCCCCTACACTATACACGTGTTGAAACACTACACTTAAAAATAATAAAAATGTCCTAATCATCGCAAAGACTGTTTTCAGCGGAGGAGGCATATGCCCTTCTTGCCTCTGACACTGACACAGCCAGTGAAGTAAGCGATGAATTGGCATTTGTCTTAAGCTCCTCTTCCTCCTCTAGTGATGAGGGACCCCCTCAAAGACGCCCCCGTAGAGCAGCTGAGACCCCCCCCCCCAATGATTGATCTCGTATGGACCCCACCACCAGACAATTTTGAGCCCCAGGTTCCTGAGTTTTTGGCCAACCCAGGAATCCAATTTGATAGTACAGGCCTCAAAGAAATTGACTTTTTCAAAGTCTTTTTCTCTGATGATTTTATAAATTTAATGGTGGACCAAAGTAATTTATATGCCCAGCAGTTTATTGCCCAAAACCCCACGTCATCATTTGCTAGTTGGACCCCTGTAGATGCAGTAGAGATGATGACGTTTTGGGGTCTGGTGTTACATATGGGCATAGTTAAAAAGCCATAAATTAGGCAATATTGGAGTACAGATGTTCTGTACAGCACCCCACTTCATCGTATGGCCATGACCCAGACTCGTTTTGAGACGATCCTTAAATTTTTGCATTACAACGATAATGCACAGTGCCCACCCAGAGATGATCCCACCTTTGACCGGCTATTCAAAGTCAGGCCGGTCATTGATCATTTCAGCGCCAAATTTGCTGAGATGTACATCCCCCAAAAATTCATTTGTGTAGACGAGTCACTTATACATTTTAAAGGAAGGGTTAAATTCCGCCAGTACCTTCCCAATAAGAGGGCAAGGTATGGCATAAAAATGTATAAGCTGTGCGAAAGTACCTCAGGGTACACCCACAGGTTTAGGGTATATGAAGGGAAGGACACAAGAATTGGGTTGGGATCATTTGGTCTATTGCATTATGGTAGAAAGTCATTAGGTCGAATCCATTAGGTCGACATGCTAAAAGGTCGACATGATTCTAGGTCGACATGGGAAAAGGTCGACATGATTCTAGGTCGAAAGGTCATTAGTTCGACAGGTCATTAGTTCGACAAGGTCATTAGTTCGACATTGTCTATGTCGACATTCACAAGGTCGACATGGGGTTTTTCACTGTTTTTTTACCTGAATGTCAACACAGTCGACATGGACACAGTTTAAAGTGCACTGCATCCCCTCGCATCGCTCGCTGCGCTCGCAATGCGTCGGGCACGGTGCCTCGCTACGCTCGGCACACTATTTTATTCTCCCACCACGCCCTAGTGGATGGTAGGGCATGAAATACCGCCTGTCGGCACATGTTGGCTCAAAAAACAGTGAAAAACTCCATGTCGACCTTGTGAATGTCGACATAGACAATGTCGAACTAATGACCTTGTCGAACTAATGACCTGTCGAACTAATGACCTTTCGAACTAGAATCATGTCGACCTTTTCCCATGTCGACCTAGAGTCATGTCGACCTTTTAGCATGTCGACCTAATGGATTCGACCTAATGACTTTCTACCATAATGCAGTAGACCAAATGACCGCATCCCCAAGAATTGAACCGCCAGAATGCCCCCCCTCCCTCGTAGGTGTTAGTGGAAAGATTGTCTGGGATTTAGTGCACCCCTTCCTGGATAAGGGTTATCACCTCTATGTGGATAACTTTTACACCAGCATCCCCCTGTTTAAGGCCCTTGGTTCAAGAGGTACAGCAGCTTGCGGTACTGTGCGCAAGAACCAAAGAGGCCTCCCAAAAACGCACGTTGCCCAATTACTGAGAAAGGGTGAAAGCAGGGGAATATGCACCGAAAATATGTTGTTGGTCAAATATAAGGACAAGAGGGATGTCCTTATACTGACAACAATTCACAGAGACAGTACCACCTCCGTCCCTGTACGAGGTACCAGTACCCACACCTCAAAACCTATTTGTATCCTAGATTACAATAAGTACATGGGCGGAGTGGATCTTTCAGATCAGGTACTGAAGCCGTACAGTGCCCTGCGGAAAACAAAAATATGGTATAAGAAGCTGGCCGTGTATATCATCCAGATGGCACTGTATAACGCTTACGTACTATTCCGTTCTACCAGCCAGATGGGGACATTTATGCACTTTCAAGAGGAAGTCATAAAGGGCCTAATATATGGGAACCAGCAGGCAGAGGGCCCCAGTACTTCTAGTACTGGCCCCAGTACTTCTAGTACTGGCCCCCGTATTGTATCAGGGCAGCATTTTCCTAACGAAATCCCCTCCACTGGAAAAAAGGGCAGGACACAAAAAAGGTGCAAAGTTTGCTATAAAAAGGGAATACGAAAGCAAACTATTTTCCACTGTGAAACTTGCCCCGACAAACCCGGCCTATGTATGAAGGAGTGCTTTAAAATATACCACACATCTATGGATTATTAGGTTCATCATTTCACCGTGCTTCGGGGGTCTTGCTAATGCGACATAGCACCCACCATTCATTCCACCAGAATGTGTGCTGCAAAATCCAAATATCACTCCTTCCCTTCTGAGTCCTGCCATGCACCCAAATGGTATTTTTTGGTCACATATGAGGCATTGCCGTACTCGGGAGAAATTGGGGCACAGATTTTGGGGTGCTTTGTCTCCTTCATTCCTTGTGAAAATTAAAAATTTTGAGCCAGAACTGCATTTTTGTGTAAAAAAATTTAATTTTTCATTTTCACAGCCCAGTTGTACCAAAATTGGTGAAACCCCTGGGGGTTTGAAATGTACACTATACCCCTAGATGAATTCCCTGAGGGGTGTAGTTTGCAAAATGGGGTCACTTGTGGGGGGGTTCCACTGTATTGGTGCTTCGGGGGTCTTGCTAATGCGACATAGCACCCACCATTCATTCCACCAGAATGTGTGCTGCAAAATCCAAATATCACTCCTTCCCTTCTGAGTCCTGCCATGCACCCAAATGGTATTTTTTGGTCACATATGAGGCATTGCCGTACTCGGGAGAAATTGGGGCACAGATTTTGGGGTGCTTTGTCTCCTTCATTCCTTGTGAAAATTAAAAATTTTGAGCCAGAACTGCATTTTTGTTTAAAAAAATGTAATTTTTCATTTTCACAGCCCAGTTGTACCAAAATTGGTGAAACCCCTGGGGGTTTGAAATGTACACTATACCCCTAGATGAATTCCCTGAGGGGTGTAGTTTGCAAAATGGGGTCACTTGTGGGGGGGTTCCACTGTATTGGTGCTTCGGGGGTCTTGCTAATGCGACATAGCACCCACCATTCATTCCACCAGAATGTGTGCTGCAAAATCCAAATATCACTCCTTCCCTTCTGAGTCCTGCCATGCACCCAAATGGTATTTTTTGGGCACATATGAGGCATTGCCGTACTCAGGAGAAATTGGGGCACAGATTTTGGGGTGCTTTGTCTCCTTCATTCCTTGTGAAAATGAAAAATTTTGAGCCAGAACTGCATTTTTGTGTAAAAAATGTAATTTTTAATTTTCACAGCCCAGTTGTACCAAAATTGGTGAAACCCCTGGGGGTTTGAAATGTACATTATACCCCTAGATGAATTCCCTGAGGGGTTTAGTTTGCAAAATGGGGTCACTTGTGGGGGGGTTCCTAACTTTTAGCATCTTATGGTGCCTAGAAACCTACATGGTGCCTAAAAAATAATCTCATAAAAAGGAGGCTCCAAAATCAAGTAGGTGCTCCTTCTATTATGAAGCCTGTGGTTTGGTCAACGTGCACACTAGGGCCACATATAGGATATTTATGAAAACAAAAGAATTGGGGGAATCAATTTTTAGTCACATTTCTCTAGTAAAATCTACTGTGTTCCTTAGAAAAATGTATTAAAATTTAAAATCTGCAAAAAAAATGAAATTTGGAAATTTCACCTACACTTTGTTTTAATTCCTGTGAAACACCTAAAGGGTTAACAAACTTCCAAAATGCTGTTTTGAATACTGTGAGGGGTGCAGTTTTTGAAATGTCATCATTTATGGGGGTGTCTCACATACAAGTCCCTCAAAGTCACATCAGAACTGAACTGGTCCCTAAAAAAATCAGTGTTTGAAATTTTCTTGAAAATTTGAGAATTTGCTATTCATATTTTAAGCCTCCTAGTGTCCAAAAAAATTAAAAGGAGGTTGAAATAATGATGGAAACATAAAGTATACATATAGTCTATGTTAGTTATTAACTATTTTGAGTGGTATGATTATTTGTCTCACAAGCAGAAAATTTAACATTTTGCAAATTGCAAAATTTTCAATTTTTTTTTAACGACATTTTGGTATTTTTCACAAAAAAACACAGACTGTATCGACCAAAATTTACCACTAACTTGAAGTACAATGTGTCACGAGAAAACAATCTCAAAATCACTGGGATAAGTAAAAGCAAAAAAAAGTTATCCCCACTTAAGTGATACATGTCAGATTTGAAAAAAAGGGCTCTGTCAGGAAGGCAAAAACAGGCTGCGTCGGTAAGGGGTTAAATATTATCTTGGGTGGGGTTTCATAGGTGAGCCGGAAAAATGCAGTCCAGTTTACAGAGCAGGACACTGGGATATCCCAATGCGTGAAGATGTGGTGCAAGTTACCAGGATAGAGCCGAAAAGTACAGAACTGCAGGAGACCGAGATTGAACAGATGAGCAGACAGAAATATTTACTCAATATTTAGCGCACGCGTGACTCTAAATATTGAAGAAATATTTCTTCCTTTTATTAGAGTAGTACTGAGGAGCACAGAGGTCCTCATTTGAGAGCAGCAAGTGATGCTTTATTAATAGTATATAATTATACCAGTTACTGTGCACCTGGTTTTTTGGCTCTCTTTTTTTCCTTCTTTCATTTTGCCCCGAGGCCGTGTGTTTAAATACATCACACTTTATCTCACGGCACATTGAAGGGGGAGACTAGTAGGCTGATTTTTGTATTTCTTGTTTCAGATGAGCAGACAGCACTGCAGGTGACCGGGATTGAACCGATAAACAGAGAAACAGTGCAGGTTACTGAGAATTAATCGATGCACAGAGCAGCAGCACAGGTTACCAAGATTGAACTGATGAGCAGGTGACAGGGATTGGAGCAAAGAGATCTACAGGCGACCAGGATTAAACCTATGAGCAGACAGCAGTTCAGTATACTAGGATTGAAATGAATGAGCAGACAGCAATTCAGGTAAATGGGATTGAATCAATGAACACTGCATGACAGATACCTGGGAACACCAGGATAGCTCTATGACCCAGGAAGTGCTATGGATGGTATTAGCACAGGAGTCTTTGGACAACCAGGAGCAGGATAGCAGACTGCATACAGGGATTGCACAACAAAAGCACTGGTGGGAACACTAGCTTTCTACTCCTAGCTGGATGGTAATTGGTCATGTCAGCTGACCGTAGAGTGTGTTGTGATTGTTTCAAGAGCTGTCGTGGCTGCGCCCAGTACTGTGCTTGGAGGGAAACTCCAGTGCTTTGGACAACATGGAGACTGTAATGGCTGCAGAGCCAGCGGAGGCTGTGAACATGCTTTGATACATGAATAAAGCCATCAGGGACTGACACATAGGCCCTTATTCTGATTGGTGCGGATATTCCCGCTTGCGTACGGGCCGCCGATGTTTATCGTCTGCGCATGTGCAGAGGTCACTCTGCGCATGTGCAGGCGATTTCGCCGCATGGATTCTTTATACGCCGCACAGGGGGCGTAGAGGGGCGTGAGGGGCTACTTATCCTCATTACCCTATGCATACTCCCCGCGTTTCATGGGCGTTCCCATGCAAACGCGGGGCGTATGCATGGTAATGAGGCCGTGACGCGTGGGTACGGGGCGGGCATCTGACATCGCCGGATGTCAGCTGCCCGCCCCCATACAAGATGTGTTGCGGGACCTGGTGGAGCGTGCGGCCCTGCATTCGATGTTCGGCGACCATCGAATGCAGGGGCTGCTCCCACCATGGAGGAGGCGTATCCCCGTCCACATTCATGCGGACCGCCACATATCCGCATACGGACGGAGGTGGCGATCCGTATGGAAGGCGGGGATTCGCCAAGACGGACATCACCGCATATTTCTGATCGGGCCGCACCGATCAGAATAAGGGCCATGGAGCTGAGATAGATGACATGCACCTTTGCACGCAATGCAGATAGGTGAGCGCTGCTAAAACCCACTTTGTGACACAGAGTGGTTTCTAATTAAGGTTTAAACAGTGGATTGTCATTTAATTGCTATCAATACATATTTGTGCTATTTATTCAAATAAAAAATCAGCATGAAAAGAGTGTCCATTTATTGCTCTATATTGTCCACAACACAATTAATTTACTGATCTCTAGTTACATTATTTCTATTAAGGATGTGAGAAACAGTAGACCAGTGACCTCATAAATCTTCAGGTAGCAGAAATATGCCTAATCTGTAAGGGATTGCGTAATATACTTTACCCTTTTAAGCTGGTGGAGGCAGAGGCATCAAGGCGGAGAAGGCAGGGGGAAAGTGAGGGGGAAAGGGGTGGAACTGATTTCCACCACCTCTAATGGTGAGGTAGAACATTTTAACCTCCACTTTGGCCCTGCACAGTAATTCTCACAGAAAAGCATTCTAGTTTGCAGGTGGATGCCCAAAACCCTACCATTGGCCATTTCTCTGCCTAATAGGGGGGGAGGGGGGAGGGGGTAATTAGTAGGAATAGATAAATGAGTTCCTCCACCTCTGCATGACCACTTTGAGCCCTAGGAGAAGGTCAGAAAACAATTGAAGCAGAGAATGCATAAAGTTATTATTTAACAATTTTCTTTAAAAAGTTTATTTTTATTTATACCTTACATTTAGATATTTTATGTACTGATATTTTGGGTGAATAAGTGCTATGTCCAATTTTAAAGTTCTGATAATTTATCCTGTAAATATGTTTCTCTAAATTTAAAAACACAATTTCAACCAGGAACAGGGCTTAATAAATCAACCTCATCATGAACATTAGAGCAGTGGTTGCCAAACTTTCTTGCATTACACCACACTATAATATCAGAATTTTTTCACGGTACTGCTAGGATAAAATAATTTATTGATACATTTGGAATACAATATTTAACTAGGTAGATATTGCCTTTGCTGTCATCCTTAGGTTTAGCTATGTGGTGGTGTACATTTGTGCTTCTGATTGCCCACATGTTTTATGATCGGCAGGATTGGCTAGCACTTCTTTAGCCTATCACTTTAGAGCTAAATAATTAGAATTGGTCTTAGACCACCAACCAGATACAACCATGGAAGAGCCTTGAGGCACCTTAGGGTGCCTAACCACTGCCTTAGAGTAAAAAAAAAATTCACGAAACTCCTTTATATTGTGTAGGTCAAATATGCAGTGGTGTGTGGAAAGGGGAAATTAATAGATTGAAGCCAAGTCTGGTGGCCCTAGTCACCAACTATGGGTGCAGTGATGGGAAGAATGAATAAGATGGTGCATTTATTAATCTCCATTGGGGATTGATAAATACATGGGGAAGTTGGGAATAGGGCCAAAGTAATTAAGGTTGTCCAGAGAAGAAGAACGGATATATAATTACAGGGTTGGTAAATCCATCCGGCCCACCACACAGCCCCCTTCTGGCAGCAACCCTTGATTCAGTACGCACCTAAGCATATGCACCAGGATAGGTCAAATCCATGTTCTCTCCAGTGGTCACTTCTCAAGAACCAGGGCTCGGCTGAAGTCTCTGCTGCCCTAAAATGAATCACTACCCATTGTCCAGCACATGGACAGCAGAAATATTGCAACTTAGTAGGAGTTTAAGCAGAGTATTTATCACCAACCACATTATAAATAAGGTGTGATAATTATGCCCCAACTTGAAATGATATAGTGAAACGTGCTGCTGGTATTTATTAAAGCTGGGGTGTTTGGACATAGTTTCTGAATAAAGCTTTATCCTGGTACTGTAAATGCCTACAGGCAAATGATAGCTACCATTATCTTTTTGATTCCTTTTTAGACCAGGCATGTGTACTGCACATGTGTGATTATTAGCCTGTGCATGCATCGGTGGGGGCATAACGTGTCTCATTGGCTACTATGGACTAATACTTCTCCATATGGCATCAGCGACTGGGGCCAGAAGCTTTTTATTCAAGAGCATGGTAAATCTGTCAGTTTAGCAGCTTCCATAGAACCTATAGGGGCTACTTTGATGGTCAAGTCCTAACTTGAAGGACCAAGGCAGATTGCACATGTAAAGAAAGGGGTGTTGAGCTGCGCTTGGTATAACTTTGTAAAAAGTGAGGTAATGAAACCTGTAAAGTTGGGTGAAAAAAATGAGGGATTGGTTGATCTAGTGCAAAAAGATTTAATGTCTAAAATACATATAGCCAGAATACATTGATAATTCTCTAAAATCACATAAAATTCATATCTCACCAACCAAACTGGGGAAAATGTATGGCCCGGAGAGTCCCAAGAGTCCTGTATAGGGCTGAGTTGTAAATCGTCCTGTATGGAGCTGCAATGATATGCCCAATTGGAGCAGTAGGGAGGGAGGACCAGATGTAAGAATAAGGAGCGGCTTAAGTTGACACGGATTGCCGACTCCCTCCGCTGGATGGACTGGAGCGGGATGGGTCCTCTACCTCTACCTTACTGTAGGAATTTGCAATCCAAATGGAACCAGTGGAGGTGGTATTACCGGACTGGGATCTGTGCGTGGCCCAAGGGGACCCCCAGGTCCTGGTGAGGCGTGATGGTTGTCTCCAATGTAGCAGATGGTGGGGAGGACTTGAAGATGTTGATAAGGAGCGGCCCAGGATGGCACAAATAACCGACTCCCTCCGCTGGATGGAATAGAGCGGGATACAGTCCTCGACCTCAACCTTGCTGCTAGGACTTGGTGGTCCAATTGGACAAAGGGTGGTAAGTGTGTGCACAAATAAGCACTTCCGGGTTCTTTAGGGGTACCAGTTTGGTATTCTGGAAGGAGATAGAGACCTGAGTCCTGACCGGTTTCGCTGCTCCAGGCAGCTTTGTCAGAGGATAAAAAAAAGCGTTTTTTTTATCCTCTGACAAAGCTGCCTGGAGCAGCGAAACCGGTCCATCCTGGGCCGCTCCTTATCAACATCTTCAAGTCCTCCCCACCATCTGCTACATTGGAGACAACCATCACGCCTCACCAGGACCTGGGGGTCCCCTTGGGCCACGCACAGATCCCAGTCCGGTAATACCACCTCCACTGGTTCCATTTGGATTGCAAATTCCTACAGTAAGGTAGAGGTAGAGGACCCATCCCGCTCCAGTCCATCCAGCGGAGGGAGTCGGCAATCCGTGTCAACTTAAGCCGCTCCTTATTCTTACATCTGGTCCTCCCTCCCTACTGCTCCAATTGGGCATATCATTGCAGCTCCATACAGGACGATTTACAACTCAGCCCTATACAGGACTCTTGGGACTCTCCGGGCCATACATTTTCCCCAGTTTGGTTGGTGAGATATGAATTTTATGTGATTTTAGAGAATTATCAATGTATTCTGGCTATATGTATTTTAGACATTAAATCTTTTTGTACTAGATCAACCAATCCCTCATTTTTTTCACCCAACTTTACAGGTTTCATTACCTCACTTTTTACAAAGTTATACCAAGCGCAGCTCAACACCCCTTTCTTTTCTTGTTCATTCAGTACAAGACTAACTATCCTGTCCCAGAGCAGCAGCTAGGGAAACACAGCTCCAGCCAGGCGCACCTGCACCCAGACCCACTCTGTGTGGTCAGGGTCACCACCACCCCTTTTTAGATTGCACATGTATCTGCTGCTGTTCCTCATTGTTACATCCTAGGGATTCTTAGATTTTGTTTATTGTGGCATGTACTAGCGTACGCTGTCAGTTTATTTAATAAGGTATGGGAGGGCGCAAATTTATCATTTGCAGGGAGATGTCCAACAACCTAGTATCGGCCCTGCATGTGTTTCCTTCCAGTAAGTAGCATGATTAGATCTGGCAGGAACTGGGTCTGCTGTGGGGTCTGACTCAAAGAGTGCTGGGAAAAGGGGTGTTGTGGTGGGTGGTGCCATCAGCCTTACTCACTATCTGTATTTGGTCGCGGTGCCGCTCATCAACTATATTCACTGCCTATATTCACAGCGGATGTATTATGTAGACGTGGATCCCCCACGGAACATCATTGAAGGGCTGGAGCAGCAATGATGAACAAAAAAGCGGCACGTACGTCCACCCTTTTATGACAATATAATCTATTAAGTCTAAAATGTTTATGCATTCAACATTTATTAGAAAACATATTACACACTAAAAAAAATATAAAAATACATTCAGTAAAAAAAATTTTTTAATTTCATGAGCATTCAAGAACTCTATATGTATCTTCTTAAACACCAGGGGGAATAAAAGTACTTACTGTATGTCACTAGGTATTTCACAAAGAACCTCAGTAAAGAAAGGTGCAGGAGACACCTTTGTAAAATCGACTCCACACTGACATGGATAGCCAGGAGGCTGCAGGGGAAGGCCGTAGGCCGGAAGCGATATCGACCGGCCAGGCCATTACGCGCACGGGCCGAGCAGAAGTGACGCGGCAGGGCTGAGCACAGCTAGGTGGAAGTGCTGTGTGTGCCTTGACTGGCCGGGCACCCGCACTCTGCTACCGGCAGAGATATCACTTTTATACAGGATTCACCTCCCCTTATTCTGCAAAGCATGGACACTCCCGCAAAACGAACGCCCTAGTCCCTTCTGCATGGGCAGGGTACGCCTGCCATCCTTATGCAACCTTTCACCACTGGCTAGCAGTGTCTTTCCACCACAATGATGTTCAAAATGAACCGTAGCCACAATCCAGAACATCCATCTCACAATGAAACTGAAAGGACACTAGTCCAAAAAGGCAAACAAACTACCCATCAGGCTTTCTGATTCCCTTACCTCCTTCAAGCGCTCCCTCAAAACCCACTTTTTTCGACTAGCCTATCCCTCCTCCTAACCTCTTTTGATCCTCCTATCCTGCCTCCGTTCCCTACTTATCCTATTGTTTTTCGTTCGTCCACCCACCTCCTTTTAGTATGTTAACTCTTATGAGTAGGGCCCTCCTTCCTCACGTACTCAAACTACCTCTTTACCTCACCTGTGCTCCTGTCCTGCTCTTCCCTTCCTCTACTTCATCTTCAGTCTCCTCGACAATTCCGACACCTACTTCTGAACTGATGCTGATTTTAGTTCTACCAGCTATACCTCTAACATCATGCCAGTGTCCCGGTGCTCCTCTCACAGCCCCTGACTGCTTGCTTAGTCATGCAACACCCTAGCAGAGCTCACACAGCTCAAGCAACTCAGTCCCCACACAGCTACATGGCTGCCTGGCACCCTGATCCAACAGCTGTGATTGATGGACAGCTCATCCAATCACAAGTGCTGCTGATTTGAAGGGTGGAATAGCAGCAGCTGCAGCCAGTGGCACTGAGAGGTACTTTTAATCTTGTGTTTTTATCCCCCATCCCCCGTAGAAAAGAGCCAGGCAGTGGGGAGAGAGATAACAAGCTGCTGCCGCAGCACAGCCTGTCTCCCAGCCCAGCACACACTGCTCAGTGCTGAGCTGGGGAGAAAGGCAGCTGCAGTGGCCGCATGTTCTCTCTCTTCCTGTGCAGGTGTGTGATCTAATCCATTTTTTTTCTCACGGGCGTGACCACAACCCCACACCCAGTAGCCATGCCCCCTCCATTATGTTGGGGCTCACCCTTATTTATACAATCTGCCTCCTCTCGGCTCCCCGGCACTGTTTCCTACTCAGCTCTGGATCTTGCGGTGGTGTCTTGCTGAGTAGGTCCCCTTGAGCGCACATGTTATTGGCTAGTCCCGCAAACCCCCCGCCCACCCCACCCCCCCACCACCAGCGTACATGTTATAGATTAGTTCTGCACACACCCCGGCATATATGTTATTGGCTGGTCCTGCAACTCCCTTCCCCCGGTGGACATGTTATCAGCTGGTCCTGCACAGCCCCCCTCCCATTATTGGTGGGTTTGACGCCAAAACCCACCCAATTAATGAATTTCCCCATCAAAATTTTACACACAATGCTCCATAATGGAAACGTGAAAAAGTGAAAAGATTTTTAGAAATGTATTAAAAAGAAAAAAGGGGGGGCGTGCGTTGGAGCTCGGGGAGACAGGCAGCATGGCGACGGAGCTCCGTCTCCAACTTTAGCGCTCTCCCTGGCCGACATCCTCCGGCATCTGCCCGACAGCATCAGCGGCAGCCCCCTTCCAGTGCCCCGGTACCGGCTCGGACACATCTAACAGCCGCCCGGGCGTCCCCATTGACTCCGGGCGCTCACGGCCTGCTGAGGACACCCGGTCCCCGCGTCCCCGCATCCTCGCATTTTGAGACTGCTCCCCCTCACCTGTCGTTACCGGACCTGAGGGTGGCTCCAGTATCATCGCAGCGGAGAGACTCCACAGAGCGACACCCCAGGGACATCCACGGCACCACTCTGAAGCCGGGACGGGCGCACACTCTGGATATTAATAAAGCAGTGGCGCCATCTTGGAAAAGACAGACCACAGTCCATAACGGCAAGTACAGTCTGCTATAATTACTCAAAACAAGGATACACAGGGGTCCCAGTGTCCCTTTAAAGCGAGGGATCTTTAGTGACAGACTCCTGAGTCTTGGCTGGTTAACCACGTATACAGCCATATATCTCCCTGCATTTACTATCATAGGATCATTAGGCTGCTCAGGCTTGACTCACAATATCCTCCCTAATGCAGGGGACCTTCATTACTGAGACTCATCAAGTCCCTTGGGGGGGATAGAGATGCCCATGCTTCACACCATGCGATAGATGGGCACTGGGGACTCCCTCATGACCCTACAGTTTACTATTTAAACAGTGCACAAACAAGTGTAACTTGGCACATTATATAATAAACCCTGTATAGGAAAAATATTTCTGGTCCTTCTAAAGTTCGCACTGGGCAACCTGAACACTAGGCATATGGTTGCTGCCATCCGGTGGCTATGAGTAGGTCTGGTAGATCCCACACTCCAGCTTCCACCAAACGTTCCTGTCTAGCAAAAGCAGAGGAATCCTCTACTACCATTACTGCTACAAAACCAGCACCACCTGGTGAGATTGCCGATCTGCAGAATAAACAAGATCCACTGCACGGCCCTACAATGGCGCTAACATATGATGACATTGTAAAAGCCATTAAGGACACGGTCACCCCTATCGTAGAGGCTCAGGCAAATAAATTCTCTGCTGCCCTTAGAGAGTTGAAGGAGCAGTTGGAATCTACGGACTTACAAGTGGTGGCAAATCAAAATAAAATTGAGGAGCATGAGCAGGCTCTGTTTGACGTGCAACAAGAACTAGACCAAGTGAGAAATACTAACCGCCAACTTCTCGCCAAAGTCGACGATCTAGAGAACCGCTCTCGTCGCAATAATTTGTGCATAGTCGGCCTACCAGAAAGCCTCAAGGGCCCGGACCTGTGCTCTTTTATAAGCTCAGATCTTCTACAAATCTTAGATCTATCATCTGAACTGCCCAACTTCGCAGTTGAAAGGGCACATAGGCTGGGTCCTTTTCGTGATTCCAGATGCCCGCGCACTGTAATATTCAGATGCCTAAACTCTGCCCACAAGTCCGCCATATTGATGGCAGCACGCAAAAAAGAGAAGATTGAGTGGCAACAGAATTGGCTCCTAATCGTTCAAGATTATTCAATAGAAGTCTCTCGGGCCCGGAAAGAAATGACCCAGTCTGTTCCAAATTAATCCAAGCCCAACGCAAGTTTGCCCTTTTATTTCCGGCTAGATTGCGTATATTTACAGAGTCGGGATATAAGGACTTCTCCACCCCCTGCAGACGCACTGCTTTTCTTGGAGGAATCCACTGCCTCCCAACAGGAGGTTACCAATTAGCGGCTACTATTCCCAGGATTGAATACTGGCTACCGCTTGGAGACTCAGCGGTCTCAATTGCAAATAGAGACTTTGTTATCTCTTTCAGCTGTCACCGCTCACTATGTATGTACCGGACTTGAAGCGGGTGCTACAGGTATTTTCTGTGCGGATGTTTAGCTATATGTTGTTTCACAGAAATTTCCAACAACTTTTTTCAACTGTTATACATACTATTTCATTGATTCACACATGTCAATATTGATAATTATTGATAAATATTGTTTGGTTATACATTACTAATGGGGTAAATGCAGGGAGTCCCTGACCCTAGACATTCACTCCCATATAGAGTATTCCTGGTTATGTTTCTTTACTCTTGTGTTATTGGTACCCCAATATACCGATAGATGCTTCTACCCCACGGTTTTCTTCCCTACCCCAGTCCACCCATCTGTACCTCTTCATGCACCATTATGTCTGGTCGCCAAGGTTATCCCTAAGGTCCCCTCGATACGGGAGTTACAACTGATGTATTATTCATGCTATATATGTGACCATTTGTATTTGTTGTTCATGTGCCCTCTTGGAATGATTGCTGATCCTCTACTTGAATCCCTTTATACTAAACATAATGACTAATCTACTTGCTTACTCCTGGAATGTTCAGGGCATTAATTCCCCGGCGAAACGCCGCAAAATTATTTCATACCTTAATATTCATAGAGCGGATATTTCTTTTTTACAAGAAACTCACCTTACAGACTCTGAACATGAGAAACTTTCTATGTTGGGCCAAAAAAATATACTGTAGCTTATGCATCATACTCCTCTAAATCCAGAGTAGTAGCCATATTAATGAGGAGATCTCTCCCTCTGATAATAGATAATCGGCGGTCAGACCCAGAGGGACGATATACATTAATTGCTACCCGATTATTCGATAAACAATATGTCTTTTGTAATATTTATGCTCCAACAATTTCATTTCATTTTTCCAAACTGTACATAATTTATTACTACCATATCTAGGGTCCAACATAATTCTAGGCGGAGATTTTAATTGTCTGGTGTCCCAATGCCTAGACCAACAGCCCGCAGTCACGCTGCCGTCCCCTCCCAGAAAATATGGCATCCCCTTTTTACTTAAAGCATTACACTTGGTTGATATATAGGGGTTTATTCTAGTTCATTCTTTCTGACAAAATCCTTCTTAGATGGACAAAACCATGTGCACTGCAGGGGGGCAGATGTAACATGTGCAGAGAGAATTAGATTTGGGTGAGTTATTTTGTTTCTGTGCAGGGAAAATACTGACTGCATGATTTTACACTTCAATATAGATCTCACTTTGAAGAAAAACCCCACCCAAATCTAATTCTCTCTGCACAAGTTACATCTGCCCCACCCGCAGTGCACATGGTTTTGTCCATCTAAGAAGGATTTTGTCAGAAAGAATGGACTAGAATAACCCCCATGGAGACTCCATCATCCGATTGAAAGGAAGTTTACTTTTATTCTAATCCCCACTCCGTTTTTACTAGAATAGACTACTTCCTACCCTCGGACGGTCTGGCCTCAAGGATTAATGCCTCTGGGATTGAGACTTTGGGTCTGACGGACCATGCCCCTATCTGGATTAGTCTTTCTACTCAGGCTCCCGTGGGTAGTTACAGATTATGGCGTTTCCCCTCCAGCATGATGGCTTCTAATGTATTTCGCGACACCCTCCAATCAATGTGGACCGAATACCATATGACTAATTCCCAACACCAAGTACACCCGGCCCTTTACTGGCAAACAGCGAAAGCGGTCCTGAGAGGTAGACTAATATCGCATATGGCACAACATAACAAACAACACCAAGACAAACTACGCAACGCATAATTAGAGTTAACCAAAGCATATGAAGATATGAAAAGTACCCACACGCCCTCACATACTGCTAGATTTAAGGAATGCAGAACTAACCTAGATTCACTAGTTCAAATATCGGCTTATAGAAGAGTCAACAAAAATAAACATCAGTTCCACTTGCATGGTAATAAAAACAGCAAAATTCTGGCTAACCTACTAAATGGAGAAAGATCTTCGACATCTATTCTTGCACTTCCAGATGAATCCAATGCCATTCATTCCTCAGGCCCCAAGATCATTGACATTTTACATACATTTTACACCGATCTGTATACCCAAAACACAATTGACCTGAATCAAAAGCAAAACTTCTGGTCAACTTTTACCCACCCTGGATTAAAAGACGAGCAAAAATCCATGCTTATTGCCCCTATAATGGAGAGTGAAGTGATGGCCGTAATTAAGGATCTTAAGTCCGGGAAATCGCCTGGACAGGATGGCTATACTACAGAATTCTACAAATGCCTAGCACAGTCTATTACCCCCATACTCACCTTCTTTTACAACTCACTTTTACTGGGTGACCCCCTTCCACCCTACTTTAGTGACGCAATCATAAAACTCCTCCCAAAACCAAATAAAGACCCACTACTCCCATCATCATATCGCCCTATATCGTTATTAAACGTTGATTATAACATTTTTACCAAAATAATTGCTAATAGAATGAGGATACTTCTGCCGACTATGATACATGAGGACTAGACGGGTTTTATATGGGGACGAAATGCGGTTTCAAACATACGTAGGGTCTTGGCTCTTCTACAGCATCTAGACGATATTCATGAAGATACTTTACAAGTACTCATTGCAATGGATGCTGAGAAGGCCTTCGACCTTGTGGTCTGGGACCATCTATACGAAACACTTACCAAATTTAAATTCCCACCTGAGTTTGTAAATTGAATCCGTAACCTCAACTCTACGTCCTCGTCTGTGATAGTCGCCAACAATTATCTTTCCAATCCTATTTCTATGCAGAGAGGAACCAGACAGGGGTGTCCTCTCTCCCCCTTACTTTTTGCTCTAGTTCTGGAGCCCTTAGCTATAGCTCTCCGCAATCTCACACAATTCACTGGCATACAAGTAGGCAATGTAGAATTAAAACTATCTTTATTCGCAGATGACCTGTTATTATTTGTTTCACACCCCAATGTTTCAATCCCACACATCATGCAACTGATTTCGGTCTTCAGCTCATTTGCTGGATATAAAATTAATACTTCTAAATCTGAGGTTCTGCCCTTAACTAGATTAGATCTTGCCCCCTCCTGCACACCCCTGGCGGATACTTTCCCTATCATCTCATCCAAAATTAAATACCTAGGCATTAACATTACCCCAAAAATCTCAAAGATTTATGAAGCAAACTTCCCCTCCGTAATAACCAAAATTGAGCAAAAAACTATACAATGGATGAATCTCCCGTTATCACTTCTCGGCAGAACTGCCGTAGTCAAAAGTATTCTTTTCCCAAAATTAGCATATCCGCTCCAAATGATTCCATTTTTTTCTACATAAATCAGACTCGGAGAAATGCACCACACTTTTCCGTAAATTCATTTGGCGGGCCAAGAAACCCCGAATTGCAACGCAGAGACTTCATCAACCTAAGTGTAAGGGAGGAGTGGGCTTACCTGATATTTTTACTTTCTCATGCGCAGCAGCATTCCGATATATTTTAGACTGGTGCTTGGGCCACTCCCAATTTACTAATAAAACTCTGGAGGACGCACTATTTGCACCATATGCCCCGGCGGCTCTTTTGCACTTAAAACGCTCCCAACTGCCGGAGGGGATCGCCAG
Organism: Crinia signifera; assembly: GCF_055691185.1. Lineage (NCBI taxonomy): Eukaryota > Metazoa > Chordata > Amphibia > Anura > Myobatrachidae > Crinia > Crinia signifera. The sequence goes on from NC_139219.1 coordinate 103,572,653, forward strand.
AAGTCTATTTTTCCAAGGAACATATGTAGCGTGATCCGTCATTCACAAACGATTCAGTTCTGATCCCAGTGTGACTAAATTTATCCCATTGTGGGGAAACCCTGACCTCCCCCCTTCATTAACCATTTCATTCTATCTACACTGGAAACAAAAAGGACTTTCAACGATTCGCCAAGTCTTTGATACCGGTGGCAATATGTACTCGTTTCAACAATTAAGAGATAAATATATTTACCTAATTCCCATTTCTTTGTTTACCTTCAAATACGACACTATATACATAGTAAGGTCAGACCAGGAGCATATGAGGACATATTACACTGCACAACCCCCTCCCCTTTGAATTCCCTATTCCAACTAGCAGAGACAACAAAATTTAAAATTCGATATATCTACTCAGATCTACTGCCATCAAACATAGAAAGAATTTGGGGCAGACTGTGGAGGTCGTGGTCACAGGATTTCCCAGATGTCTCACCATTGGATGATGTTGTTCGGGCAGTTGACTGATGTGTTGAAATGGTTGAGGTCGGCCAAATTACAAGAAATACATATAAAGTTCCTCAATAGAGCTTATATCTCCCAGGCTCAATGGAGCCATTGCCATAATTCAGCCTCATCTACATGCCCGAAATGTTCTTTCTCTCCGGCTACATTTATACATAATATCTGGCAATGCTCTAAGATAAAAAGATTCTGGTTCAAAGTACACAATTTTATTGAAACAATTACAAAAACCAAACTTCAATTCTCGTGGAAACCATTCTTGTTGGCCGACTTCACACCATGGCATCCAGTTATGGTTCAGACTAGGTCACTGCCCTTTTTAGCAACACTGACTACATTAGCCAGACTATTGGTGTTAAGACATTGGTTGGAAAAAACGAACCCATCTATTGAAATGCTCAAGTCTGAGTTACTGGTATACCTTCACTATGATAGATGTACTGCATGCTACGATATTGAGAAGGGGGTAAAAACCTTTAACGAGAAATGGGAAATATATCTAACATATTTGCCGAAGGAAATTTATAGCTCCATAATGAAAGTTTTTGAAAACACAACATGGTCACTTACGAAAAATCTCTCTAAATAGTTGTTAAGATATTGATAATGGCTGTAAATGAATATTACTCCTAAATATGATATCTTTTTGAAGCACAACTAAGGATACTGAATCTTGGACGACCACCCCTTCCTAACACCCCCCCCCCCCCCTTTTCCCACTTCTTACAATCCCTGACTTTTATACCTTTGTTTAACCCCCAAAAATTGAAAAAGGAAAATTTATTGATAATTTGACGCATTGAATCAAAGACACACTTTTTGCTGTAAAAACGCAAATCTTTAATACTATTTTTCAATTGTAACAAGCGTGTACTTTATACATTACTTACATTATCTGTATTTATGTCTTTATCAATAAAAAAATTGTTATACAAAACAAAAAAGAATAAAAGAAAAAATCACATGTACATACTGTAAGTATTCACAACCTTCGCAATGAACCGGAAAACTGAGTTCATGTGCATTATGTTTCCACTGATCATCCTTGAGATGTTCCTACAGCTTAATTGGAGTCACCCTGTGGTGAAATCAGTTGATTAGACATTATGATATTATATTATTGGAAATGCACACACCTTTCTATATAAAGTCCCACACTTGACAGTGCACATCAGAGCACAAACCAAGCATGAAGTCAAAGGAATTGTCTGTAGACCTCTGAGACAGCATTGTCTCGAGGCACAAATCTGGGGAAGGGTACAGAAGAATATCTGCTGCTTTGAAGGTCCCAATGAGCACAGTGGCCTCCATCACCCCTAAATGGAAGAAGTTCAGACCCACCAGGACTTTTCCTAGAGCTGACCGGCCGTCTAAATTGAGTAATTGGGGGAGAATAGTTGACCAAGAACCCAATGTTCACTCTGTCAGAACTACAGCATTCCTCTGTGGACAGAAGAGAACCTTCCACAAGGACATTCACACCTCATACATCAAACATCATGCCTCCCTCCCCTACATCACACCTTATGCATCGTCCCCTACATCACACCTCATGCCTCCATCCCTGACCCTTCCCATTTCCTTCCCTCCCCCACAGTGATAATTTAAATGTAATTAGCTCCTCTTGGCAGGGCCATCTTCAGAGCATCATGAGCCCACGAGCAAAGCACTGCAGTAGGGCCCATATCTACACAAAAAAATTATCAAAACAATTACGCTTATATGTATAGGTACCTTTAAAAGATGAGCTTTTGTGTATGTAATATAACCTACTGTTCTTTCTCCTTATCCCTTTCACTGTTCTTTCCTCTTCCTTTCATTAGTCATATTTCACTTTCTTTCTCATCATAATTTTTCTCTACCTTTGTCTCCTTCCCTCACTCTTTTGCTCCATTTCATTCTTCTTATCTACACTTGCTTAATTTTTTCACTCTCCCTTTCTCCTTACTCTTTGTTGTTTACCTTGCTGCTGGTTGTGCAGGACTCGCTCTGCGTGAGGATAATGGTGCCCGGAACAGCTGCAGTTGTGTCAGGGCGGGGTCAGGACTTGCAAGAGGCCCAGCAAAGAGAGACACATGAACTGAGGCTGACACTCTTCCTGTCTTCTGCTGCTGCTGGTTGGCGGGACACTCTTTTGCTGCTAGTTATACCAGGCAGCTGACTGGCTGGCATTTAGCCCACTTGATGCACATCCTGCAGGCCCATTGTACAATGACACTACCCTCAGGTTGCGGCAACAAACTATGAGTGTGGGAGTTCAAGGGTTGGAAGGACTGGGCTCCTAGTATTGTGGGGCCCTAGGGCAACTGCCCAATTAAGCCCATCTTGGATGAAATGTAAGGAGCCTCACTTATACAGTATAGGAAAAAGAGCAGGTGCTGCAGCTATGAGTAACATAGTATCATAGTAATTTAGGTTGAAATTAGACATCGAGTTCAACCTATTTAACTAGACTAAGTCACACAATAACTATATAATTCCCTTTATGACCAAGAATGTATCCAGTTTTAGTTTAAATTCATTTACTGTAATCGCTGTTACCACATTTTCTGGCAAAGAGTTCCAGAACTTAACTGCTCTTTTTAATTTCATACGGAATTTCTCTTCCTCGAGTCTCAGTGCATGCCCGCGTGTTCTAAGTACAGTCTTGTTAATAAATAAGTCTTCTCCTAGTTCCATGTATTCTAGTGACTGAAGACCCCTTATTAGTTTTGGTTCCCTTCTCTTAACCTGTTCCAGTTCATTTATGTATTTTTTAAGGTGAGGTGGCCAGAACTGAACAGAGTAGTCTCACCAATGATTTATAAAGAGACACTATCACTCTGGCATTTCTCGAGTCCATTCCCCTTTTAATGCATACCAGGGTTCTGTTTGTTTTTGCTGCAGGACTTGAGCAGTGTGCACTATTACTCAACCTGTCATCTATGATGACCCCTAAATCCTTTTCCACTGCAGAGCTCCCAAAAATAACTTCAATTAACTTCTAACTAGCATGTTCATTTCAGCTTCCATAATGAATAACTTTGCATTTATCTATGTTAAAGCGCATCTTCCACCTATCTGCCCATTTTTCGAGTTTAATTAAGTAATTTTGCACTGCTTCCACATCCCCTCCGTACTCAGTTTTGTATCATCTACAAATATTGCAATTGGTACTTGTTTCCTAGCACGGCCACAATCGCGGGCATCGGGTGTAATTTTTTGTGGTCTGCGACAGACGCAATGCCCCCGATTTCCCATTGAAATGCATTGAAAAAAGTCAAAATCGGGTCGGTCGCATCGCAGGCGGCTAAAAAAGGCTTAAATGGTCCAGACGCGATGCCCCCGATTTCCCATAGGGTTCAATGGTCCAGACGCGATACCCCCGATTTCACATAGGGAACAATGTTAAATGCCTCAATTTACCCAAATCATCATAGGGAACAATGGTAAATGGGCCAGAAACCCCCCAAAACACCCCTTAACAGTGAAATGGCCACCCAAAATCAGTTTACGCCACCCCACGATCAACGTGAACCCGAAGCGTGGCGAGCGCAGCAAGCCCGCGATGGGCGGCGGTACGCGTCCTCTGACCTTTTGATACCCCCACTATCCACGTCGGCGTGGAGTTGAGAATAGAATAGTGTGGCGAGCGTAGCAAGCCACCGAGCCCGAAGCGTGGCGAGCGGACGCGGATACCTTCACAGGTAAACGCGTCCCTTCACGGGCTTCACAGGTATCAGCGTCCGGTCGCCACACTATTCTATACTCAACTCCACGCCGACGTGGATAGTGGGGGTATGAAAAGGTTGGAGGACGCGTACCGCCGCCCCTCGCGGGCTCGCTGCGCTCGCCACGCTTCGGGTTCACGTTGATCGTGGGGTGGCGTAAACTAATTTTGGGGGGCCATTTCACTGTTCAGGGTTGTTTTTGGGGGGTTCTGGACCATTTACCATTGTTCCCTATGATGATTTGGGTAAATTGAGGCATTTAACATTGTTACCAATGGAAAATCACGTGATGCCCGCGATGCCCCCGATTTTTACTAACGATGCCCACGATCATGATCGGTGTGGCCGTGCTAGGAAACAAGTACCTTGCAATTTAACTTTGTAGGCCGTCATCTATATAATTTATAAATATATGAAAAAAAGTGGGACCCAATAATGATCATTGCGGGACTCCACTTTGGACCTTTCCCTAGCTGGAATGTTTACCATTTACCATTACTCTCTGTTCACAATTGAATAACATTTTTTTTTATCCAAGTACACTTTTTTCCCCTACCCCTTGTTTACCAAGTTTTCTTAACAACCTTTTATGTGACACCATGTCAAATGTCTTAGGGCAGGGGTCTTCAACCTTTAAGACAGTGTGGGCCGCATTAAAAAATTCAACGAAGCCCGAGGACCACTAAGCTCTACTGTGGTATTTAGCACAGCTCTTAATACATAGACAGCACAGCCCCCGCATAGAGAGTTGGCACAGCTGCCCATACACATAAACCCTGCCCCCAATATATAGTCTGCACCAGGGCTATTTCTAAACAATTAGGGTCCCAGTACGAACAGAATAAAAATGCAGCCCACCCATACATAATTTGGTATTTAAGAAATTGTGCGCGCCTATGGCGCGCACTCCCAAATTGGGGTGTGGTCTAATTATAAGAGTGTGAACTAGCAGGAAAAAAATTACCTGACATCTCACTTTTGCAACCTGCATGACCAGACATTGGTTACCGCAGGAATGGTGGTTGTCCTTCCACGCTTAAGTTGGCTGTCCAAAGGCCGCACAGTGACATGTAAACATGAAGGCCCATTACACCATGATGCCCATTACACATTATGCCACTCACCATGATGCCCATTGCACATTATGCCACACACCGGGATGCCCATTGCACATTATGCCACACACCGTGACACCCATTGCACATTATGTCTCACATCATGATGCCCATTGCACCTTGCACTATAAGGCCCCCAATACTCCTGCTTATGCATATGATGCCCCCAGCAGTGCCTCACAAAATGCCACCAGTAGTGTCCCTCATAAAATGCCACCAGTAGTGTCCCTCACAAAATGCCCTAGTATTGCCCTCCATAGTCAGCACTGAATTGCGCAGCATGCCAGCCCTCCCTTAGTCAGCACCACATTGCACTGCCAGCCCCCCACCCCCATAGTCAGCACCCTCCCCATACACAGGGCCACATTGCACTGCCAGCCCCCCTCCCCCATAGTCAGCACCCTCCCCATACACAGGCCACATTGCACAGCCAGCCCCCCTCCCCCATAGTCAGCACCCTCCCCATACACAGGGCCACATTGCACTGCCAGCCCCCCCTCCCCCTAGTCAACACCGCAGTAGCTAGCCAGCATCACCCTCTCATGAGACACTTGCCTTAGTGTCCCTTGCAGAGGTCTCCTTCAGAGGGCTGCTGCTGCTGCTGGCGGCATCGGCTGTCTTAACAGCCAAGGAGCAGGCATGGACAGGTGCGCGGCTGCCTGCGGTTGTCACACTCACTCGGTCTCCCGGCTGTCTGAAAGGGCACGGGCGGGATGGGTGCGCGGCGTCAGGAAGTACACAATGCGCATGTTCGCGCACAGTCCCGCCCCAGCCAGCACATCCACCTCCGCCGCGTCCCACTGCTAAGGGGACAGCTCGCGGAAGGATTTTAAGGGGACAGCGCGTGGAAGGTTTTTTTTGTTAATCAGCACGTCATTTAATTAAAAAAACGCAATTCACTGGCGGGCCACCTAAAACAACTCGGCGGGCCAGTCGTGGCCCGCGGGCCATGGGTTGAAGACCCCTGTCTTAGGGAAATTAGTGGATTTAATTCTAATTGATTTTGCAAAGTTCACATTCCTGATGACGTCTTCGTAGAAACGACTTAAGTTTGTCTGGCATGTTCAATTTTTAACGTACCCATGTTGAGTTTTACTTATCACTTTGTTGTGTTCTAAGAAATCTTGGATGCTATTGTGGTGCCCCAAAACCCCATGCAGGATACAAGGGGTTAACTTTTCCCGGGGCTTCGCGCCTCAGGATTGATAGGCAGGCAGGGGAAGCTAGGGATTGGCTGGAGGGAGGAGCAAAGCGGAGCGGAGAGCCTGGAGAGAGAGACTCACGTGAGACGAGGAGCGGAGGCAGCGTGCGTGGAAGAACGGCGTGACCTCGAAGAGTGGAAGGCCCCGGAGCAGGAGACGCAGCACGTGAGAGAACGGGGAGGAAGCCCCAAGCGGCGGTGAGCAGGAGGAGACAAGTGCTGCGGAGAAGACAGCCGCCGAACGTGCCGCAAGTGCTGGGAGAAGGCGCCGGGTGACACGTCATCGAGACCCGCCAGAGAAGCGTGGGGACCCGACGGTGGACGGAGAAGCCGGGGAGCGCCCAGCTGACCGCAGGATCAGGGAAGACACTGAGTGCGGCAACGCTGCGGCTGCAGCGCCCACACTAGTGTCAGAAGAGAGAGAGCCGGCAGCAGCAGTCAAGTCGCGACGGGCTGGAGCCTGCACCAGTGAGCAGCCTACAGGTATTTGCAGCCCAGCGGTCCCACAGCCAGCAACCTCTGCCCACCTGTGCCTAAGCTCTGCCCACACAAGAAATCAGTAACCTCTGCCCTCGTAGGAAGCCATCCACCCCGGCCCATCTGTGCCGAGACTCTGTCCCCACAAGAGGACAGCATTTCCGCCCATCCTGACCCTCTCTGAAGCCAGGTAGTTCTACTCCCCTGGACTACTGCAGGGAAAACCGTTACAGGGGAACCCCCTGGGGAGATCAGGTCCAAGAGAAGGACTACACGTGTCACAGTACCCTAGAACCGGTCGCTTCCTATACTGGTGAGGAACTACCGCCATCTGGTGGCTCAAGGGAGGTACTGCCCCGCTGTATTTAAGTGGGATATTGAAGCCTACACCTAGTGGGTCCTCTGCCTTTAAATAGTCTTTCCCATCAGGATAAGTTTAACCGGGACTGTTGTGGATACCGGGCGCCTTGACTGTGAGAGCAATTCCTAAACCCTGCGCGCAGGTTGACCGGGACTGAGCCCCATGCAAGGTGACGTCACCTCAGTTATTAAGTTATACTAGTGCACTGGGCAGTTAAGTCGTTACCTACTGTTATAATTGTTATTGTGGTATACCATGCACGGTTTAATGTGCAAATCTGTCAAAGGTATCCTTCAGTGTTAATGGTGCCGTGTCGACTACTTGACCCAGTAGTAACCTCAAAGCGGGGGTGTTTGACCCCGAATTCCGTCACGGTACCTTGAACACGTGAAGTCTGTAGGCCCTAGCGGGCACCTGGGTAGCGTGATTACATTGTCACATTTCATTGTCCTATTCAGTAAATACTAATAGTGCCAGATCAGGCTCATAACTATTGTACTTGTTGATGTGCCTTAAGTCTCGAGCGCTGCTGTGCTGTGAGGGTCAGTGGGCACCGGTCGTCTGTATCTCATAATAAACCTGAGTTGTACCGCAGAACGTTGTTCCCCTTTCCTTGGCGTGTCCATCTCCTATCCACAGAAGATCTGAAGAACCTGAAGTGCCCTGAAGACGCAAGGTAAGGAGAAAATCCTCCCTTCGCACCCCGGTCACCACATAAAACTTGGCGTCAAACCGAACAGGATCTGTGTTAACAAGGAGAGTGACAGAAATGGAACAGCAACAAGGCGGAGGGGCGGCACAGCTGCCAAACCCACAGAATCAAGAACAAGACGCAGAAGATGCAACACCGGCCGCGGCCATCACCCTGCCGTACTATTTCGGAGCCCCGTGGCTCCTGACCTATAGCGGAGACGATGACCAGTTACAGAAAACCCCATTTGCAGACTTCAGGAACAACATAGAATCCACGTTCCGGATGTATAAGCCTAGTGAACAGCAGAAGGTGGAAATGCTGATGGGGCAGCTGACTGGGTCGGCGCGCAGAGAAGTGGCCTCATGGCCAATGGGAGATAGAAAAAGTGCGACAGACATTCTAAAGAAAATCTTCACGACATTTGAAACGAAGACCATCCCTGAGCTGAAGATGAAATTGTATGCTCGCAAACAACGGCCAAATGAGTCCCTACGGGACTACGCCCTGAGCCTACAGGAGACGTTAAAGGCTATTCAAGCAGTGGACCCGGAGGAGGTGCGAAACGCCGACGAGGCCTTAACAGTTCAATTTGTCGAAGGGGTGGCCCAAGAAAATGTCAAGGTCCAGTTACGGCTACTGAGGTCGCAGATACCGGGCAAGACCTTCCGGGACTTCAAGACGGCTGCCCTCGCTATCATTGGAAACCCTAAAAATAGGGAAGAGGAGTATCCAGAACTGATCGGCTTCAAAGAAAAAGTGGATCTAACCGGGGCCACAACCAGTTCCACTGACAAGGCAAAGCGGACCCAAGGCTTGGCGGTGCAAGGTGGCCAGCAGCCCGACAGAAACGCGATGCAGACGCTCCAGAAACAAATGGAGGAACTGGCCGTTGGGATGGCGGAGATGCAGAGAGAAATGCGTCGGATGGCAAGTGCACCGGCACCGAGCTATTCGGAACCAAGATGGAGAGCCGAAAGACAAAGACCGGCCCAAAGTAGGTGGGAACCGCCCCGAGAGTATGGACGGCAGCCTCCCGACCAGTTTGAGGGACAGGGACGCCTGATGCACCACCAAAGCCAAGAGGCTGGACACACAGAGAGAGGTTACGACCAGGACGAGGCTTTAAACCCCAACGCCCCGAGGTCAAGGGCCGAGCCTCGGGGAGGACAGGAAGCGTAGGTCCAGCTCCCGAAGATGGGCAGGCTTGTTATGGCAGACAATGCTATATAGGTGCAAGCGAGTTATCTGCCACCTCGGATCGTTACCCTCCAACCCGCATGAAGAACCAGGGAAGAGTGGTTTGGTTTCACGTACAACGGGGATACGGTTTTATTAATTGTGCTGACGCAACAAGGGACATCTTCGTCCACTTCACAGCCATCGAGAAGAAAAATGCAACAGACTCCTATCGAAGCCTTGGGGCCGGAGAGCCGGTGGAATTCGACATCATCAGGGGAAGAAAGGGCCTCCGGGCAGCCAACGTCACTGGCCCTGGTGGCGTTCCAGTCAGAGGTACCCAATATGCCGCAAGAAGAGAGCGCCGTTGGAATTACCCAAGCCACAGAAGTCATCCACGGTACTACCCCCCGAAAGATCCACCCCGATGGAGTGGTGTGTACCCCGAAGGAACAGAAGATGGGGTAGGAAGAAGTAACGGGAAAGCGTACGGATGTGGCCAACAGAGCTCTCAGGTTCGAGTACAGAGTGAGCCAATAAGGAAGAAGCGGCCACATATCGAAGTCAACCCCAAACGGGAGCTGAACTCGCACGCAGTCGAATCCACGTTGATAGTGGCGGGTGGCCAGACCTCGAAGTTCGACGGCGCCCCTCCAGCATCGGCCCACAGAAGTCAGCACAGGCTCTGCCTAAGACAGGACCAGAAGCTAAAGGAAGCACCAAAGGATGGTGGGGATGAAGAGCCGAAGGGGGAAGCGGTCCTCTCGCCTCCGCTGCCCACTGACCCTCTCGAGCTATTGATGACGGTGGGCTGGTCCATTATGCCACGGCAAACCCAGTCTAGGCCGCCAGTTGCATTATGCGCGCCTCGCCCGGCCGAGGAGGTGGCCCCCGAGCCTGAGTTAAGGTGCTCCGAAAGGAGTACTCGGGGCACACTTCCCCGGCGATACCAAGATTAGAGCATTACCCATAACCTGTTGTGTATATGTATATACTGTAGACTGAAAGCACTGTTATTGTTATCGTTATGAACATGATGTAATGATGGACAGTTACCCGTTGTGTTATGATGCGCGGGGACACGCATCCGAAAAAGCGGGGGTGAATGTGGTGCCCCAAAACCCCATGCAGGATACAAGGGGTTAACTTTTCCCGGGGCTTCGCGCCTCAGGATTGATAGGCAGGCAGGGGAAGCTAGGGATTGGCTGGAGGGAGGAGCAAAGCGGAGCGGAGAGCCTGGAGAGAGAGACTCACGTGAGACGAGGAGCGGAGGCAGCGTGCGTGGAAGAACGGCGTGACCTCGAAGAGTGGAAGGCCCCGGAGCAGGAGACGCAGCACGTGAGAGAACGGGGAGGAAGCCCCAAGCGGCGGTGAGCAGGAGGAGACAAGTGCTGCGGAGAAGACAGCCGCCGAACGTGCCGCAAGTGCTGGGAGAAGGCGCCGGGTGACACGTCATCGAGACCCGCCAGAGAAGCGTGGGGACCCGACGGTGGACGGAGAAGCCGGGGAGCGCCCAGCTGACCGCAGGATCAGGGAAGACACTGAGTGCGGCAACGCTGCGGCTGCAGCGCCCACACTAGTGTCAGAAGAGAGAGAGCCGGCAGCAGCAGTCAAGTCGCGACGGGCTGGAGCCTGCACCAGTGAGCAGCCTACAGGTATTTGCAGCCCAGCGGTCCCACAGCCAGCAACCTCTGCCCACCTGTGCCTAAGCTCTGCCCACACAAGAAATCAGTAACCTCTGCCCTCGTAGGAAGCCATCCACCCCGGCCCATCTGTGCCGAGACTCTGTCCCCACAAGAGGACAGCATTTCCGCCCATCCTGACCCTCTCTGAAGCCAGGTAGTTCTACTCCCCTGGACTACTGCAGGGAAAACCGTTACAGGGGAACCCCCTGGGGAGATCAGGTCCAAGAGAAGGACTACACGTGTCACAGTACCCTAGAACCGGTCGCTTCCTATACTGGTGAGGAACTACCGCCATCTGGTGGCTCAAGGGAGGTACTGCCCCGCTGTATTTAAGTGGGATATTGAAGCCTACACCTAGTGGGTCCTCTGCCTTTAAATAGTCTTTCCCATCAGGATAAGTTTAACCGGGACTGTTGTGGATACCGGGCGCCTTGACTGTGAGAGCAATTCCTAAACCCTGCGCGCAGGTTGACCGGGACTGAGCCCCATGCAAGGTGACGTCACCTCAGTTATTAAGTTATACTAGTGCACTGGGCAGTTAAGTCGTTACCTACTGTTATAATTGTTATTGTGGTATACCATGCACGGTTTAATGTGCAAATCTGTCAAAGGTATCCTTCAGTGTTAATGGTGCCGTGTCGACTACTTGACCCAGTAGTAACCTCAAAGCGGGGGTGTTTGACCCCGAATTCCGTCACGGTACCTTGAACACGTGAAGTCTGTAGGCCCTAGCGGGCACCTGGGTAGCGTGATTACATTGTCACATTTCATTGTCCTATTCAGTAAATACTAATAGTGCCAGATCAGGCTCATAACTATTGTACTTGTTGATGTGCCTTAAGTCTCGAGCGCTGCTGTGCTGTGAGGGTCAGTGGGCACCGGTCGTCTGTATCTCATAATAAACCTGAGTTGTACCGCAGAACGTTGTTCCCCTTTCCTTGGCGTGTCCATCTCCTATCCACAGAAGATCTGAAGAACCTGAAGTGCCCTGAAGACGCAAGGTAAGGAGAAAATCCTCCCTTCGCACCCCGGTCACCACACTATCCCTTATGATCTTCTCTAACAATGGATGTTAGGCTGACCGGTCTATAATCTGCAGGGTTTGTTTTATTACCCTTTGTGCTCACAACAATCTCATCATTAGAGCTGTGGCTGTACTAACAAGATGTGGAAAGCCCCAAATGCATAACGCTAATCTGCTGTGTCTCAGCACTGCTCTCGTCTTGCTGTCTATTTTTCTGACAGGCACCGTATTTGATGCAGGTAGGGCTGGCACTTCAGCACTGGTTAGCTCAGGCTCCGGCTCCTTATCAGCGTGGCTCCCCTCTCTCCCATCTTGTAGTGGATGGTCTGTGTAGTGCTCACTGCACTGCAATAGAAAGTAGGCTCTGACAAGCTGCATTGCTGAGGCCACACTTAAAGCAGGGACTTTCTGCACATACCGCCCCACCTTGAGCTCTGTATATATAAAACAAGAGGCTGGGCGCAACTTATATGTGTCTTAATAAACATATAAAAAGGTGCACTCAGTATGACACTGATCCCTGAACTCATGATAAAAAAGGGGATTATAGTTCTTAGCTTTACTGTCTGTATTCTGGGTGCTCCTGGTTCCAGTTCCTCACATCACTTCATCAAGAAATCACGGTCAATGGTTCATAAAATAAAGGAGGAATAAAGGCCCTTATTATGGTTGACTCACTCTTGTGCGAATTTGCAAGGGGGGGGGGGGGGGGGGCGCGATGTTTTGGGTATGCACATGCGCAGCAGCAGCATTTCTGCACATGTGCATATGCTGGGAGCGTGCAAACTCAGCACAAACTCTGTTCCCGAGTGCAGGCTCCCTGCCTTTCGAGCGGAGGGTGGAGCATGGGGTGCCAGGCAGGCCCATTAGCAGTGGCATTCCCATGAAAACACTGGGCATACACATGCTAATTCGTGATGCACATGCGGGAGGTGGACAGCTGACATAACCGGATGTCAGGCGAGTGGTCTGGACCACCCTTACACATGCATTCGATCAAAAGATGGGGGAGGTTCCCACTGGCATGCAAATGGATGTTTATGTAAAACATCCATTCGCATGCCAGGCAAACGAACCCGGCGTGCGAAGGGGGGTGGGCCCACCATCATTCGCAGGGCGGGTGCTGGATGACTTACAAGGGTGCAAATTTGCACCCAACGAGTCAACCAGAATAAGGGCCAATGTGTAGTATAATTTTAGTACAATAAATAAATCAACCACACCATGGGGTAATGTAATTGGCAAGTAGGTTAGCAAGATGTTGCGTACCCCACTCACTTAACGGGGAGGTGTTAAAAACCTATAAAGGTATGTTTACGAAGGTGAGAATTCACAACATGACGTACCCCACTCATATTGTGAATTCGGAACTGGGACAAAGGGTTTACAGCAAAAAGGTAGACAACCATTAGGTCGACACCATTAGGTCAACAAACAAAAAGGATGACATGCAAAAAGGTTGACATGCAAACAGGTTGACATTTAAAAAGGTCGACACAAGCATTAGGTCGACAGTGTCTAGGTCAACAGTCAAAAGGTCGACATGGGTTTTTCCCAGGTTTTTTTACCCGAATGTCGACACAGTCAACATGGACACAGTTTAAAGCGCCCCACATCCCCTCGCACCGCTCGCTGCGCTTGCGTTGCTTCAGGCACGGTGCCTTGCTACACTCGGCACACTATTTTATTCTCCCATCACGCACTAGTGGATGGTGGGGCATGAAATACCGCCTGTTGGCAAATGTCGCTCAAAAAACAGTGAAAAACTCCATGTCGACATTTTGATTGTCAATCTAGAAACTGTTGATCTAATGCTTGTGTCAACCTTTTTGAATGTCGACCTTTTTGCATGTCAACCTTTTTGTATGTCTGCCTTTTTGCATGTCGACCTTTTTGTTTGTCGACCTGATGGTGTCGACCTAATGGTTGTCTACCTTTTTGCTGTAGACTCATTGCCCAGATCCCATGAATTCTCACCTTCTTAAAGATACCTTTATAGGTTTTTAACACCTCCCCATTGAGTGGGGTACATGACATCTTGCTAATCTACTTGCCAAGTACATTATAAATTATATCAATTATTTAATTTTTTAACTAACAATAACATATAAAAAATAAACTTGGAATCTTGGTAAACATACTGTGGAAATGCATAGGCTTTGCTAATAAGAAGCTATAATTCGTTTTTCCATTTTATGCTTGCATAGAAATAAGCTACAGATATTGTGAAAATCAATATTTTATCCAATAAATTATAGCGATTTAAATGTATTTGCATGATAATTCCACAATTAAGAGGTTGTTTATTTGGCTACAATGCTGCATACATGAGCAACTATCGTACACTCCTAACTACCTGGTCACTTATTAAAATTCAGTTTATTTAATCACTTGAGGGCAGCATTTTATGAGCTTTCTTTTCAGCAGCATGGGAGGAAGATAATGAACTAGCCATTAGCCTGGAAATATATGAGAAAATATCTCAGCAATGCACCTTTTTAATGGTCTAGCTAAAGTTTCTCCTGGAAAGATATTCAAAAAATCATCTTCTTGAATTAGGTTCAAGATAAACACATTGTGACACAAATATTTTTACTGTGAAACCTGCGATGGGCAAAAATACTGTTGTCTTCTACATTTTTACAGTAATGGTGACATTTACAAAAACATATATGTTTCAATTAGTGAAATGGTAAAATAATCTCTTGTTTGACTCTGCAAAACAGCAGCCAATGAGTGAGACATAACAAGGGCACATATTAAACAGAAATTAAGATTTACATCAGAAAAATATTGACCGTGAGACTTCACTGCACTTCTGAGCTGTAACTTATTTGGCATTAGGGCCTGTTCTTAAGGCAATTTAACAATTAACATTAATCTGATGCCCTTCGCTGCAGAAAAGATCTGGATCACAGGTTTATCTGACCATACTGTACCTTTGAAGAGACATCGCTAATGATGTTACATGAAAAGTTTAACTGTAAACATAGCAGGTCATGTGACTCACAAGTAGATGACAAAGAAAAGTTCCTAATACCCCTTTCAGACCAAAAACATGGGTCGAATCCTTACTTGAACATAGTTGGAGATGGCTTTTAAACTGTCTTCAGATGTACTTAACTCTTTTACACTGCAGTATGGACCTGGGTTATTACTGGGTTGTTGCCTTTCACACTCGACCCATGTTTGCCAGTGCATCAAGTGGATGTCATCTCCAAGCACTCCTGAGCCACAAATTCGCAAATTTTAGGCATGACTTAGAAATAGAGGAGGTAGAGTCACCAACAGATCTGAAAATCAAGGATGTAAGTAAGAGCTTTGTCCTTAAAGTACAACTTTTTCGGGCCACTTAAGCTAGCTGTATGTAATAGAGCAGCCATTTGTAATCCACTGTCAAATATGGTGGGCAGCACTCTCTACCTTGATGTCAACAGCCATGAAAGCAGGTGCACCAAGGCCCATGCTTCTCCTGTTAAAAAACCCCAAGAATCTGGGGCCCTGGGCAGCCCAACATACCTATATGTTTAGATGGCCATGGCACAGATTTTCTGATACCCCTTTCACGTGACACCACATTCCTGGGTTATTGTTGGGTTGGTGACGTGTTGCCGGGATATCAGAAGGGATAAACCGAGTGTTTTGAGAGTTAGTGCCGGGTTTAGTATGTTTAGTGGGTTTGGTGCCAGACACAGGTCAGACCCTTGATCGTGATCCTGCAATGTGAAAGGGGTATGTGGGAGATGTTGTACTGGCAATGTACTGTCAGAAATGTCTGATTTAAATGGAGTGCTCTACTACACACTGACAGGCTAGCTGATAGATGTGGTTGGAGTTTTTGGGAGCTGCTTATACAGAATAGATCATGTAATACAGTTTAAGCTGGCACCACCAGGATTAGAACGGCAGCCACATTTACAGATAAGACAAAAACCTTTGATGATGCTGCAAGTTGCCAGTGTGCACATAAATGGCCATGTCCAGTGTGACTACAAGATATCAAATCTAAATAACAAAAGTTCCTTCTTTGACATCAACACTATACATCTAATATCTTCAAAAGTCTAATTGCTGTCATCTGCCAAGCCCAGATCCAGTTTCCCAATCCCTAGTTTTCTTACTAACCTATCAACTCTTATTCTATGGAAGTGGTTCTAAGGCTGCCTAAACCATCACATTTCCTCATCAGGTCTTGAGATTATCTGTTTGTAGAAGCAGGAGGGATAATTTGTGAGCTGGCATAATAAATTAACTCATCTATGCATGATTTAAGGAATCCATAAAACATTATCTGTTGGTGGTATTCGCGGACTGAAGTTAAAAACTTCTGTTCCACAGTATCAAAATGCTTAATAATATTCATTCTGACATTGCTGCCTTTAACTAAACATCGTTCATTCTATCCCAATGGAATCATCTGACTCCCCTCAATATGGGCATTACATTCTCTCATATTCATGCTATCTTCACCTTGTAAAACTCTTATTAAACTACATTCCTTCAACTGTACTACCCAGATAATGCCCTGAGATGGGGCACTGGTGGATACTAAACAAAGAAGACACAGTAGCGATAGTAGATGAACAATCGATGATGAGGAGCTGAAGTTTTGAAGGGTCAATGTTGGATGAACAATCGATAATGAAGAGCTAAAGAATTGATGCTGAAATACTGAAGAATCAATATACTTGAAGTAATGCTGAAGCATACTGTAGGAAGAAGTCAGATGGCACCTATTATTGAAGATAGGAGCTACTACAGGAGATGGAGAGCGGCAGCACCCATCCATCTGCAAGAAAGCCAATTCAGGCACTGACGATTTGCATCAGATTTCCCAGGATACTTATCCCCACAGGTAGAAGGTAATTTGCTGGGCAATAATGCTGGAAGGGTTTGGCTGGTCTGGATCAGGTGACAACAGCCAAGACAGGCACACCCAAGTCCAACTGTGGAGGGAATGTATGTTTGTTAGTGGTATGGCTGCGACCCACTGTAATCAAGGCGGAGTGTATCAATGGCAGTGGCTCCAGAGACCACGGAGGAGCAGACATGTCCACTGGAGGAACAGGGGAGATACCTTGAGAGGCTGGCATGTTAGCAGCATAGTGAACACTGAATGCCGACGGATCCACTGTGTGGCAAACTTCATGCAGACAGTGCACATAGAATCTAAGCCTGTAATGTTGAGACATTCTGAGAAGGCATGTGGAAGGTAAAAACAAGTGTTCGGTTACACACATCCCACTGCTCATGACCTTATTAACTACTAGCTGACCCGCCCGGTGTTGCCCGGGAAAACCTTGGGGTTTTTTTATTTCCAAAATTGCTGAAAAATGTGATCTTATGCTGTGCCAAAGACCTAAGATTGGAATTTGTTAAAGCCTTCACCATAATGTTAGATTATGTTTGCATTGATACTCAGTGACAGCAATGAAATCAGGTGTGGTGATGTTGATTGAAACACAACGCTCCTGACTTGATAGCTTGTGTGTGTTGATGAATTCCACATCCACTCCTGAGATTTAGCACCTATGACATTCCCTCCAACATTTGAGGGTCAGAAATTGTTAAAAAATCAGAAAGTGGCATGACCATGGGAAAGGGGGCTTGGTCACACCTCCATGTCTATACTTTCAATGTTACAGTATCTAGGGTATGTAATTACAGGCGCTTAGTGTGTGGAGACCGGTATAGGCATTACTTCCCGCAGCATAAATAATTAAATATTCACCGCTCCCTGCCACTGCCACACCACCTCACCGCTCCTGCCACAGAGTTGTTGCAGCAGTCTCTGACGTCTGGAGATCTGTAAACCGCATGCATCGGGCATCTCTACCAAACAGTGGGGAAGCCTCTGAGTGCGGGAGCAGGTCCGCTGGCGTGGCCACGTGACATCATGAATCGACACACACTACCCCGTACGCAATGCACCACTGGGAATGGGTGCAATGGGCCAAATTCTTCCCTACACCCGCCAGGCCAATCCACCGTTCCAGACATCGCAAGCATCAATGGGTGCATTGATAACGTTTGGTCGATGGGCATGAGCGCTGCCTGTTTGTTTGAATGTTATGAGTGTAAGAAGTTGAAGAATAGGACTGAGATGAAGATTTGTCACTTAAATGTGTATAATTTACTAATTTACTCATTAATAAATCGTGAAAAAATATAGGTGTACTAGAAATAGAATCAAGAAATTAAAGTAAGTTCTGGTTCAAATTGCTAATTGTTTGGATGTGGGTGGGTTGCGAATCAAATCTATAGATGGGGGAGTGTGAATATTGTGGGCTTAATTGGTGTTTAGTACACCTACAGGGGGTCCCCAATTGATGGTAAATTTTCACTGCAGAGTCACCATAGGGGGATTCCCAATTGGGGTCCAGGTGGTCTTTTAGGGACCCCTTTATAATCCTGTTGGTTTCTTCTGCTGGAGCCTACGGTCTCCCTCAGTGATAGTCAATCACTGAGGGAGACCGTGGGCTCCATGAGAAGAGACCTATGGTAGGGCAGGACAAGGGTAGGGATTATTGGAGTAAGTATTGTTTTGTGGGCAGAAAGATCACATCATTGTGGCAGTGCCCCATCGTGCAATGCTGGTATTACAGGTATGCACAGCCGGAGGTGGGCTGCAATAGCGTGATTTATGTAATTTGGTTCATACTGTATGTACCCCTGCAGATGGGGATCACTGGAGACTAGCATCAATGTGGGGACTTGTTCACATTTCCAGGGGCCGAGAGGCAGACCAGATTTTTGGCCATTCTGGGAGGATAGAAGTATGTTTAAGGTTTTGAAGGTTTTATGCGTCAGATGAACCAGTCACAATAATGTCATCCTGATAGCATTCGGTACCAGGAACACAGTAACATTTGCTCCATTACTTGTTGCCAAAGGGTAGCGGCAGAAGCAATGCCAAACATCAACCGTTGTACCTGTCAAGTCCTGTGTGTGTGTTAATGGTAGATATGCATCTGCTAGGTAGTCTTGTCCTCGTGACAGATTTGCAAAGATATCTTCAATTTTTGGTAATGGGTAGTGATCTGTTTGGAATATTGGATTTACAGATGGAGCCTTATTCAGCTAGCCTTCTCTGGATAGCCATGGTGAGCCATGGTGAGCCAAGGTCTTTTGTTCTCAAGTGCAACACAGTACATAGAACAATAGAGTAGGGGATTAGCATACAATTAAATTAGCATTAAAATAAAGTCCGACGGCTCTGGCTCACTTAATCCTATTATCATGCCATTTTTTTTTTTATGTTTGGAACTACTGGAGTTGCCCAATCCACCTTGGATATGATTATCTCACCTTTCAGCCAATCCAATCCATCTCCATCTTTTGCCTGATAGCGTACAGTGCTGGATGAGCTTTATAGAACCTGGGAACAGCTCCATCTTGAGCACTAGCTTCCCTATTATATGTTGCAAAGTCCTAAGGTCTGGTTATGCCCCCCCATTGTTAATGCCACCCCACGATGAATGGCAACCTGAAGCGTGGCGAGCGCAGTGAGGTACGCGTCCTCCGACCATTTCATACCCCCACTATCCACATCGTCGTGGAGTTGATTTTACAGCCCGAAGCGTGGCGAGCACAGCGAGCCCCGCCAGGGGACACTTAATATGTCTGAAGTAATGCGTGGCCGCTCGCCACGCTATATAAAATCAACTCCACGCTAACGTGGATAGTGGGGGTATGAAAAGGTCAGAGGACGCGCTCGCCGCGCTTCGGGTTCACGTTGATCGTGGCGTGGCGTTAACAATGGGGGGCATACAATGAAAAATGGGGTCTGGGGGGCATTTAACATTGGGGCCAATGTAAAATTGGGTCTCGGGGACAATTTAACATTGGTTCCAATGTAAAAAATCGGGTCAGTCGGGTCAATCGCATTGCATGCAATTTGGTTGCATGCGATGCGATTGACCCGATTTTTGCAACCCGATTGCATACATTAAAATCGGTGGCGCCGTGCTAGGAAACAAGTACCGAAGGAGCTGGTTATGGAGGGGATTTTACCTCATGTGGGCAGCACGGATGGTGTAATGGTTAGCATTACTGCCTCACAGCGCTGAGTCATGGGTTCAATCCCCACCATGGCTCTAACTGTGCGGAGTTTGTACATTCTCCCCGTACTTGCGTGGGTTTCCTCCGGGTACTCCGGTTTCCTCCCACAATCCAAAAATATACAGGTAGGTTAATTGGCTTCCAACAAAATTAACCCTAGAATGTCTGTGTGTGCGTGTACATGTGGTAGGGAATATAGATTGTAACCTCCACTGGGGCAGGGACTGATGTGAATGTTAAAATATTCTCTGTGAAGCGCTGCGGAATCTGTATGCGCTATATAAGAAACTAAACTAATAAATATATAATAATAAATAATGAGCTTCCAGGGACTAAAGTTTACATTTAGAGAGGACATGGCCCTGGTAATGGAGCTCATAAGGCATCACAATGAGCTCTTTGGCCGTGAGTTGGGCAAGGTGTTTACCCGCAGGGAGACTATACTGTGGTAGAGGGAAGTCATGTTGTTAATGAGGAGATGCCCACGTGCTGGACAATTGAGATGTGCTGTAAATGGTTTTATGACATAAAGCATTGTGTCACGGCCAAGATGAGGAAGGAGGCCAAGGCTGCACGTGTGACCACCTACACTAATTTGGCCTCACCACTAAAGGCCCTCATACCCTCCGAAGTGGTGAGGTAGTTTGGTGTTGTAGACCCCAAGGGCAAGCAAATTCATTAACTGTGGCCTGGGTTCAAAAACCACTTGTTGACATTTTTAGTGTCTCATACCCTCCCAACTGTACCTTTTGGCCTGTACAGTACCAATTGTATGGCCTGTTTCAGCCAAAAAGGGCTTTGTACCGGGTTTCTGGGTTTCCAACTGTCCATTGAAAGTACAGGAAAGGGGTGTGGCCAAACATCCTTTACCTGTGAAAATACCCCCTTTCCGAATTTGTACCAGTTTCCCTTCAGATGTTGGAGGGTATGGTGCCTGTGTATGTGCTCATTCATGCAAACAGACACAGAGACCAGGAACTGAGATCACCATGCTGCTCCAACTTTACTTAACTGCAAATGAACGTAAAGCAACACATTTTGCAGCAACCTGCAAAATAGCACTGAACAACAAAACAGTGGTGAAACATGGTACTGCAAGCAAGAAACAGAGCTGAGCCAGATTGCAATATCTAACACACAGGCCCTTATTCTAATCTATGCGGTACGGCCCGCGTGCGGCCGTACCGCCGATGTTTTGACACTGCACATGCGCAGAGGTCAATCTGCGCATGTGCAGCCCCCTTCGCCGCAGACGGATTTCGTCCGCCGCAAAGGGGGCGTATAGGGGCGTGAGAGGCTTCATGCCCTCATTTCCCTATGTGTACGCCCCGCGTTTCATGGGCGTTCCCATGCAAACGCGGGGCGTATGCATGGTAATGAGGGCATGACGCAACTCATGGGGGCGGAAAGCTGACGTCGCCGGATGTCAGCTTTCAGCCCCCATACAAGCTACCACACGGACGATTGTCCGTGTGGTCTCAGCTTGCGGGAGCTGCCGGGGCGTGCGGACCTGCCTTCGATGGTCGACGACCATCGAATGCAGGGGGCAGCTCCCACCATGGTGGAGGCGTACGCCTCCACCATTTTTATGCGGATCGCCAGCCGTCCGTGTACGGACGGCCGTGGCGATCCGTAGGGTGGGCGGGGATTGGTTTGTGCGGCCGGAGCCCCGTGTGCGGCTCTGGCCGCACCAACCAGAATAAGGGCCACAGAGCAACTCCTAAATTGAGCCACCCACAGACACCAGTTAACAGCCCCCCAAAGAGAGAGCTGCGCAGCACACCAGTGATTAATTGCATGCTGCAGCACAAATTTGGACAGGCAGTCCCAGAAATGCAGTTTAAAAATAGGATACACCTCAAAAAGCTTTTTGATAAAACAATTGTAACATTTACAAGCATTACAATATTTTATTGAGAGGCTATTGTCTACTGAAGGGGATGTAGTTACAATTTAGACATTTGCATTCCTAATGTGTACAATTATGGGTTAGGGATGTAATGAAAGCCGATTTTAGCGGCTAGGAAAAAGTTGCTCAAAGTCAAACATTGCTATGTCCAGCTTTTTAGCAGAACTCAGCCAATTTAATGGTGTACGTCTTTAATGCTGCAAATGCAAACCAGACACAAATTTTCATGGTATTTAGACCGGGAAGCATCCGTTTTATTTAAAGCAACCGGAATGCGATTTGTATTGCAGCAGATGCAGAGTGTGAGAGTAAGTCACACATTGGCACCCAAATAAAACATGATTAAAGCATCGCACACGCTATATAAACCCCAGTCCACCATTTTGTCCTTTGAAAGATAGTAGGTGTTTTTGCGAGGAGATGGTGCTGGTTGGCAGTAGAGAAAGTAAATTAATTTGTTGCGTAATTTGGAGATGGTGTTCAGACCGTTGGAGCAGGCATGGAATCCAGAAGAGATGGCAGAGAGAATAAGAGGCTGATGGAGTAGGAAAACATATCCCAGCAGCAACCTGTGTCTGACAATGGCAGAAGATGGTGAGGAAAAGGTGATGGAGAGTGCTGTGAAGGACACTAATGAGAAGACTGATGCACCTGGTTAGGCCACAATGTGCGGTTTTCCTATCAAGACAACTGTGCCCTGGTCTGCAATAGGTTTGAAGGTTTACCCACACCTGCTGGGTGCCCAGGTGTAAAGGATCCAAGCCATGTGAAGGACAGTCCTGGATGCAATAATTAATTATTTATTATTTACAGTCTCTTGTATAGCACAGCAGATTCTGTTACGCTTTATAATTGTTATGTAATAATGAGGTCACCTGCTGCCATTGAGATATTAAGAACATGGATAAGATGTACTGCGACATCAAATGTGTCCTGAAGCCAAAGGTGGTTGAGAAGCACCACAGGTGTCACAGGATAGGGTGGAGAATGAGCTGCACTACACAAAGGGCCTAATTCAGTATAATTTGTTCCTGGGGACCGATGTTGCAGCTATGCGCATACATATAGGTGAATATACACATATCCAGGGCCACAATACGAATGCCTTCAGCAACTATCTCAGTCACCAAGGCATTCGTACAGAGGGGGGGGAGTAGTAGGTGGACAGGGGGCTGAAGCATGGGAATGCCCACCGTTTCCTGGGCGTGCCCACAAAAATGGTGGGTTCACTCAGAAAAACGATGGGAGTCCCCATGTGAATGCAGACATGCCAAAGCCTGCACGTAGCAGGTGGCTGACATTACATGACATCAGCCCCTGTTTGGTCATCTCCGTGCCAGACAAAAGTCAGCTCAGACTGACTTATCCGAGAGCCTGCAAAAAATCAGTCGATGGTCATCCTTTCACATCCTTTCACATGCTGCTGCAGGCATTCACTCGGTGCCGAGGGGTGGGTTTTCAATCACCCGGCAGCCGGCGTTTAAACAGGCCCAAAGTTTGGGGAGGAATTAAAAACACATAGGGCCAAATGTAATAGGGTGAGAGTTTCAAAAAGTGAGAGATTTTGGGAGAGTTTCCCCATTTTTTTTAAAGCAGCAATCAATTACATGGCAAAAATCAACCTGGTTTTGCATTGTCAAGAATTGCCGCTTTAAAAAAAATGGGAAAACTCTCCCAAAATCTCTCACTTTCTTAAACTCTCGCCTTATTACATTTGGCCCATTATTTCTCCAGAGAAGCTCCCAGGAATGTAAGTAGGGAACACAGACCATCCACCGTCTCCACCTTATGCAGCCGTTCTCATCTAGCCATTTGCAGAGGCCTGCCAACGAATGTGAGAATGCCCCATTCTCAGAAATGGACACGCGAGCATGTGAGATGCTTGTGTGTCCACGTGCGCTGGTGCACCAGCCACCAGATTTGTATCGCTGGTACAGGAGAGGAGGACAGCTCCATCTGTACATGTAAAAGAAAATACTTTTAACTCTAAGGGGCCAGATGTACTAAGCCTGAAAAGTGATAAAATGGAGAGTGATAAACAGCCAGCCAATCAACTCCTACCTGTGATCTCACAGGCTGTGTTTGAAAAATGTCAGGTAGTAGCTGATTGGCTGGTTGTTTATCACTCTCTATTTTATCACTTTTCAAGCTTAGTAAATCTCACCCAAAGAATCTATGCTATGTGCTAATTTGAATACACCCACCACTTGTTTTATGTTGGGAAGGCCATTTATAAATTATGTAAATATTCATTTTGACTGTATAATGCATTATGAAAATGTGCTTTTAATAAATGACTAAAACATTGAGAGGTGAGAGGGGCACGGATTGACTAATGTGGGTGTGACAGGTGGGGGAAAATGGTGAGGGGCTGAGTTGGAGGTGTGAGGAGTGAGTTATGTGTGAGCAGCCCCACCAACAGTGCACGTGGTTTTGTCCATTAGCAAACCAAATGTATACAGGCCCATTATGTATACATGTAATTTACCCCAAAATCTGTTTGTGGATGAATGAAAAAAAAATGAATTGAAATGTCAAAAATGTATTTATAATTGTGTTTTAATTGGATATTTATGTACATACTGTACACTATTTTGAAGAACATTAACAGAATGTATTTGAGTGGTGCAGTAAAGAGATTTTTGGTATTAAAACACATGTATGAACAGGATTTAGGGACCAATTCAGTCTTGATTGCTGATGTGGGAATTCACAGTCCATTTGATTATGGAATGACTGTACAGTAAATGCATATGAATCTCATGCATGTATGAGCCAAAATAGCGCTGAAAATTGTGAAAAATATCGGTACTTCTGTACTTTCACGGCGCCACTAGAAATCGCGGGCATCGCGGCCATTGAATGCACTAAAAATCGGGTGCGACGCGATGCCCGCGATTTCCCATAGGGACCAATGTTAAATTTCTCAATTGACCCGATTTTACTGTTCAATGCCTCAATTGACACGATTTTTCCATAGGAAACAATGTTAAATGGCCCACAGAGGCCAAATAGCCAACCTGAAGTGTGAAATGGCCCCCACAATTGTTAACGCCACCCCACGATCAACGTGAACCCGAAGCGTGGCGAGCGCAGCGAGCCCGCGAGGGGCAGCGGTATGCGTCCTACGACCTTTTCATACCCCCACTATCCACGTCGGCGTGGAGTTGAGAATAGAATAGTGTGGCGAGCGCAGCGTGCCACCGAGCCCGAAGCGTGGCGAGCGCAGCGAGCCCCGCGAGGGGACGCGGATACCTTCACAGGTAAACGCGTCCCTTCGCGGGCTTCACAGGTATCCGCGTCCCCTCGCGGGGCTCGCTGCGCTCGCCACGCTTCGGGCTCGGTGGCTCGCTGCGCTCGCCACACTATTCTATTCTCAACTCCACGCCGACGTGGATAGTGGGGGTATGAAAAGGTCGTAGGACGCGTACCGCCGCCCCTCGCGGGCTCGCTGCGCTCGCCGCGCTTCGGGTTCACGTTGATCGTGGGGTGGCGTTAAAAAATGTGGGGGCCATTTCACACTTTACGGTGACTATTTGGCCTCTGTGGTCCATTTAACATTGTTTCCTATGGAAAAATCGTGTCAATTGAGGCATTTAACAGTAAAATCGGGTCAATTGAGAAATTTAACATTGATCTCTATGGGAAATCGCGGGCATCGCGTCGGTCGCGTCGCGGCCGTTTTTTAGTGCATTCAATGCCCGCGATGACCGCGATATCCGATCTAGTGGCGCCGTGAAAGTAAAGAAGTACCAAAATATCTAATCGCAATCCCCTCACAATTTGACGGACAGGTAGGCAGCATTGAGGGTTGGTAATCTGGTGTTTTTCGGGAAAGGCATACCCAGACAGTGTCGGACTGGGGCATGAAGGGCCCACCAGGAAAATGCACTCACAGAGGCCCACCGAGGGGGGTGGCCATTTGCGGGAAGGGGTGTGGCCACCTGACCAGAGAGGAGTGGCTACTCTGTTATGTCTTAGTTCTGCGACTAAGCCCTAATACATAGCAGAGTAGCCGGATGCGGTGCTCTGCTCAGACACTGCTCTATGCACCACTATGCCACAGTGGGTCATCCCAGGCAGGGATCTGACTACACAGGTTTTGCTGTGACACCTTACTAACTAAAGGCTTGATTCAGACCTGTTCGTCCAGGTCCAAATTCAGACACTGCACTAAGTTTACACTACTCCGAGTGTGCATTTAATTTTTCTTGACACCTGCAAGCTGATTAGCGCATAATATTTGTTCTGTGTTAAAAATGCCAAGATTTGTTAACTAAACTTCTCTCACTACCTTTCTATAAGCATCACAACCTACAATAATATTTTGGCACACTGCACCCCTAAACTCACCCTACTAGCTTGGCACATGCGTGACATACACCAATAGGTGTATTCCATGGTTATTATATTATATATAGATCCAGCCTGCCCTTTGTCCATCTACCCAGTAGATGGATCTGTACTACCAGCATTACACCCACCCCACAATATATACACAGTCTATATATGGTGGGTGTAATGCTGGTGGTACAGATCCATCGGTACTCTTTACCTAGAACGGCGCCCGCGATCAGAATCGCGGGCGTCGGGGGTAAAAAATCGCGGGCATCGCGGGCATCGCGGGTAAATCGCGGGTACATCAAAATCGTGTACCCGCGATCACCGCGATTTTCCCATAGGGAACAATGTTAAAAAGCCTAATTGATCGCGATTTTAATGTTAAATGCCTCAATGCCCGCGATTTTCCCATAGGAATCAATGTTAAATGGGCTACAGAGCCCAAATAGACCCAATTAACCCTTAAATGTCACTCCAATTTTTTTACGCCACCCCACGATCCACGCCAACCCGAAGCGTGGCGAGCGCAGCGAGCCCGCGAGGGGCGGCGGTACGCGTCCTCCGACCTTTTCATGCCCTACTATCCACGTCGGCGTGGAGTTGAGAATAGAATAGTGTGGCGAGCGCAGCGAGCCACCGAGCCCGAAGCGTGGCGAGCGCAGCGAGCCCCGCGAGGGGACGCGGATACCTTCACAGGTAAACGCGTCCCTTCGCGGGCTTCACAGGTGTCGGCGTCGCCACGGACACCTGTGAAGTCCGCGAGGGGACGCGTATAACTGTGAAGGTATCCGCGTCCCCTCGCGGGGCTCGCTGCGCTCGCCACGCTTCGGGCTCGGTGGCTCGCTGCGCTCGCCACACTATTCTATTCTCAACTCCACGCCGACGTGGATAGTAGGGCATGAAAAGGTCGGAGGACGCGTACCGCCGCCCCTCGCGGGCTCGCTGCGCTCGCCACGCTTCGGGTTGGCGTGGATCGTGGGGTGGCGTCAAAAAATTGGGGTGACATTTAAGGGTTAATTGTGCCTATGTGGGCTCTGTAGCCCATTTAACATTGATTCCTATGGTAAAATCGCGGGCATTGAGGCATTGAATGCAAAATCGCGATCAATCTGACTTTTTAACATTGTTCCCTATGGGAAAATCGCGGTGATCGCGGGCATCGCGTCGCGGCCGTTTATGTACTGCCCGCGATCCCGCGATCACCCCGATGGGCGCCGTTCTAGGTTAAGAGTACCGATCCATCTACTGGGTAGATGGACAAGGGGAAGGATGTATCTATGGGCATTACAGAATTGCCAAGTTAGCAGACAACAGTCACTAACAGTAATAATACAACTTAAATAAAAAATATGCTAACTGCCCACAGGTTTACCTAAACGTGGGTCTGCCTGCAGCTCTGTTCTTGCTGGGGCTGGATGGTGTCTTGGCCACGCCTCCAGCCACCCCCTGGCCTGCTGCTCCTTCACCGTGTATGCTGTGCACTTGCAGTGCAGGCACGTCCCGCATCAGATGTCATGCTGCGGCAGACATCATGACGTAGCGTGACGCCCGCCAGCATGGATTCTCTAGGAAAACCAGAGCCAAACTTCCGGAGCCGCTACTGAAGTCTGTAGCCAACGCTAGGTCAGTCAGTAGCTGACTGCCTGGTAACAAAATCACCTTGCAGCCACCCTTAACCAGTTTGATGCCCTAAGCAAGATTTTGGCTGGTGCCCCCTAGCACCCCCACTAGTAACACCACACCATTGTCAGCAAAGTTCACATAAGCAGCCAGCGACAGCCATCGATCCTCAACCATAGCAATCTGCATTTTGGTACTAGGGATGTGCACCGGCCACTTTTCGTGTATTGGGCTCTGATTACCTTCAGGTTTTGGGTTCTGATGGGTTTTGCCAAAACACCCCCTAAACGTTTTGGGTTCTGATTTCTTTTTTTTTTTTTAAAGCATAAAAACTAGGGATGTGCAGACTCGGATAAGTTAGTTGTTTGTGGAGTAAAACATCACACACATCATCAGAGTAGCGAGACATGTAAATAAATAGGAACATAATAATTATTAACATTATTAACAGCATGCACACAAACACCAAAATAAATAAATAAAACATTGGTGGACACATAGATAATGTGGAAAGCGCCACATTAGAACACAAGAAATATACATGTAATGAGGGTTCAATTGTAGATTACTTAAGGGAGAGAAATTAGGTAATATAAAGCAATCAAAAAATCAAACAGGATAATTGGGTAATTGTTAGAAGGTAACTTCAAAGGGAATAATTGCTGGACCATATATGTGAAGCGTACGCCACTGTGCTCGGCCGTACGCTTCCACTTACGATCGGAGAGGCACGCTCAGTCTCCGAGTGAAAAGGCTAAGAGGCGTCCGAGCACGGTAGCGTATGCTCCTATGCATGCCACTCCCCTTTGCCGGCATATTCGACCGACCGTGTGCGGATGTTCTGTGGGCGGACTCACGCTCACCAAAAGAGTGAGTGATCCGTTCAGACTGTCGCATCTGCACACACGGCCGCCCGATCCAACCTGACTAAGGTCCTCTGTCTGGGCAGTTGCTAGGCACTCGCAGTCATCTGCAAATTTGCAGATGAGCGTTCATGTCTGAATCAGGTCATATATCATTGTATGCGACTGTATCTGCATGCCTAATAATCAGGGGTATATCTAGAACTTTATGGGTCCCATGGCAACATTTTTAAGGCGAGGTGGGTGCATATGCAATGGATCCAGCTACACTATATAAGGCCACAGTTGTACACTGCCTCTTGCATATTGTACATATATACACCCTTGTGCAAATTAATTGAAAACAATTAATGACAATTACATTATTTTGATTTTCACCTTGGATTTATTTTAAACAACATTTTAGTTTGTATGACCTCCTTTGTTTTTCAAAAGCATTTTTGGCAACAGTCATTGGTGATTTTAGGGTCATGGAACCACACTTGAATCAGTGCTTCAGTCAGCTTCACTTTCATCATACAGGGCCTTATTCTAGTTCACTCTTTCTGACAAAATCCTTCTTAGATAGACAAAACCATGTGCACTGAGGGGGCAGATGTTACTTGTGCAGAGAGAATTAAATTTGGGTGGGGTTTTACTTCAAAGTGAGATCTATAAGTAGCTGAAGCATCCCCAAAACATTTTATTTTGACTGCACCCACTGATCAATGTGACAGTCACTGATCTTCTCTACAGTTGACCTTCAAACATATGGACTTCTCTGTCCCTGTACAAAGAAATGGCTTTCATCACTAAAGACAGTGGAGTAATAATAGAGGGTCCAAGGGATGTAGTTGCTATGGAGCTCGGCGGCTGGGGGGCCTGGGCTAAATAATACTGTGGGCAGTGGTAGGCTGACAGCGCAGCTGTCCCAAGTCCCAGGGACAGCGCAGCACTGTAGTGGTAGTCCAGACTCCTGGAACTCAACGTCACTCTCCAGCCCCAGCGCGACATAAAAAAGCACCTATGCACAGTTTCCGGCACGTCGGTGAGGACTCAGAAGACCCAGCGCGGGTGCAGCTTCCGATTAATGATGCAGATGTGCGGCGTGACAGAGATCAGTGGTGTGCTGTGGAGCCCCGATGGTGCGGAGACCCGTCAGGGTGAAGACTCGGTGTAGAGGACACACACAGCCAGAGGTAGCGTCATCTGTCTTGGGGGTGCATACACAGCGGCACCTTTACTGGGTATGGGGGGGGGGTAATTAAAAGGTACACAGCGGCACTTATAAGTAATGGGGGTAAAGTAGCAGTTACACAGAGCCATCTATAGGAGGGGGGGGTGCCTGTCCTGCTCTCTCTCCTGTGCTCTCTCCCCCTCTTTCTTCCGTGCTCTCTTTCCTCCTGCACATCTTTCTCTCAGCCCATACTCTCACACCTGTCTCTCTGCCCCTAGTCTTAGTCCTCTCTCCTCCCCATGCTTCCTCCCTCTCTCTTTCCTCCATCTCCTCTCTCTCTGGCAGTCTCCAACCCCTCTCTCGACTCTTACCTGTGCCCTCTCTCTCTAGCACTGTCTCTTCCCGACACCCTCTCTGGCAGTCTTTCTCCCCAACTCTACCCAGCACTGTTTCTCTCCCGACACCCTCTCTCATTCTCTCTTCTGGTGCAAAACACCACCCCTTCCCCATGGGCATTGTAGTGACAATGGGGGGGGGGCATCCAAGATGTTGCTATAGGGCCCACATTGCTCTAGTTACGCCTCTGACTAAAGATAACCTTCCACCAGACTTCATTGGTCCAGTTTTAATATTTATGAGCCCATTTGTAACACTTTTCTTTCATAGGTTTTGTGAGCAGCTTTTTTTTAACTCACCTTCCAGCCTTCCATCCAACTGCAAGACATTGCCTGTGTACTGATAACCTGTATCCCAATTTCTTTCAAATCCAAAAGAGTTAAAACAACTGTCCAAAAGCATCCATAAAATAAATTATTATTTTTTGGAAGATGGAAAGAGATTAAGTATCAAAACAGAGGACGCCTGGCTGGCAATATGCACGAATATGCATGCGTTCACTATCCGCCGCTGCTACAGCTGCCTCTTTCGACAGCCCAGCACATAGAAGCATGTGCTGGGATGGGGAAAGAGGCTGCTGCATTCCTCTTGCTTTCTGCCCAAAGTGCTGTTCTATTTAGAGGGGAAGGAAATAAGGATGGGGGAGTGAGACACAGGCCCCTTCAACAGGCCCAGGTCTAGACAAAGAGCACTTACCCCCCCTTCTTGACACCACTGTTGGCAAGAGATCAGGGCTGGCTCTACCATTAGGCAGCTTTAGGCAACTGCCTAGGGCACCAGGATCTGGGAGGGCGCCACCAAGTCTGTCTATCGAAAAAATAGGATTTTGGGTACCTACCGGTAAATCCTTTTCTCGTAGTCAATATGGGATACTGGGTTCACTACTATGGGGATTGAGACCTCCGCAGGAGAGACAGGCACATAAAAGAACTTTCAGTGTGGGTGCACTGGCTCCTCCCCTCAATCTCCCTCCACTAGCAGTTAATGCAAAAACTGTGCCGAAGGAGAGCATGTGAGGAGTATGTGATAATGTATTGTGGTGAGATTCATCCAGCACACCCAAACGAACAAACAACATATAAAAGGTGAATCCTAACAACTTCAGAGGACACCTGTAACTAGAAACAAGTCTATAGACATATCCATCCTATAGAGAACAAGGCAATAAGCCTAACAATGAAGTAGGATCTGACAGCAGAAAAGCCGCACCGAGGCGGGCTCCCAGTATCCCATATGGACTACGAGAAAAGGATTTACCGGTAGGTACCCAAAATCCTATTTTCTCTACCGTCCAATGGGATACTGGGTTCACTACTATGGGGAGGTCCCAAAGCTACCAGAACGGGCGGGAACGTGCGGAGTCTGCTGTAGAACCGCATTCCCGAACTGGGAATCCTCCCTGGCCAGGGTGTCAAACTTGTAGAACTTCACAAATGTGTGTTGCCCTGACCAAGTTGCGGCCCTGCAGAGTTGCATTGCCGACACCCCTCGAGCAGCTGCCCAAGAGGTACCTACAGACCTGGTTGAATGAGCCTTTACTGAAAAAGGAAGCGATAAACCAGCTGATGCATAAGCCTGTTGGATAGTACATCTTATCCACCTGGCAATGGTACGCGTTGAAGCAGGTAAACCCTTCTTCTGCGCATCATAGAGCACAAAAAGGCTGTCCGTCTTCCGGATCCTAGCTGTGCGCTTGACATACCCCTTAAGGGTGAGGACCACATCCAAGGAATCTGGTATATCCGGGTGTGCCGTGCTAGAAGGGACCACAATAGGTTGGTTTAGGTGGAACCCTTTTATTGGTAAGCTGCTCAATCAGAGGTCTGTCATTCAGGTGCCAACAGGGAGGGGTAAATCTGGTTAGGAAAAAAAAAACAGTTTGTATCCCTATTGCACACTGAATGAGAAATATACATATAATAATCAGATAATACAGAGATCTTGGTTGCATATATCTGCAGATATAGGGTTAAGCCCCCAGGCCGTACGTCAAGGCGTCTCTGTCACTGGGGGTCCCTAACACTGGGTATGGGTCTGGGGTGTGGGCCCCCAACATGCCGACACAGGCTGACTACTCCAGGGCAGCACACAAATGAAAGTTAGTAGGTGTTAAATAAGAAGCACATAAGTGCTATGTAGGGAGGTGAAGGTGTGATTAAAATAATACATACAATAGGGAAAAAACATAAATGTTAATAAAGTGTTAGGGTGTGCTACCCTGGAGCAGACCAGCCATACCAACAAAGGGGGAATCACACTCCCAAACCCATCCCATGCACAATAACAAATTTATGGGCCTAATAGCCCAGTGTAAGGCCACATGATAATGGCTTACAACATCTGAGAGCCAGCTTACCTGGAGATACCCCTGGCTTCTCCAATGGTGCTCAGGTGTCAGCAATCCCTCCTATTGCTGACCCATCTATGCCTCTCAACTGCACAACACTTTTATTGGTAAGCTGCTCAATCAGAGGTCTGTCATTCAGGTGCCAACAGGGAGGGGTAAATCTGGTTAGGAAAAAAAACAGTTTGTATCCCTATTGCACACTGAATGAGAAATATACATATAATAATCAGATAATACAGAGATCTTGGTTGCATATATCTGCAGATATAGGGTTAAGCCCCCAGGCCGTACGTCAAGGCGTCTCTGTCACTGGGGGTCCCTAACACTGGGTATGGGTCTGGGGTGTGGGCCCCCAACATGCCGACACAGGCTGACTACTCCAGGGCAGCACACAAATGAAAGTTAGTAGGTGTTAAATAAGAAGCACATAAGTGCTATGTAGGGAGGTGAAGGTGTGATTAAAATAATACATACAATAGGGAAAAAACATAAATGTTAATAAAGTGTTAGGGTGTGCTACCCTGGAGCAGACCAGCCATACCAACAAAGGGGGAATCACACTCCCAAACCCATCCCATGCACAATAACAAATTTATGGGCCTAATAGCCCAGTGTAAGGCCACATGATAATGGCTTACAACATCTGAGAGCCAGCTTACCTGGAGATACCCCTGGCTTCTCCAATGGCACTCAGGTGTCAGCAATCCCTCCTATTGCTGACCCATCTATGCCTCTCAACTGCACAACACTTTTATTGGTAAGCTGCTCAATCAGAGGTCTGTCATTCAGGTGCCAACAGGGAGGGGTAAATCTGGTTAGGAAAAAAAACAGTTTGTATCCCTATTGCACACTGAATGAGAAATATACATATAATAATCAGATAATACAGATATCTTGGTTGCATATATCTGCAGATATAGGGTTAAGCCCCCAGGCCGTACGTCAAGGCGTCTCTGTCACTGGGGGTCCCTAACACTGGGTATGGGTCTGGGGTGTGGGCCCCCAACATGCCGACACCCCATGGTATGGCTGGTCTGCTCCAGGGTAGCACACCCTAACACTTTATTAACATTTATGTTTTTTCCCTATTGTATGTATTATTTTAATCACACCTTCACCTCCCTACATAGCACTTATGTGCTTCTTATTTAACACCTACTAACTTTCATTTGTGTGCTGCCCTGGAGTAGTCAGCCTGTGTCGGCATGTTGGGGGCCCACACCCCAGACCCATACCCAGTGTTAGGGACCCCCAGTGACAGAGACGCCTTGACGTACGGCCTGGGGGCTTAACCCTATATCTGCAGATATATGCAACCAAGATCTCTGTATTATCTGATTATTATATGTATATTTCTCATTCAGTGTGCAATAGGGATACAAACTGTTTTTTTTCCTAACCAGATTTACCCCTCCCTGTTGGCACCTGAATGACAGACCTCTGATTGAGCAGCTTACCAATAAAAGTGTTGTGCAGTTGAGAGGCATAGATGGGTCAGCAATAGGAGGGATTGCTGACACCTGAGTGCCATTGGAGAAGCCAGGGGTATCTCCAGGTAAGCTGGCTCTCAGATGTTGTAAGCCATTATCATGTGGCCTTACACTGGGCTATTAGGCCCATAAATTTGTTATTGTGCATGGGATGGGTTTGGGAGTGTGATTCCCCCTTTGTTGGTATGGCTGGTCTGCTCCAGGGTAGCACACCCTAACACTTTATTAACATTTATGTTTTTTCCCTATTGTATGTATTATTTTAATCACACCTTCACCTCCCTACATAGCACTTATGTGCTTCTTATTTAACACCTACTAACTTTCATTTGTGTGCTGCCCTGGAGTAGTCAGCCTGTGTCGGCATGTTGGGGGCCCACACCCCAGACCCATACCCAGTGTTAGGGACCCCCAGTGACAGAGACGCCTTGACTTACGGCCTGGGGGCTTAACCCTATATCTGCAGATATATGCAACCAAGATCTCTGTATTATCTGATTATTATATGTATATTTCTCATTC
Organism: Crinia signifera; assembly: GCF_055691185.1. Taxonomy (NCBI): domain Eukaryota; kingdom Metazoa; phylum Chordata; class Amphibia; order Anura; family Myobatrachidae; genus Crinia; species Crinia signifera. The sequence continues at coordinate 103,607,308 of NC_139219.1, forward strand.
AGTGTGCAATAGGGATACAAACTGTTTTTTTTCCTAACCAGATTTACCCCTCCCTGTTGGCACCTGAATGACAGACCTCTGATTGAGCAGCTTACCAATAAAAGTGTTGTGCAGTTGAGAGGCATAGATGGGTCAGCAATAGGAGGGATTGCTAACACCTGAGTGCCATTGGAGAAGCCAGGGGTATCTCCAGGTAAGCTGGCTCTCAGATGTTGTAAGCCATTATCATGTGGCCTTACACTGGGCTATTAGGCCCATAAATTTGTTATTGTGCATGGGATGGGTTTGGGAGTGTGATTCCCCCTTTGTTGGTATGGCTGGTCTGCTCCAGGGTAGCACACCCTAACACTTTATTAACATTTATGTTTTTTCCCTATTGTATGTATTATTTTAATCACACCTTCACCTCCCTACATAGCACTTATGTGCTTCTTATTTAACACCTACTAACTTTCATTTGTGTGCTGCCCTGGAGTAGTCAGCCTGTGTCGGCATGTTGGGGGCCCACACCCCAGACCCATACCCAGTGTTAGGGACCCCCAGTGACAGAGACGCCTTGACGTACGGCCTGGGGGCTTAACCCTATATCTGCAGATATATGCAACCAAGATCTCTGTATTATCTGATTATTATATGTATATTTCTCATTCAGTGTGCAATAGGGATACAAACTGTTTTTTTTCCTAACCAGATTTACCCCTCCCTGTTGGCACCTGAATGACAGACCTCTGATTGAGCAGCTTACCAATAAAAGTGTTGTGCAGTTGAGAGGCATAGATGGGTCAGCAATAGGAGGGATTGCTAACACCTGAGTGCCATTGGAGAAGCCAGGGGTATCTCCAGGTAAGCTGGCTCTCAGATGTTGTAAGCCATTATCATGTGGCCTTACACTGGGCTATTAGGCCCATAAATTTGTTATTGTGCATGGGATGGGTTTGGGAGTGTGATTCCCCCTTTGTTGGTATGGCTGGTCTGCTCCAGGGTAGCACACCCTAACACTTTATTAACATTTATGTTTTTTCCCTATTGTATGTATTATTTTAATCACACCTTCACCTCCCTACATAGCACTTATGTGCTTCTTATTTAACACCTACTAACTTTCATTTGTGTGCTGCCCTGGAGTAGTCAGCCTGTGTCGGCATGTTGGGGGCCCACACCCCAGACCCATACCCAGTGTTAGGGACCCCCAGTGACAGAGACGCCTTGACGTACGGCCTGGGGGCTTAACCCTATATCTGCAGATATATGCAACCAAGATCTCTGTATTATCTGATTATTATATGTATATTTCTCATTCAGTGTGCAATAGGGATACAAACTGTTTTTTTTCCTAACCAGATTTACCCCTCCCTGTTGGCACCTGAATGACAGACCTCTGATTGAGCAGCTTACCAATAAAAGTGTTGTGCAGTTGAGAGGCATAGATGGGTCAGCAATAGGAGGGATTGCTGACACCTGAGTGCCATTGGAGAAGCCAGGGGTATCTCCAGGTAAGCTGGCTCTCAGATGTTGTAAGCCATTATCATGTGGCCTTACACTGGGCTATTAGGCCCATAAATTTGTTATTGTGCATGGGATGGGTTTGGGAGTGTGATTCCCCCTTTGTTGGTATGGCTGGTCTGCTCCAGGGTAGCACACCCTAACACTTTATTAACATTTATGTTTTTTCCCTATTGTATGTATTATTTTAATCACACCTTCACCTCCCTACATAGCACTTATGTGCTTCTTATTTAACACCTACTAACTTTCATTTGTGTGCTGCCCTGGAGTAGTCAGCCTGTGTCGGCATGTTGGGGGCCCACACCCCAGACCCATACCCAGTGTTAGGGACCCCCAGTGACAGAGACGCCTTGACGTACGGCCTGGGGGCTTAACCCTATATCTGCAGATATATGCAACCAAGATCTCTGTATTATCTGATTATTATATGTATATTTCTCATTCAGTGTGCAATAGGGATACAAACTGTTTTTTTTCCTAACCAGATTTACCCCTCCCTGTTGGCACCTGAATGACAGACCTCTGATTGAGCAGCTTACCAATAAAAGTGTTGTGCAGTTGAGAGGCATAGATGGGTCAGCAATAGGAGGGATTGCTGACACCTGAGTGCCATTGGAGAAGCCAGGGGTATCTCCAGGTAAGCTGGCTCTCAGATGTTGTAAGCCATTATCATGTGGCCTTACACTGGGCTATTAGGCCCATAAATTTGTTATTGTGCATGGGATGGGTTTGGGAGTGTGATTCCCCCTTTGTTGGTATGGCTGGTCTGCTCCAGGGTAGCACACCCTAACACTTTATTAACATTTATGTTTTTTCCCTATTGTATGTATTATTTTAATCACACCTTCACCTCCCTACATAGCACTTATGTGCTTCTTATTTAACACCTACTAACTTTCATTTGTGTGCTGCCCTGGAGTAGTCAGCCTGTGTCGGCATGTTGGGGGCCCACACCCCAGACCCATACCCAGTGTTAGGGACCCCCAGTGACAGAGACGCCTTGACGTACGGCCTGGGGGCTTAACCCTATATCTGCAGATATATGCAACCAAGATCTCTGTATTATCTGATTATTATATGTATATTTCTCATTCAGTGTGCAATAGGGATACAAACTGTTTTTTTTCCTAACCAGATTTACCCCTCCCTGTTGGCACCTGAATGACAGACCTCTGATTGAGCAGCTTACCAATAAAAGTGTTGTGCAGTTGAGAGGCATAGATGGGTCAGCAATAGGAGGGATTGCTGACACCTGAGTGCCATTGGAGAAGCCAGGGGTATCTCCAGGTAAGCTGGCTCTCAGATGTTGTAAGCCATTATCATGTGGCCTTACACTGGGCTATTAGGCCCATAAATTTGTTATTGTGCATGGGATGGGTTTGGGAGTGTGATTCCCCCTTTGTTGGTATGGCTGGTCTGCTCCAGGGTAGCACACCCTAACACTTTATTAACATTTATGTTTTTTCCCTATTGTATGTATTATTTTAATCACACCTTCACCTCCCTACATAGCACTTATGTGCTTCTTATTTAACACCTACTAACTTTCATTTGTGTGCTGCCCTGGAGTAGTCAGCCTGTGTCGGCATGTTGGGGGCCCACACCCCAGACCCATACCCAGTGTTAGGGACCCCCAGTGACAGAGACGCCTTGACGTACGGCCTGGGGGCTTAACCCTATATCTGCAGATATATGCAACCAAGATCTCTGTATTATCTGATTATTATATGTATATTTCTCATTCAGTGTGCAATAGGGATACAAACTGTTTTTTTTCCTAACCAGATTTACCCCTCCCTGTTGGCACCTGAATGACAGACCTCTGATTGAGCAGCTTACCAATAAAAGTGTTGTGCAGTTGAGAGGCATAGATGGGTCAGCAATAGGAGGGATTGCTGACACCTGAGTGCCATTGGAGAAGCCAGGGGTATCTCCAGGTAAGCTGGCTCTCAGATGTTGTAAGCCATTATCATGTGGCCTTACACTGGGCTATTAGGCCCATAAATTTGTTATTGTGCATGGGATGGGTTTGGGAGTGTGATTCCCCCTTTGTTGGTATGGCTGGTCTGCTCCAGGGTAGCACACCCTAACACTTTATTAACATTTATGTTTTTTCCCTATTGTATGTATTATTTTAATCACACCTTCACCTCCCTACATAGCACTTATGTGCTTCTTATTTAACACCTACTAACTTTCATTTGTGTGCTGCCCTGGAGTAGTCAGCCTGTGTCGGCATGTTGGGGGCCCACACCCCAGACCCATACCCAGTGTTAGGGACCCCCAGTGACAGAGACGCCTTGACGTACGGCCTGGGGGCTTAACCCTATATCTGCAGATATATGCAACCAAGATCTCTGTATTATCTGATTATTATATGTATATTTCTCATTCAGTGTGCAATAGGGATACAAACTGTTTTTTTTCCTAACCAGATTTACCCCTCCCTGTTGGCACCTGAATGACAGACCTCTGATTGAGCAGCTTACCAATAAAAGTGTTGTGCAGTTGAGAGGCATAGATGGGTCAGCAATAGGAGGGATTGCTGACACCTGAGTGCCATTGGAGAAGCCAGGGGTATCTCCAGGTAAGCTGGCTCTCAGATGTTGTAAGCCATTATCATGTGGCCTTACACTGGGCTATTAGGCCCATAAATTTGTTATTGTGCATGGGATGGGTTTGGGAGTGTGATTCCCCCTTTGTTGGTATGGCTGGTCTGCTCCAGGGTAGCACACCCTAACACTTTATTAACATTTATGTTTTTTCCCTATTGTATGTATTATTTTAATCACACCTTCACCTCCCTACATAGCACTTATGTGCTTCTTATTTAACACCTACTAACTTTCATTTGTGTGCTGCCCTGGAGTAGTCAGCCTGTGTCGGCATGTTGGGGGCCCACACCCCAGACCCATACCCAGTGTTAGGGACCCCCAGTGACAGAGACGCCTTGACGTACGGCCTGGGGGCTTAACCCTATATCTGCAGATATATGCAACCAAGATCTCTGTATTATCTGATTATTATATGTATATTTCTCATTCAGTGTGCAATAGGGATACAAACTGTTTTTTTTTCCTAACCAAATTTACCCCTCCCTGTTGGCACCTGAATGACAGACCTCTGATTGAGCAGCTTACCAATAAAAGTGTTGTGCAGTTGAGAGGCATAGATGGGTCAGCAATAGGAGGGATTGCTGACACCTGAGTGCCATTGGAGAAGCCAGGGGTATCTCCAGGTAAGCTGGCTCTCAGATGTTGTAAGCCATTATCATGTGGCCTTACACTGGGCTATTAGGCCCATAAATTTGTTATTGTGCATGGGATGGGTTTGGGAGTGTGATTCCCCCTTTGTTGGTATGGCTGGTCTGCTCCAGGGTAGCACACCCTAACACTTTATTAACATTTATGTTTTTTCCCTATTGTATGTATTATTTTAATCACACCTTCACCTCCCTACATAGCACTTATGTGCTTCTTATTTAACACCTACTAACTTTCATTTGTGTGCTGCCCTGGAGTAGTCAGCCTGTGTCGGCATGTTGGGGGCCCACACCCCAGACCCATACCCAGTGTTAGGGACCCCCAGTGACAGAGACGCCTTGACGTACGGCCTGGGGGCTTAACCCTATATCTGCAGATATATGCAACCAAGATCTCTGTATTATCTGATTATTATATGTATATTTCTCATTCAGTGTGCAATAGGGATACAAACTGTTTTTTTTCCTAACCAGATTTACCCCTCCCTGTTGGCACCTGAATGACAGACCTCTGATTGAGCAGCTTACCAATAAAAGTGTTGTGCAGTTGAGAGGCATAGATGGGTCAGCAATAGGAGGGATTGCTGACACCTGAGTGCCATTGGAGAAGCCAGGGGTATCTCCAGGTAAGCTGGCTCTCAGATGTTGTAAGCCATTATCATGTGGCCTTACACTGGGCTATTAGGCCCATAAATTTGTTATTGTGCATGGGATGGGTTTGGGAGTGTGATTCCCCCTTTGTTGGTATGGCTGGTCTGCTCCAGGGTAGCACACCCTAACACTTTATTAACATTTATGTTTTTTCCCTATTGTATGTATTATTTTAATCACACCTTCACCTCCCTACATAGCACTTATGTGCTTCTTATTTAACACCTACTAACTTTAATTTGTGTGCTGCCCTGGAGTAGTCAGCCTGTGTCGGCATGTTGGGGGCCCACACCCCAGACCCATACCCAGTGTTAGGGACCCCCAGTGACAGAGACGCCTTGACGTACGGCCTGGGGGCTTAACCCTATATCTGCAGATATATGCAACCAAGATCTCTGTATTATCTGATTATTATATGTATATTTCTCATTCAGTGTGCAATAGGGATACAAACTGTTTTTTTTCCTAACCAGATTTACCCCTCCCTGTTGGCACCTGAATGACAGACCTCTGATTGAGCAGCTTACCAATAAAAGTGTTGTGCAGTTGAGAGGCATAGATGGGTCAGCAATAGGAGGGATTGCTGACACCTGAGTGCCATTGGAGAAGCCAGGGGTATCTCCAGGTAAGCTGGCTCTCAGATGTTGTAAGCCATTATCATGTGGCCTTACACTGGGCTATTAGGCCCATAAATTTGTTATTGTGCATGGGATGGGTTTGGGAGTGTGATTCCCCCTTTGTTGGTATGGCTGGTCTGCTCCAGGGTAGCACACCCTAACACTTTATTAACATTTATGTTTTTTCCCTATTGTATGTATTATTTTAATCACACCTTCACCTCCCTACATAGCACTTATGTGCTTCTTATTTAACACCTACTAACTTTCATTTGTGTGCTGCCCTGGAGTAGTCAGCCTGTGTCGGCATGTTGGGGGCCCACACCCCAGACCCATACCCAGTGTTAGGGACCCCCAGTGACAGAGACGCCTTGACGTACGGCCTGGGGGCTTAACCCTATATCTGCAGATATATGCAACCAAGATCTCTGTATTATCTGATTATTATATGTATATTTCTCATTCAGTGTGCAATAGGGATACAAACTGTTTTTTTTCCTAACCAGATTTACCCCTCCCTGTTGGCACCTGAATGACAGACCTCTGATTGAGCAGCTTACCAATAAAAGTGTTGTGCAGTTGAGAGGCATAGATGGGTCAGCAATAGGAGGGATTGCTGACACCTGAGTGCCATTGGAGAAGCCAGGGGTATCTCCAGGTAAGCTGGCTCTCAGATGTTGTAAGCCATTATCATGTGGCCTTACACTGGGCTATTAGGCCCATAAATTTGTTATTGTGCATGGGATGGGTTTGGGAGTGTGATTCCCCCTTTGTTGGTATGGCTGGTCTGCTCCAGGGTAGCACACCCTAACACTTTATTAACATTTATGTTTTTTCCCTATTGTATGTATTATTTTAATCACACCTTCACCTCCCTACATAGCACTTATGTGCTTCTTATTTAACACCTACTAACTTTCATTTGTGTGCTGCCCTGGAGTAGTCAGCCTGTGTCGGCATGTTGGGGGCCCACACCCCAGACCCATACCCAGTGTTAGGGACCCCCAGTGACAGAGACGCCTTGACGTACGGCCTGGGGGCTTAACCCTATATCTGCAGATATATGCAACCAAGATCTCTGTATTATCTGATTATTATATGTATATTTCTCATTCAGTGTGCAATAGGGATACAAACTGTTAGGTGGAACCCTGACACCACCTTTGGAAGGAATTGTGGTCTAGTCCTGAGCTCCGCCCTATCGTTATGGAACACAAGGTAAGGGCTCCGACATGATAAGGCCCCAAGCTCGGACACCCTCCTGGCCGAAGCTAGAGCCAGCAGAACAACTGTCTTCCAAGTGAGGTGTCGCAGCTCAGACTCCTCCAGTGGAACAAACCGGTTTGATTTCAAGAAAGTAAGAACTACTTCCAAATCCCACGGTGCAGCGGGAGGCACAAAGGGGGGTTGGATCCTCAGAACCCCCTGTAAGAAGGTTTGCACTTAGGTGATAGCCTTGAAAAAGCTACTTAGTGAAATGCGCATTGGCAGCCCTCCTCTGTGAAATTGTAGCAATTTAGCCTGTTAAATTATGTAATGTCTGTTTGTCTCATGTAAAAATACCTCTGTTTAGTTAGCTCAGCAGCTCCTGTGCGAGTAGCGCTGAGGCGCAGCAGCACACGCCGGCCAAGGGGATTACATCCCTGGCAACAGGCATTAATAGGAGAGTGAGCGTCCTTGCCCACACTGGCGTATAGCCACAATCATTACTCGTGTACAGCAGCGCATAGTGTCATGTTCTGACAGCGCTAGCAGCACGTGTACACTCAGTGATCACTGTCAACAGTGAAGGAGATCCTGGCATAGAATCTAGTGTATACGATCTGACACAAGTTCCATTCACATATATATGTTATACTAACCCTTAATAGCGCATTGGTTATTTAAAACACAGAAGCGCAACACTAGTGGGGATACAATCTTAGGATTGCACAGTGTGTAGGGCAATCAGTGTTTGCACATTTATTGCGACATCTACCAGTAACTGTGCCTGTTAGAGAACTGTTTTGCTGTGCACATATAATCCATTTAAGCCTGTCAAATACGTCATTGGTATTGGCTTTCACTCTTGTATATGTGATATCAGAACTCGTTAATAGCGCATCAGAAAGCGTATGAGTTATCAAAACATAGAAGCACAGTGCGAGTGTTGATCCAATCTTAGGATTGCACAGTGTGTATGGCAATCAGTGATTGAAGACCCATCTTGGCAGTTAACAGTGACTCACTGTGTGCAGTATACCACTGGCATTTGCTTTCATTGATGTATATGTGATATATTAACTTGTCAACAGCGCATTGCAAAATGCAGTAGCTATTTTAGCACAAAAACACAATGCTAGTGTAGATCCAACTTGAGGATTGCATAGTGTGTATGACATCCAGCGATCACACATTCGTACTGGCAGCCTACCAGTGATCTTGCCCAATAAAGTAATGCATGTATGTGAACACGTGATTCATTAAACTGTGCACAACATACCATCAATACTGTTCCTACCTATGTATACGTGCCACATGAACTGTATGTAGTGCACCATAAAGCACATCAGCCATTTAAGCTCAGAAGTACAGGATCATTACAGATCCAATCGGAAGATTGCACAGTGTGTACGACCCACGTATATGTGCCACATGAATTGTATGTAGAGCACCTTATAGGATCAGCATAGATCCAATTGGAAGATCGCACAGTGTGCACGGCACTAATTGAGTGCACACCCTTTGACAATTACCAGTGACTCTGCCTGACAGATTGTGAGCACTAGTACAAGTGTAGGACAAATCTGTCCGCACGGATTATACATCTGCACCATATGCAGTGGTTCAGATAGAACTATCGTGGGCAGAATCAACCCCATTTGAGGAATATATACGCAGAGGGCAACACATTGCTTTGATTAGACAACAGACAGTGAGAATATCACCGTGTTAATCAAACACCCTACACAGGCAATGGATCACTGTCAATAGTAAAGGAGATCCTGGCATAGAATCTAGTGTATACGATCTGACACAAGTTCCATTCACATATATATGTTATACTAACCCTTAATAGCGCATTGGTTATTTAAAACACAGAAGCGCAACACTAGTGGGGATACAATCTGAGGATTGCACAGTGTGTAGGGCAATCAGTGTTTGCACATTTATTGCGACAGCTACCAGTAACTGTGCCCGTTAGAGAACTGTTTTGCTGTGCACATATAATCCATTTAAGCCTGTCAAATACGTCACTGGTATTGGCTTTCACTCTTGTATATGTGATATCAGAACTCGTTAATAAGCGCATCAGAAAGCGTATGAGTTATCAAAACATAGAAGCACAGTGCGAGTGTTGATCCAATCTTAGGATTGCACAGTGTGTATGGCAATCAGTGATTGAAGATCCATCTTGGCAGTTAACAGTGACTCACTGTGTGCAGTACACCACTGGCATTTGCTTTCATTGATGTATATGTGATATATTAACTTGTTAACAGCGCATTACAAAATGCAGTAGCTATTTTAGCACAAAAACACAATGCTAGTGTAGATCCAACCTGAGGATTGCATAGTGTGTATGACATCCAGCGATCACACATTCGTACTGGCAGCCTACCAGTGATCTTGCCCAATAAAGAAATGCATGTATGTGAACACGTGATTCATTAAACTGTGCACAACATACCATCAGTACTGTTCCTACCTATGTATACGTGCCACATGAACTGTATGTAGTGCACCATAAAGCACATCAGCCATTTAAGCTCAGAAGCACAGGATCATTACAGATCCAATCGGAAGATTGCACAGTGTGTACGACCCACGTATATGTGCCACATGAATTGTATGTAGAGCACCTTATAGGATCAGCATAGATCCAATTGGAAGATCGCACAGTGTGCACGGCACTAATTGAGTGCACACCCTTTGACAATTACCAGTGACTCTGCCTGACAGATTGTGAGCACTAGTACTAGTGTAGGACAAACCTGTCCGTACGGATTATACATCTGCACCATATGCAGTGGTTCAGATAGAACTATCGTGGGCAGAATCAACCCCATTTGAGGAATATATACGCAGAGGGCAACACATTGCTTTGATTAGACAACAGACAGTGAGAATATCACCGTGTTAATCAAACACCCTACACAGGCACTGCATTAATCCACTATCACACTGTGGAATTTAAGCAGTAACTAGACAAGTATACTCAAGCTACAATATTCACAGAGTGATTTTTAATCTTTAAAATTTCTTTTTCTCTTTAAATCTATATCTTGTTTTAATATTTTCACTACTTACCTTAAGGTCTCATATCATTGACAAACTGTATTATCCAGCACCATTACAGAATGATGACCTACTAGCTCTTAATAAAGTTTAATAAATAAAACTTCTAAAAATAATCAAATACGTCAACAAATAAAGTATACACCTTTTTTAGGTAAAAATAATATTTTATTACTGTGGAACAGGAGTGCATCCCAGTCAAACTGATTCACCTTTTTTCTCTTCCATTGTTACTTCTGGCAAGGCCGCAATCTTTTTCTGGAAAAATACAGACAGCGCGGAGATTTGGACCTTTAAGGAACCCAATCTGAGTCCTTTATCCAATCCAGCCTGGAGGAAACGTAGCAGGTTGTTTAAACGAAAACTGTCCGGAGGCAAGTCATTCTTCTCGCACCAGGCAATATATCTACGCCATATTACATGATAATGAGAAGCCGTCACCGGCTTCCTGGCTTTGATCATTGTAGTGACGACAGAGGGATGGAGACCCTTGTGGGCTAAGATCTGCCGCTCAACCTCCAGGCCGTTAAACGTAGCCGCTGTAAGTCCTGAAAGACGAACGGGCCCTGGAGGAGCAGATCTTTTCTTAGGGGCAGACGCCACGGGTCTTCCACTAGCATGGCCTGAATGTCCCCGTACCAGGCCCTTCTTGGCCAATCTGGTGCCACCAGTATGGCCTCCGTCCCTTGATGCCGGAGCCGCTTTAGCACCCGAGCCAACAATGGGAGAGGCGGGAACAGGTACACCAATTGGAAATCCCAGGTCCAGGTGAGAGCGTCCACCGCTATCGCCCCTGGGTCTCTGGTCCGTGCACAGTACATCGCTACCTTGTGGTTCAGTCGTGAAGCCATCAGGTCGATCTGAGGGAGCCCCCACAGATCCACTATGGCGTCGAACACTTGAGTGTGAAGGCCCCACTCTCCCGGGTGAAGATCGTGACGACTCAGGAAGTCCGCCTCCCAATTGTCGACCCCCGGGATAAAAATGGCAGACAGGGCCTGGACATTCTGTTCCGCCCAAGACAGAATCTTTGACGCTTCTCTCATGCAAGGCATGCTCTTGGTACCACCCTGCCGATTTATATAGGCCACAGTGGTGGCATTGTCCGACTGGACCTGGATCGCCTTGCCCTGTAGCAATGGGGCTGCCTGTAACAGGGCATAGTAGACCGCCCTCAACTCCAGCTTGTTGATATGAAGACCCGACTCCAGTGGAGACCATCGACCATGGAGGCGGAATCCCTGTGTCACAGCCCCCCAGCCCCTCAGGCTGCCGTCCGTGGTTACCAGAATCCAGTCCTGGATCTGGAACCGTCTGCCTGCCAACAGATTGGATGAATCTAGCCACCACTGTAGTGAGATCCTGGTTCTTGTTGCAAGGCCAATCCTTCTGCGCATCTGCAGGGGGGAGCCGGACCACTTTGTCAGAATATCCAATTGAAGGACCCTGGAATGGAAACGGCCAAATTGAATTGCTTCGAATGAAGCCACCATCTTGCCTAGAAGCCGGAGGCAAAGATGGATCTGTACCAGGGGAGACTGTAGGACCTCCCTGACCAGCTGTTGTATTGCACTGACCTTTTCCATCGGCAGAAAGACTCTTTGTTTCGATGTATCCAGGATCATGCCCAAGAAAACCATCCTCTGTGTCGGAACCAGCGATGATTTGGACATGTTCAGGATCCACCCGTGGTCTCTTAGCACTTGTATGGACAGATTGAGAGCACTGCTCAAAGCCTCTGCTGACCCTGCCTTTATTAGCAGGTCGTCCAGGTATGGCACGACATTCACCCTTCGAAGCCTGAGTAGTGACATCATTTCCGCCATTACCTTTGTGAAAACCCGCGGGACAGTCGACAGGCCGAAAGGCAAGGCCCGGAATTGGTAATGGTCGTTCCCCAAGGCAAACCTGAGTTAGATTTGGTGTGGGGGCCAGATAGGAATGTGTAAATAGGCGTCCTTGACGTCTATAGAGGCCAAGAACTCCCCTCTCTCTAGACTGGCGATCACGGAGCGCAAGGACTCCATCCTGAACTTGAACACACGCAGGAAGGGGTTCAGTGATTTTAGATTCAGGATGGGCCTTACTGAGCCGTCTGGCTTCGATACCAGGAATAAGTTGGAATAATATCCCTGGCCCTGCTCCGTGCTTGGCACCGGTACAATTACCTGAGACTGAAGCAGCCTGGTAATGGCCCCCTGAAGGAGAACCTGATCCTCCTGGGATGCTGGAAGGGCCGACCTGAAGTATCTTCTGGGAGGGGGTTTGTCAAATTCCAGCCTGTAACCTAGAGAAATGAGATCCCTGGCCCAGGAATCCAGACCAGAGGCGTCCCACACATGGCTGAAATGCAACAATCGTGCTCCCACCGCGAGAGAGTCTCGTGGCGGGAAAACCCCGTCATGCTGCAGGCTTAGAGGAAGCCGCGGCATTGGGACGGTCCTGGGTGCTGGAGGTGTTAGGCTTCCTAAACTTGCCTCTTGTGCCTCTGTTGGCATTGGAGGCGCCCCTAGCCTTGGGGCGAAACCTGTTCCCACGAAAGGACTGCTGGGAAGTACCTGTGAAGGTACGCTTTGCTACTGTGGGAGCTGATGGAAGGAAGGTAGATTTTCCTGCCGTGGCCTTGGAAATCCAACCGTCTAATTCACTTCCAAAAAGCCATTCTCCTGTAAAGGGAATACCCTCCACACTCTTCTTTGAATCCACATCCGCAGACCACTGACGTAGCCACAAGGCCCGTCTGGCTGAAACCGCCATGGCTGAATTGCGCGCGTTTATTGCGCCCAATTCCTTTTGCGCCTCGCACAGGATCTTAGCGGTATCCTGAATGTGACGCAGGCTGTCGCCTATCTGGGCCACAGTCATGTCACCCAACAACCCTTCCTGAATCTGGGTTGACCAGGTATGAATGGCCTTTGCCATCCAGCAACTGGCTAAAACTGGGCGCTGGGAGGCCCTACTAGCCGTGTATATGGACTTGAGGGTAGCTTCCAGCCTCCTGTCCGCCCTGTCCTTAAGGGTGGATACACCTGGGACTGGTAGTAACACCTTTTTAGAAAGGCGGGAGACAGATGAGTCCACTAACGGTGGCTCCTCCCACTTCTTCCTGCCCAAAGGTTCAAAAGGATATGCATTAGTGAACCGCTTTGAAAGAGTAAACCTCTTATCAGGGTTTTGCCATGCAGCCCTGAAAACAGTTTCTAACTCTGCCTGCTCAGGGAAGTATACTGGCTGTTTCCTCTGAGTCATGAAGAAAGGATCTCCTTCTGCGGATGCCTCCACCGGGATATCTAAAACATCCCTAATGGCCCTGATAAGCGGTTCAGGACCATGCACTGCTGCCTCAGGGACTGGTTCCTGCAGAACCTGCTCCTCACCCTCCTCCAGTATGTCCTCATCATCATCATCTGAATCAGGGGCCATCGCAGCAGCCGGCCTTTTTTGAGGCTGTGCGGGAGGAGGAGGTACATTAAGTGTATGAAGAATATCCACCCTGGCAGCTAACATGGACAATTCCCTCTGAACCCTCTGCGTTTGCTGAGTGTTAGTGGAAAGCTGTGAAGCCACAGAATCCAACAATGTCTTTATGTTGGAAGCCCAAACAGGCTCCTGGTCGTCAGCCTAAGATGGCCCCACAAGCTGTGGGGGCAACCCACTGATCTGAGTGTCAGCAATACTGGGCTGTGGTGACATACAAGCCTCACAAGTAACTTGGGACTGTGATTTGGGCACAAACTTGGTGCTACACACCATACAAGTGAAATTTTTCACCATGATGAGACAGTACTTCTGCGTACAGCAGTAAAACTCAACCCCCACGCAGTCACACACGTGCACACACCACACCGCTGGATGTTAAAACAGACTATGTGCTTGTTTTATGTGTTTGTAACTAAGCAGTGGGGGAAAAACAGAGCAATTTGGGAACCAAGTGCACCCTTAACCTGAACTCACAGATCTGGGTGAGCTGGTAACGCTAAACACAGTGATATGAACAACACAGTGTCTACAATAAGCCAGATAGCGCAGCAGCGCTAAATCGCTATAAAACCTGCTGTCTCTGCCGTGCTGCAAGGACCCGGATCCACCACGCCAGTGAGGAGCCCTCTGTAATGGAGTCTGGCAGCGTGTGAAGAAGCAGGAAGTGACAGCGCGCGCCCAGCAGAGCTTGGTCCCGCTCTGAGTGAAGCCCCGCCCCCCTGTACACGGAGCTGGCGCTTCCATAATTTTATACTGACATATAATAAAGGTATAATATTATATACATATAACCTGAGGGGTGTCCCTGGTGGTCCAGCGGCAGCACCCCTATGCCAGTAACCAGACGCGGGGTTCACGCGGTCCCTGCTAGAGGGCCGCCATTACTGCCCGTCGTCTTGCCGCACCAGAAATGGCTGCGGGATCCCCTTGTGGGACCCCCAGCCTGTACTCACCACTGAAGTCTTCAGACCTGTCAGGGGTGTGCGGCGGCTAGGGGGCTTGCTCGCCACAGCGCAATGCTGTGCGGTGACAAGCCCCACACAGGACCGAATTGTCCTGTAGCAGGGTCAGCTCTGCACCTGAAGAGGTCGGGGACTGACCCTTCCCCTGACACCCACGAAGCAGGACAGCTGTGTGGTCACCACAGCGCCCCAAAATAACAAACTTTGAAAATAAATGTAGAAAAACTCTGGAGCATCCAGAAGCACTGCCTCTCCTGAGGCACATTTTTCAAAACTGACTAGTGGAGGGAGATTGAGGGGAGGAGCCAGTGCACCCACACTGAAAGTTCTTTTATGTGCCTGTCTCTCCTGCGGAGGTCTCAATCCCCATAGTAGTGAACCCAGTATCCCATTGGACGGTAGAGAAATCAAGGATGTCTAGGAGGTTCTTTATTGTACTTAATGCAGGTGTCAGCTATGGAACTTCTAAGACCTCGCCTCCATACTTTCCCTTGAGGCTTACTGTCCTACTTTGCTGCCCCCTCCTCCTTGTACTCTAATGTGGATGGCAAAGTGGGGCCTCCAGGGCACTTGCCCACTTTCCCTGGGGGCTGGATGGACCACCCAATTTTTGGGAGCCTACCTGCCATTCCGGAATGTTGGGCAAGTATGCCTTTAGGGGTTGGAAATGGAGCATTGGTCGCAGTATGGAGTGGGGAGGGGGGGCGGGGCAGTAGGGTAAAGTTTTGCCTAGAGTGCTGAGAAGCCTTACACCGGCACTGCAAGAGATACATACGAATGACCAGTGGTCAGAATATCTACACAGCATCCTAAAGGAGGGATCCAGACAGGGGTCTGGTAATTATACTTACCTTGCCCCCTCACAGCCTGTCAGGTAGGTATACTAACCCCCCTCCCGCCCTGTAACCTACTTCTAACTCGTAGCCCCCAGTGCCTAAACCTAAAACCCCCACCCCCGACAGAAGGCCGACACAATTACTGACTGCACGGTACCCAGACAGTTTGGATTCCGATTTTGGGATTATGTTGCCAGTCTCCCACCAATTGTTGGGATGCCAGTGTCAGTATAGTGAACACCTCATGTATTGGACCCCAATGGAAATGTGTGCAGCCCCCTAGCACTGCTCTGTATCTATCCATTATTCTCACAACTGGTAACCTCCACCTTCACCTGGCATGGCGCCCACCTGTTCATTTTTTTCTGGATCTGCTCACTGGGGGTTTATACTTACATTCTCATAATCCTACTTACCGCCAGTCATCATCAACTGACCCTAGCTCCAACCACCCAGAACACATCACTAAAGCCACCAGGCCCATCTTAACAAGGAAGCCACTGCTAAACTGCCAGGGATGTTTTGTGGACATTCTAATCGTGTTGAAAGCATGTTGACATTATAATATGAGTTTGGGGGGCCCAGTTGTAAATGTGATGTTTGAATGGCTACTATCTTGGAGTGGAGACAGGATCAGGAGATGACTGTATGTACTAGAATCCAGGAATAACGGAAACACATAATTCAGGAATGCCAGATTGCTCGGTTTTGGGACACTATTATTCCAGGTTCTTCTAATACATGTTACAAAATCACTGTGATCTTTCCTCCTTGGCTGCAACATAGATGGATTATAGAAAACCTCAGATAAGCTGTCCGTACATATTTTGAATGCGGCAAGATGTTTAATTGCCAAGCATTGGAAATGTGAGGATCCTCCACCATTCCAACAATTACTGAACAAAATTTGGTATGTGGTGGCCATGGAGCGAATATCAGCATATCTTCATGATATATCCCATAAATTCCTATCTACATGGAGTGCCTTGTTTACATTTAACAACCTGACTCCTTATAGATCAATACCAACTAGCTCCTCAGTTAATTTAAGTTAACTTAGGCATAATAACTATTTGAGGGATGCAGTTACAATCCCGGCGGTCGGAATCCCTGCATTCAAAATCCCGACGCCGGAATCCCAACCGCCGAAATCCCGACCGCCGAAATCCTGACACCCATAGAGGGAGAATAAATTAGTGTGCCGAGCATAGCGAGGCACCAGGCCCGCTGCGTGGCGAGCGCAGAGAGAGAATTTGCTTTTGCAAGTGAACCAGAATATGGCCCGTAGATTCAGGAGCTTCAGTCAGAACTAGACAGGGGAACTAAAAGCATACAGGCCACAGAAGGTTTACAGCTGATCTTAGCTACAGACTGGATTCTCCTCAGGTGCTTAAATCAGTGAGCCAGCAATGCACAGACCTGCACAGACTGATTAAAAGCATTGATGCAAATTGAACTGAGCAAAGCTGAGACTGTTCAGAAACACAAGAGAAGTGAACATGCTGAGAGTGACAATCAAAGCACAATCACAAGTCAGGTAACCCGAATAAGCAGAATTGTGACACTACCATATAGAGACAGTACACACACTAAGACCTGTACATTGACAGCATGATAAAAAATATAAAACTTGGGCTATTTATATTAGCCACTAGTTAAAAGCCTGTCAAAATGACCGCTTAGTCCCAATCTGCTCCTACTTCCATACCTCCAGTATCTGTCTTCACAGCTGCCTCTATATCCAGCAAGTTTGAAACAGATCATTTTGTGTTCACTTTTTGTTAAGGACTAATTTGTTCTGTCGAGTGGCTCAGCTGTGAGCTACCCGTCTCTACTCCGCACCCCATTTTCGTTGCTACATGCATCCCGGAGGTGCAGGCTACCCCCGGAGACTGCCCTGCTTGCAGTGCTGGCTCCTACACAGTTACAGGAACTGGGTGCTGCAGGGAATATTACAGTGCAGCACCCAGTTCCTGTAACTGTGTGGGAGCCGACACTGCAAGCAGGGCAGTCTCTGGGGGCAGGCTGCACCTCCGGGATGCATGTAGCAATGAAAATGGGGTACGAAGGGCGAGGCTACAATGATGCAATCGCACATCCATGCCCCCATTCCATCCACCCCTGATGGGGCCACCCCCCATCAAATTGTCCTACCTGTTACTCCCTCATGGGGCAGACAGAAAATCAGTATGTATATATGTTTTAAAGTGTTTTCTGTGGTTTCCGGCTTTTTTAATACACTTTACATGGTTTCCATCTTTATAATGCATTAACTATGATTTCTGACTTTTCTAATGCACTTTACATTGTTTCCGGCTTTTTCACTGCATTTGCTATGATTTCCGGCTTTTTAAATGCACTTTACATGTTTTCTGGCCTTTTCACTGCATGTACTATGATTTCCGGCTTTCCTAATACACTTTACATGGCTTCCGGCCTTTTCACTGCATGTACTATGATTTCCAGCTTTCCTAATACACTTTACATGTTTTCCGGCCTTTTCACTGCATGTACTATGATTTCCGGCTTTCCTAATACACTTTACATGGCTTCCGGCCTTTTCACTGCATTTACTATGATTTCCGGCTTTTCTAATACACTAGTATACAGTCACTAGGTCTACAAGCATTAGGTCGACACCTCTAGGTCGACATGCATTAAGGTTGACCTGCAGGAAGGTCAACATGACTGAAGCTCGACATGGGTTAGGTCGACATGTCATTAGGTAGACATGGGGAAGGTCAACAGTCAAAAGGTCAACATGGGGTTTTTCACCTTTTTGTTTTGAGCAGACATGTGCCAACAGGCAGTATTTCATTCCCTACCATCCACCAGGCGTGGTGGTAGAATAAAATAATGTGCTGAGAATAGCGAGGCTCTGCACCCAAAGCATGTGGAGCGCATCGAGCCATGTGAGGGGACGCAGTGCTACATTTCAGTGTCCATGTTAACTGTGTCGAATTTGGGCCAAAAAAAAAAAAAGTGAAAACCCCCATGTCAACCTTTTGACTGTTGTCCTAATGCTTCTGTCGACCTAATGACATGTTGACCTAACCCACATCGACCTTCAGTCATTTCGACATTCTTGCATGTCGACCTTCAGTCAAGTCGACCTAGTGGTGTCGACCTAGTTGCTGTCTATCCAATGATACATACCCTATACACTTTACATGGTTTCTTTCCGGCCTTTTCAATGCAATTACTATGATTTCCGGGTTTTCTAATACACTTTACATGGTTTCCGGATTTTTGAATGCATGTACTGTGATTCCGGCTTTTACCCACACCCTGTCGAGTGGCCTCTAGTGGTTATTGGTGATTCTTTACCTCAGTGATGACTATTTAGCCTTTTCAACATATACTGTAGATTGTAAATTTTAGAATGCAATATGCATCCCAATTGCCACTCTATAGCACAGTAAATAAAATAAAATTTACTGTAGAAAATAGTTTATATCTGTAATATTATTGCATTCATTGGACAAAAAAATATAAAAAAACACAGTTCTCAAGATGATAAACATTAGCCATCAGAGAAGCCATTTTATGTAACTGTTCCTTTAATCCATAGCAGGTAATACACTAAAATATTTATGTGACAGCATTTAACCTCCCTGTGTTGGCAATGGTTGGCCTCAGAATGTTGCGTAGGAGTGAGTTGCTCTTATTATTTTTAATAAATCTGTTCATTATCATAATGACCTGAATATGTTTTTAAAAATATTGTTTACTTAGAGATGTCAAAACAATTATTCTAATTTTGGAACTCTTTTGCTTAATGTTTTAATAGCTACAATATGACTTGAGTCTTTGCTATTCTTAGGTAACAGTTATTTAAGCATGCACATGCAGCATTTTGAACTGGTCACCTTCTTATCAGTACACACTGGCCCTTATTCAGATCTCGGCGGTACGGCCCGCGTGCGGCCGTACCGCCGATGTTTTCACTCTGCACATGCGCAGAGGTCACTCTGCGCATGTGCATACGAAATCGCCGCACAAAAATTTTATACGCCGCAAAGGGGGCGTATAGGGGCGTGAGGGGCTTAATACCCTCATTTCCCTATGCATACGCCCCGCGTTTCATGGGCGTTCCCATGCAAACGCGGGGCGTATGCATGGTAATGAGGCTATGACGCCAGTGATGGGGGCGGAAAGCTGACATCGCCGGATGTCAGCTCGCCGCCCCCATACAAGCTTTCACACGGACGATTGTCCGTGTGGTCTAAGCTTGCGTGAGCTGGTGGAGCGTGCGGACCTGCCTTCGATGGTCGTCGACCATCGAATGCAGGGGGCAGCTCCCACCATGGTGGAGGCGTACGCCCCACCATTTTCATGCGGATCGCCAGCCGTCCGCGTACGGACGGCCGTGGCGATCCGTCTTGTAGGCGGGGATTGGTTTGTGCGGCCGGAGCAACGTATGCGGCTCCGGCCGCACAGATCAGAATAAGGGCCCTTATGTGGAGCCAGTGCATTTAGCAATTTAGAAATAAATAATAGAACTGTATACAAATGTTTAGTGGCATTAATTGTCTTCCACACATTTTTATATCTAAGAGCCATTTATTTGAACAAAATTTATCACATGTAAAAAAGGGCAAATCTCATGTTAACCTCCGGGGTAGCTGCCAGGGAAATCGCATCTGACTTGTCCTTAGGACAAGTCAGCCTAGTGTATGGGTCCTAAACAGTTCGTAAAATATTTTATTATTTCAATGTTCTGTTTTTATTTCCTTTTGTCTTTGGCTACAGTACAGTTGATATTTTAAATATCCTTGAAGTATAATGATTATTTTTAAATTCAATGACAAGTGTGTTAATATAAAGTGGTGATGTACCGTGTTATTTTTTTTTTCAATACAACAGATGCACTACAGATTCAAGTGGGTCCTGGATGCTAGGGCATTGTGCAATAAATATGGTGCCTTTTGTAGTACTGCAAGGACTAGCATGACCACATGTAAAGTATGAAAGTGATAACAGGGCCCTACTTTTATGGGTGTATAATCAGGGCAGCCGAGGGGAATGGGGGGGGGGGGGGTAGGGGGAGCCGGTACTAATTACCCGGGCCCAGGCTTGCTGGAGGTACAACCCCTCCCTACCCCTACCATCCCTCCCAGGTAGCAACAGCAGCACACACTTCTACGGCATGTGCTGAGCTAATGGCAGGCTCAGCATGAGTGTCTCTCTGACAACGCGAGAGGTCATGCTGAGCCTGCTGTCAGCACAGCACATGCTGTAGGTGTGTGCTGCTGCTGAGATTACAGTTTTAAGAGTTTTCTTTCACCCGCCTCTCCACATTTTGGGGGCGTGGCCTAAGTGCGAGAGGTGCCCACACTTAGGCCACGCCTGGCATTCCTCTCTGCTGCCCTTTGTATAATAGAAATATAACATAGACGCAAAAGGTTAAATTTACTAAGATAGGAGTCCTAGTTCACATGATATGTTGTTATGGGCAACCAATAAGAATCTACTTCTTATTGATTTAGGACCTTCTAGAACATGGGTCTTCAACCTGTGGCCCTCCAGATGTTGTGAAACGACATGTTCCAACATGCATTGCCACATTTTTTCCTTTAAGAGCATGCCAAAAAACCTCAGGGCATGCTGGGACATGTAGTTCCACAACATCTGGAGGGCCACAGGTTGAAGACCTGTGTTCTAGAATATTATAGATCGTATCTGATTGTTTGTCCATAGCAACATCCCATGTAAAATAGAGCTCCCATCTAAAGGTGCCTATATACAGTACAATCATTGTATACAATTTGGACTACATCGCATCGCATTGCATAGGTTTTGCAATGCGATGAGATCAGATCTAGTACAAAAAGTATGTGCAGTACATACTTTTTGAGCTGTGCAATGAGATCTGTGCGCACATCTCATCACACCCAACAATTGTACCATGTATGGGCACTTTTATTACATTTGCCTCATAGAATTGGATGCCAAATACGAATTCTAGATGGGCCAAGTGGTATTGTCTATCCCTTTTTTACCCATATTGTTCACTTGTTTATTTTGGTGTCTATGTCAACATAGGTCGACATGGACACAGTAAAAATGTACCTCTGCAACTCTATGCCTACTTGGATCGTGAAGTAAGAACAAGTCAGGGTACTTCTTTACTTTCACGGCGCCAGCATGGCGCCGCGCGTACTTCCGGGTTACGCTCGCCACTAATTAAGTAAAATAAACGGAGTTAACGCCATGCCAACATGGATAGTTCATACCTCCACTATCCATGTTGGCATGAAGTTGATTTTAATTAGCGTGGCGAGCGTAGCGAGCCACCGAGCCCGCAGCGTGGGCGAGCGAAGCGAGCCCCGCAAGGGGACTCTGACGCGCGGCGCCATGCTGGTGCCGTGAAAGTACAGAAGTACCCAAATCAGTTTAAAAGAAAAAGCATGAAAAACTCATGTTGACTTTTTGAATATCGGCATTTTCACCGTGTCGGCATAATGAATATGAGACGCATGCGCGTCCCAGCGTAATGGAGTCCCTTTCTGCCAGCGCTAACCAGCAGGGACATTCTGGCGAGCTCTGGCAGTGAATGAGAGGGGCTCCATCTGTACAATATTCAATGTCTTTTATGTGATTCGACTAATTGTCCCCTTCTAGTAGTACTCAATTCGATCTGGTTGTGATATTGGCGCCCAGATTTGCAAAGACAGAGGCTTCAAAAGAATTTCATCCCTGCAATGTTTTCAGGTCTGTATTGGGACTTCTGTGGCCTGTTGGCCAAGCATAAATGATGGCCATTTCCAGAGAAGGTTCCAGATGAACTCTCTACTGGCTAAGTGTGGCCAACAACATCTTCAGGTGATTTTAGCTGTGGGGCCAAGCTAGAGAATGCTTTCTGGAGCTTGGTAATTATGACAACATCACCTACCCCATAATAATTAGCAGATATCAGAGATACCTGGGGTGATGCTTAATACACTGCTCAAAAAAATGAAGGGAACACTTAAACAATACAATGTAACTCCAAGTCACTCACACTTCTGTTCACTTAGGAAGCAACACTGATTGACAATCAATTTCACATGCTGTTGTGCAAATTGAATAGAGAACAGGTTGAATTTTAATGGCAATCCCCCCCCCCCCCCCCCAATAAAGGAGTTATTCTGCGGGTAGTGACCACGGACCACTTCTCAGCTCCTATGCTTTCTGGCTGATGTTTTGGTCACTTTTGAAAGCTGGCAGTGCTTTCACTCTAGTGGTAGCATGAGACTGGAGTCTTCAACCCACACAAGTGGCTCAGTTAGTTAAGCTCATCCAGGAAGGCACATCAATGCGGGCTGTGGCAAGAAGGTTTGCTGTGTCTGTCAGCGTAGTGTCCAGAGCATAGAGGCGCTACCAGGAGACAGGCCAGTACAACAGGAGACGTGGAGTAGGCCGTAGGCCCAGAAGCAGGACCGCTACCTCTGCCTTTGTTCAAGGAGGAACAGGAGGAGCACTGCCAGAGCCCTGTAAAATGACCTCCAGCAGGCCACAAATGTGCATGTGTCTACTCAAACAGTCAGAAACAGACTCCATGAGGGTGGTATGAGGGCCCGACATCCACAGGTGGAGGTTGTGCTTACAGCCCAACCATATGCAGGACATTTGACATTTGCCAGAGAGCACCAAGATTGGCAAATTCGCCACTGGCGCCCTGTGTTCTTCACAGATGAAAGCAGATTCACACTGAGCACATGACAGAGACGTGACAGTCTGCAGACGCCAAGGAGAACATTCTGTTGCCTCCAACATCCTCCCACATGACCGATTTGGCAGTGGGTCAGTAATGGTGTGGGGTGGAATTTCTTTGGGGGGCCACACAGCCCTCAATGTGCTCGCCAGAGGTAACCTGACTGCCATTACGTACCGAGATGAGATCCTCAGATCCCTTGTGAGACCATATGTTGGCCCTGGGATCCTCCTAGTGCAAAACAATGCTAGACCTCATGTGGCTGGAATGTGTCAGCAGTTCCTAAAAGATGAAGGGATTGATGCTATGGACTGGCCCACCCATTCCCCAGACCTGAATCCAATTGAGCACATCTGGGACATCATGTCTCACTTCATCCACCAATGCCACATTACACCATAGACTGTCCAGGAGTTGGCGGTTGGTTTAGTCCAGGTCTTGGAAGAGAGCCCTCAGGAGACCATCCACCACCTCATCAGGAACATGCCCAGGCGTTGTAGGGAGGTCATACAGGCACGTGGAGGACACACACACTACTGAGCCTCATTTTGACTTGTTTAAGGACATTACATCAAAGTTGGATCAGCCTGTAGTGTGTTTTTCGACTTTCATTTTGAGTGGGACTCCAAATATAGACCTCAGTGGATTAATAAATTTTATTTCCATTGATCATTTTTGTGTGATTTAGTTGCCAGCACATTCAACTATGTAAAGAACAAAATATTTAATAAGAATATTTCATTCATTCAGCTCTAGGATGTGTTTTGTTATACCCCTTTCAGACATACGGCGAAATCACAGGATTTTTCACGTGCATGAGCACAATCCCGGGACCAAGGTATGTCTGAAAGGCTCTACCTGGGATTTTAGTCCTCTAGAATCCCGGGTCCTGCGCACAGGGCCGGATTAACAATGGGCCTGATGGAGCTATAGCTCCAGGCCCACTCCCCAAATAGGCCCATGTTGTAGCTGAGGGCCAGGGCTTTCCAACAAGCCCCACGTCGCTAGCCCCCTGGGAACCGGAGATACCGCCAGGCAAACCTAGAACATTTTCCCCATAGGATAACATGGGACCCGCTAATTCCAACCTCCACCCGGTTCCAACATTGTATCACAGAAGCTGGAGGTTGGTCTCAGTCGAACCCAAATCGCTGGGCCTTCAATCTGATAACTGGTCCATATGGGTTCATTGGTTCTAGAGATATTGCGGGTAAACCAATTTTTTTTTCATTTCTGAAATGTAATTTAATGGCTGTTCATGTTGTTTGAGGACAGATTTCTCTGGAACCAAATGGCCCAGTTTCACGAGACCAAAAACATTCGAAGCTTACATATAAATCGGTCAGTTGGTTCTGAAGATATAGCAGGTTGTTTAAAGGGGGGCGTGGTGGTTTTCTCTCCCCCTCACACCAGAAAATGCAGGGACTAGGCTGGTGTAAAAGGAGCTATTTTCTGGTGTGAAAGGGGTATTATTTCAAATAGCTGGGACATGCAGTGCTCTGAATACAGCCGGACAGCCCCTGCTCTCTGTCCGGCTGTCATTTATGCCCGGAGGCGGCTGTCCCCCAGCTACCGCGAGCATGTATAGTGGTGCAGCTTCTTGAGACTTTAGTTGCACACCTCCTCAGACACAGTGTGCAGGGAGCAGTGCAGCTTACGGACTTCACATGCTGGTTACAGTGTCATAGGGGGATGCACTTCCGCATGGCACAATTTTTGGAGAACCTCCAGTCAGTAACAAAACACACATTGCCCCCACACAGGAAATAAAACAGACATTGTGGCCAATTCAGGATCGCTCTGTTGCAATCTGAATTCGGCCCCAGCCACAATTTTCGGCAGCAAATGGCTTTGGCGAGTTACATAATCATTGGACAGTTTGCTGTGGGGAGTGAGGAATGGGGACGTGCAGTGCGCATCCTTATAAAAAGCTGGGAATTCCACTGTGGCGATGCCTGCGTGGGGCAGGAAGCTGACATCACATGACATCAGCGCCTGCCCTGTCTTCGGCGAACAGAAACAAAAGTGAATGTACACTGCCTAGCTAACGACCCTGAATCATACCCATTGTCCCAGTGCAGCATAGCCCAAAACAAATATGGCCGCCGTGTATGATATATACATATATGCAGCGGCCATATTTGTTTTGGGCTATGCTGCCGTTTGTGACCAGGCTGCGGCTGCTTGCATATATTCCCACATTGGATGACGCCAGCCCTGGAAGCACCGTCGGCGGCCCAGCCAGAGGGAAATCTGGACCGGCCCACCGGAAAATGGCCCGGTTTCCTGGTGGGCCAATGCGCCTCTTATTGTGGTATGTAAAAAATGTAGTATGCCAAAGTATAGCAGAAAAGTGACAAAGGGGAACATTTACTAAGATAGCAGTTCTATCGAAGATAGGATGTTGCCCATAGCAACCAATCCGATTCTACTTCTTATTTATTTAGCACCTTTTTAGAAGATAACTGATTTTGATTGGTTGCTATGGGCAATATCCCAACATCAATAGAAATCCCATCTTATTAGTAAACTTACACCTTACTGTGAAAACTTAATAAATAAATTAGTTTGTCTTTATACATTCTTTAGGTGCACATGCTTAAGAAAATTACTTAAATACTTTAGCCAGCCCTGTCTAAGCAGGGTAAAAGGTAGGATGGATGCAGTTTTCTGTCTCCATAGTGTTCCAGCTTCTATCCCACAAGGCTGAGCAGCAGAATGAGAAGAGCATATTCTGAGCCCTGATTGGAGGACCCGGGCACATGCTCTTTTGAAGTTCTGACTCGAGCAGAGGGACAGGGTTCACTGACTTGTGCAGTACAGGCAGGGAAGAGCAACTGGTAAGTGGACAGGGAGGGGGAAGACGAGGGAAACCAGTGGGTGGGGGGTTTTGTGTTGTGAGTGTGTGTGTGTGTGTGTGTGTACATGTGTGCTCGAATTTGTTGTGTATGAGGTGGCCCTCCAAGTGTATTTGTATCCTTATGTGACATGTCTCTTTCATCCTATGCTTGTGGGAGGAAAAGAGAGAAATAGCAGAGCTTGGAAAGGGAAATCTTGTACAGAAACTAGTGTTTATGTATTACTGTAAATACAGTAATATATGTGTGTAATATATTATGCTTTATGTGGAGGCTTATCTGGTGGGTGAATCCCACCGAGTATAAACTGTTTTAAATAATGTGTGCTGGACCATATTGTGTGTGTGTGTGTGTTTATGTATGTAGATTTGATATACAGTATATGGTTTCGGTACAGAAATATTTGTACTAAATAAATCAATATTTGGAGCCAATTACATACAGTATGCAGTAGTAAGGAACACTTTCAACTAATAGGGATACAGTATGTCCTTTAGGAAATTAGCTGCTCACACCTATGCTCAATACCAGGGGTGGGTTGGTATTTCAATGCGACCCAGGATTTTTTTTTAAGCAGACCGGTGGGGAGGGGGGGGGGGGGGGGTGAGGTTGTGAAGGGTCTAACGCTACCGACCGGGGTGTGAAGGGTCTAGCGCTGGGGGGTAACTGTACTGACCAGGCCGCTTCCTGCACCACCACGGGTCCATGAGCAGCGACCATCCATGTAAATTCAGGTCAGACTGCACCTGGGAAAATGACCCAGTACTTAATGGGAAAGAAACAAACTTATTAACAAAGTATTTTGGGCCTGATTCAGTAGCAGTTGCAGTTTTGGTAAACTAGCAAAACTGCAACTGATGTCTCTAGCATGCAGTGGGCCACACAGCACAGGGCAAGGCTGCCTAGCATGTAAAGTCCTTCACTGTGATGCAATTGCCATTAGATTGGGATTGCATTGCAGAAATAGCTGCAGTTGCAGCGGTAAAGGTAGCGTCCTGCCTGAAGGCACTGCGCCGCCATTATTCATGTCAAAGACCCGCCTGCGTTGTCCGGACCGTGCTCTCTTAATGCCGCATTGCTGTCCATGCATGCCAATTAGCGATTTTTACACTTCTGCGTCTGAACCTTAATCACTACATAAACATACACTACATAAACATAGGCATTATAGCAATATTAATATATAAGGTGTACCCAAATGAGGAGTCTATGGTTTTATGTAAAGAAAATTTTAATTAAAGAATATTTACAGTTCATGCGTAAACTACACAATTGCAATTGACATTGATGCACTGATCCCAGCTTGTAGGAAGGGAGTGGATGTCTTCATTGTAAAATCTCCTGGGTTGCTGATGGATCCAGTTTTCCACAGGGTCCTGCACTTCCTTGTCACAGGTGAACTGTTGACCTTTCAGTGATATTGTCACATGGGGAGATATTGAGGCTGTATGGAGGATGTTTCAGGGCCTTCCATCAAAATTGGCAGCAGGTTGAGGGTTTTATAGGCCACCTGTGGCCTAGCGTTTTCCTGGTGCAGCACTATCCCTTTCGAGAGCTTGCTTCCTTCATCCTGCGATAAATTGCTGAAGCATGCTCGCCTTCTGCACAAAGAAATTGGATAACAGTTCTTTTGCTGATCTGGAGGAATCCATCCTGCATCCGACCGTGCAAAACAACGTTCCAGGAATGAAGAAACTGAGGCGAAGCCGTTTATACACATACGCAACTAGGGAAAACGCCACGCCATCTCTCGCCAAACAATTAACTCTCTGCAATTGAATACAACACCGTTACAGCAAAAGTCTCCTTTTCATTTGGACACACCTTTAATCGCAAATGTAATAGTTTGCAACCTTTTAGACAAAGTCACAATTCACTTGCAATTTCTGGTGACTTTTTTTTTTTTTTTATAGACATCTTCGGTTTTAATATGTAAATGCACAATTTTTTATAACTGATGAGAGTGTGCGGATTTTTGGTCTCATTTTTTCTTTTTAAATGGCGTGCCCCCCAAAAGCAAAACATACCCCCGGCTCATTAAGCCATTACTGGTTTGCCAAATACTGGTGAAATTATTGTGGGGATTCCCCGTATTTAGGAAGCCGGCACCTGCTTCTTGGACCAGTCCTGGTTCCAAAAATACAAGGGACAAAAAGACTGAGGTCTCGCCATTTTTTGGAACCAGCACTGGGCTCCAATGGTCGGCGGTGTCATGCTACAGCCGGGGGACACTATTTTTCACGCAAAATCCCCCCGGCCCGGTGGGGCAGTTGGGACCCACCAATAAAGCCCCCACACCCCCAGGCTTTACCCATTCAGGGCTTTCCCCAGCAATTTAACATGTCACCTTGGGTTGTGATGTGGACTACAAGTCCCAGCAAGCCCTTTCTTGCATACATGGACTTGGAGAACCACAAGTCCCAGCATGCGGGGAGTGCAAACCTCTGTCAGAGATGTGCAAAATATCTGCTAAAAATGCCAATTTCTCTGTGAGAGATATGCAAAATATAAGCTTGAAATACCAGCGTCGCTCACATTTGTTATATAAATTTAAATAAAAAATGTGTAAAAAAAGATAATATTTCCTATATAAGGTAATATTATAGGTAATTATGATGAATGAAAATGATTGCTTGCAAATTTTCACACCAATTTTGACAAATAACCTTCACACTCAAAGGGTTAAAGGGCTTGTAATTCCACATCATGATCAATATTAAAATAATTAATAAACACACAAAAACAATGTACAGTAAAACTTTATTACATATATGCATACACGCATTTATGCAGGCAGACATGCATACTGACCTTACCACAAGCTCTCCTGCAGGTCTGCCCACTTGTCCGGTAGAGTATCCAAGGGGTTAAAAAAAAAGAAGTACACAAACCCCAGGACTCAGAAAGCCGCCTGTGTGTATTATCACATGCTACTCCCCGCTCTTGCTGACAGGGAAACACAGTGACGTTAGTCACTGGGACATACAATCAGGGCTGAGCTCCAGGGGATTTCCCCAATTGATTGGATGTTGCCCGGGGCTGGTTATTCTCCGGAAGGGGGACATTTTTAATTCTGTGCATATTTGGATACAATTTTTGAAGTGCTATTCTTTTATTTATTATTTTGGTCACGGCAAAACGTGTGTTTTTACTGCAAAACTCACGCTACTATATGTATGATTTTAGGAAACCTTGTGTATTCGGCGGTTTTTAACCAAAAAAAAAAAACGCTTATGTGTAAAAATGTAACCCTATTACATGTATTCCATAATGTTACACAATCTAGTGAGAAGTAGGTTTAACCTTTATTCTCATTTACTAGAAAACAAATAGATTTTGTTTGTAATAGTAAATACCACTAGAGGTCAATTGTAATACATTTTATTGCTCAAATGCACAATGTTGGTATATGAAACCGTCAATAAATACTTTACAAATATATGAATGAAATGAATCTCTAGAAACAGCATAAATAATATATCAATAGCCAAAAATGGCATGGACCCGGTATTTTTAAACGCTAATAAAAACAGGTCAACCCCTTTTACACCACATATCTAAAACCGTTTTTTACCGTTTCTATGCCATTTTTGTGGTGTGAAAGCATCTCATGCAGGCATTTCCAAACACCCCTCCCCCACTGAGGCACTTCCAGCAAACCCCCCCCCCCCCCCCACTGAGGCATCATATCACCCCACCCCCCCCCCCCCACCTGGGCAGCGCAGAGAAGGGATTGCGCTAGTGGGCAGGGGGTCCCTGTGGCGGGTGTGATATCAGCCAGCGTGTGTGCGGCGGATGGGAACTACTCAGCCTGCAGAGGATGGCCGCTGGGCTTCCCGTGCACTCCACAGAGCCAGGCGGCGGGATGCAGGGAGCCCATCTGTACCATCTGCTCTGAGGGCTGTGTGCGCAGCTGAGACTGCCCGGCGTGTGGGCGCTGCATTTCCGTGCTGTGCCATACGTGTAGCGGCTGGGTAATGCTGTGTGTGGGGTGGGTAGGGAGGGTGGGGGGGGGTAGAGGATGCCTCGGTGGAGGGGTGGGGGGGGAGAGGATGCCTCTCTCCCCCAAGCATATCTAATGAGCGTAGTGCATATTTAATAAGCGGGTCCCCTACCCGCTCATTAAATATGCTTACAGCACTGGGTCCCGCTCATTAGATATGCACAGAGCAGGACCACTATTGGCTGGGTCCTAAACATCGTTTCAGACCTGTTCAGACAGCAAAAAAAAAACTTGTCTGAAATGGGTAGGACCCTTTTTTAACTTTTCCAAATACCGGATTTTTGGAAATGGTAAATTCACTCTGCACCTTTCAGACCGCACATATTACCGTTTTGAAATGGTAAAAAAACGCCAAAATACTGGGTAAAAAGTTCGGTCTGAAAGGGGCATAATTGGGCCAGATGTACTAAGGGGATAGGGCCACTAGGTCGGCATGCATGGAGGTCAACATGGGTTAGATCCACAGGGTCATTATGTCGACATGGGGAATGTCGACAGTAAAAAGGTCGACATGGGGTTTTTCACGTTTTTTGGGGGGACTCGGGTTGGCGCCTTTTACACCAACGCTGACCTGGGTCTGACCTGGGTCCAACCTGGGTTATTCCTTGGTGTAAAAGGGGTATCAGTAACCAATCTATGAATTCTGTGTGCACTGCCCATATCCTTCCTGGCTGCTGTCTTTTGCCACTGCAGCGCACTTGGGAAAGGCATCCAGCACTTCTGGTATCCTTTCAGCACTACCTGGATGTCCCAACCTGGGTTGGGACCATTTACACCGCCTACGACCCAGGTCCAACCAGTGTTCAACCCTGGTCAGGACCTGGGTAGGAGACCAGTGTTACTGGACCTGGGTTGGCGCCTTTTACACCAACGCTGACCTGGGGCTGACCTGGGTCCAACCTGGGTTATTCCTTGGTGTAAAAGGGGTATCAGTAACCAATCTTGAACACTACATGATAATAGAATTCAGAGATATTGGTTACATATACCTGCGCAGGTGTTCTGATCTGATCTGTTGCATTGTCTGTTAGTTTAGACTCCTCCCATCAGTTTGTGCCTCCACAATGCTGCTATGTATGTGTTGTCTGCTGACTGCACATGTGATGTGATGACCTTCTGCAGTCACTTGCTGAGTCCCGTAATTATTTTTATTGTCTGATGGGGTCCCATAGCAAAATAGTTTGAGGACCCCTGCACTAGGGTGATGTGGGAGAATAATATAGTGTGCCGAGCATAGCGACTGGTCGCAGTGCTACATTTTAGTGTCCATGTTGACTGTGTCAACTTCTGGGACAAAAAACTTGAAAAACCCCATGTCAACCTTTCGACTGTCGACCTTCCCCATGTCGACCTAATACTTGTGTCAACCTAATGACCCTGTTGACCTAACCGTATGCGCTTCCCTATTTTGTTGGAAGCTCTGCAGCCAGCTGCCCCTCTCCCCCACTTGCTGCCTGTCTCCCTGATTCGGAGACCAGGGCCGTCGAGAGGTATGCCGGGCCCTGGTAAAATTTTGTGAGTGTGACCTAATTGCGGGAGGCGTGGCCACCGTCTGCAATTATGCCACGCCCCCAAAATGTTTAGCGCCTGCTGTCAGCACAGCACATGCTGTAGGTGTGTGCGGTACTTGTTTCCTAGCACGGCCACAACGATCTTAATCGTGGTCATCGGGGGTAAAATCGGGGCCATCGCGGCCGCTAAAAAATCGAGTGCGATGGGCCAGATGCGATGCCCGCGATTTTCCCATAGAGAACAATGTTAAATGGCTCAATTTACCCGCGATGACCACGATTTACCATAGGAAACAATGTTAAATGGATCAATTTCCCCAAATTATCATAGGGAACAATGGGAAATGGGGCAAAAACACCCCTGAACATAAAAATGTCCCCCCAAAAGTAGTTGACGCCACCCCGCCATCAACGTGAACCCGAAGCGTGGCAAGCGCAGCGAGCCCGCGAGGGGCGGCGGTACACGTCCTCCGACCTTTTCATGCCCTACTATCCACTAGGGCGTGGAGTGAGAATAGAATAGTGTGGCGAGCGCAGCGAGCCACCGAGCCCGAAGCGTGGCGAGCGCAGGCGGATACCTTCACAGTTATACGCGTCCCCTCACGGGCTTCCCAGGTGTCCATGGTGACGCGGACACCTGGGAAGCCCGCGAAGGGACGCGTTTACCTGCGAAGGTATCCGCGTCCTCTCGCGGGGCTCGCCACGCTTCGGGCTCGGTGGCTCGCTGCGCTCGCCACACTATTCTATTCTCACTCCACGCCCTAGTGGATAGTAGGGCATGAAAAGGTCGGAGGACGCGTACCGCCTCCCCTCGCGGCCTCGCTGCGCTCGCCACGCTTCGGGTTCACGTTGATCGCGGGGTGGCGTCAACTACTTTTGGGGGGACATTCCACTGCTGTGTGGTTTTTTTGGGGGGTTTCTGGCCCATTTACCATTGTTCCCTATGCTGATTTGGGTAAATTGATCCATTTAACATTGTTTCCTATGGGAAATCGTGGTCATCGCGGGTAAATTGAGGCATTTAACATTGTTCCCTATGGGGAAATCGCGGCCATCGCGGGTGGACCATTCAAGCATTTTTAGGTGCACACGACGCGACCGACCCGATTTTTCACTGTTTTCAATGCATTTCAATGGAAAAATCGCGGGCATCGCGTCGGTCGCGTCGCAGGCCACTAAAATTTACCCCCGATGGCCGCGATTGTGGCCGTGCTAGGAAACAAGTACCGTGTGTGCTGCTGCGGCTGCAGTGGGTGGGACCAGTGCTGGATTAAAGGGGGGGGGGGGCAAAGGGGTCAGTACTCCTGTGCCCCCTTCTACCTAGTGGCCTCCTGTGGTTGGCATGTATTATTAGATTTTTTTTTTTTTTTAATCTGACAATGATTAATGGTGCTGAGCATCGGGAGCCCAGGCATACTGACTGCAGAAGTGTGCACTGCCTTACTGGGAGTTGACTAAGTCCTATGACACTTTGCACAAGAGGGCAGAGGCTGAGAGGTTGTGCTGCACTCTGCTTGGTGGAGATCATTACATGCTTCTCAGACCCATGGTGGACAGCAGCAGCCTAGTCATGGGAGGGTTTTTATTCAGAGGCAGCACTGAGCCTGTGAGGTCTCCTACAGTCCTACAGGGTAAGGTGCAGAGGGAGAAACACAGGCTTTTCATATGGTATGTATGAGTGTGTGTGTGTGTGTGTATATGTGTGTATGTGTGTGTGTGTGTATATATATATTACATATACATACATACATACATCCCCCCCCCTGCAGTTACCCATTGACCAAGATTATACTGCCTTTACTCTGTGTTTTGACAGTGTAATATTCTCCTGTGCAGTTTGCAGCCAGTATTGACAAGTGCAAGAGGGCCCCGGACCCCCCAAATGCTTAATCTAGCACTGGAAGGGATGGAGGGGACCCTGGCAGAGATGGGCAGGGAAGTACCTGGTCCCGCCACCTTGCATAGTGGTACCCGTCCGCCAGCCACTCCCCCCACCAGCACTATGGATATGTTGCGCTGACAGGCTGTCTCCATCTGTACATCTCACCCTCAATGACAGCACGGATGGTGTAATGGTTAGCATTACTGCTTCACAGCACTGAGGTCATGGGTTCGATTCCCACCATGGACCTAACTGTGTGGAGTACATGTGGTAGGGAATATAGATTGTAAGCTCCACTGGGGCAAGGATTGATGAGAATGTTCAAATATTCTCTGTAAAGTGCTGTGGAATATGTGTGCGCTATATAAGAAACTGGTAATAAAAAAAATTAGGCTTTTACAGAAAGTCAACTGTAGTCCATTTTTTCTCTCAAAACAAGTAAAGTATAAATTACTGCGGGCAATTAAATTCCTCCTATATATCTCAAAATCTGCAACCACTTTAATGGTCACAATTTCCGAAATAAGACACTTGTACAAAAATTTCTTTGTCCTGATAACAATTGCAAGATTCTTCTTAAATAAGCAGTGTATTCAAAATAGCCTAGAAGTTTTGTGATAACGCTGGATATAGCATGGAGCAAACATCTACAAGCTGTAAATATGCCACTCCGTCACTGTAATGGCAGTAGGGAAAATAAACAACCACAGCCCTGAATCCAGAGTTCTTATAAGAATTACCCATAAAGGAGGATGGTAACAATAAATACCCAGGGAATAAATAACTTCCCCTTTTACACCTAGGCAAAAACCCAGGTCAGCGTTGGTGTAAAAGGGGCCAACACAAGTCCATTTTACACCGGAATCCTACCCAGGTCCTGACCAGGGTGGAACACTGGTAGGGCCTGGGAAGTGGGCGGTGTAAATGGTCCCAACCCAGGTTGGAATATCCGGGTAGTGCTGAAAGGATGCTGGAAGCATACAACACGCGTTGCAGTGGCAAAAGACAGCAGCGGGGAAGGATGCGGCCACGAGCGGACAGTGCACACAGGCTCCGGGCACCCCTGCTACCTGGCGCTCTACAGACGGACCTACCGCAGGCCTATCTCTCACTCACACTCGGAAGCTGCGCTGACAGGCAGCAGCGAGACCAAGAGCTTAAAGGAGGAGGGTGCGTGATGTGCCTCCCACTTCATTTTTTTTTTAGGGATATATACCCTACCTACAGAAATCATAATTGGATGCAGTATCATTTATGTTCTTTTTTTGCCTCCTTCCCCTGCTGCTGCAGGGGAAGGAGGTACATGGGAGATGCTGCACCTTTATACCGCTATGTGTACTTGAGCACTGAATAAAACTTTTGAAAACATTTTTTACTAAATAAACAAACCGAAATTTTTTGCACTCCACAGTCTCCCACTCTGCAGAACATTGAAGGAAGAGTGGCAGTCTGCGGGAGCAATAGTATTCAAACTTTTTATACTCTGGATACTGTATTCAATGTAGTATCAATATTTAAAACTATAGATGGTCTATAGCAGTATCAAACATTTTATATACATACTGTAAGTGCTCATGAAAAGGTTAAACATACCATAATAACTAAACAAAAATAATAGAACCAGCACTTTCTACTGCTTTCTACTGCACTTTCACTTTACTAAGCTCACATTCTCCCACCTCCTGGTAAGGCTCCACTCTCTTCTTCCTGGCAGCTGCTCTCTGGTCCAGTGCACTGATTGAGGACTCAGAACCATACACAGCACAGAATAAGCTGCTACCACTGGGCATGTGCCACAAGTCTGTAATTTTTCTTAAAATGCATGATGTGGCGGCATCTCTAGTATTATATACCAGTGCTATTGTTGTCATAATTTGAGACGCTTGCTAAGAGAAAGGGGGTTTCCGGGCAACCAGAAACCCACCTTGCATTTGCCTATGGCATATGCGGCCCTCCTTGCACTTGAAAGCCGTTCCCTGTGTGGTTTAGGAACACATCCATTACAGTCTGTCTCATGAGACCATATGTAAGTTATGCTGATTGTCTTCTTGGCTGTCTGTGTTGGTGTGCCTTATCCAAAATATGTAATGTTCGGTTAGTGGACAAGATAGAACAGAATCAAATGCCAGTATCCTTAACACTTTTTTACAGGTATGGTATTCCCAATACCACAGCATAGATTAAAAAAGCCACCAAAGCAAATCTTTGCTGAATTACTGTACAGAACAAAACAGTAGCAAAAATGTGATTATACTTTATACACTCATGTACCCCAAATGCATTTGTTCAGTCACTGATAAGCAATTATTTATTTATTAACCGTTTCTTATATAGCGCAGCATATTCCATTGCGCTTTACAATAGGAGACAGTGATACAACAAACAGGGTATTTACAGACAGTCAAAAGGTAGGAGGGCCCTGCTCGCAAGCTTACAATCTATAGGGAAATAGGCATTGATACATAAGGATAGATACGGTATTCTTTATTGCATTAATGCCACCAGAATGCAAAGGTTCCTGGTGTGCTGTAAGATACGGTGGAATCGGTACATCTGTCAGAATGAACTTAGGTCTACAGTCATTAGGTCGACTGGCAGGAAGGTCGACATGACTTAAGGTCGACATGGGCCAAGG
Organism: Crinia signifera; assembly: GCF_055691185.1. Classification (NCBI taxonomy): domain Eukaryota; kingdom Metazoa; phylum Chordata; class Amphibia; order Anura; family Myobatrachidae; genus Crinia; species Crinia signifera. Next base: position 103,643,485 of record NC_139219.1, read on the forward strand.
TCGACATGACTTAAGGTCGAATTTGCATAAAGGTCGACATGAGGAAGGTTGACTGGTCATAAGGTCGACATGGGTTTTTCACTGTTTTTTTATCCGAATGTCGACACAGTCGACATGGACACAGTTGGCAATGAAAATCGGACCCTCGCATCGCTCGCTTCGCTCGCAATGCTTCCGGCACGGTGGCTCGCTTCGCTCGCCACAGCTTTAGTAACCTCCTCCACGCCCTAGTGGATGGTAGGGCATGAAATATCGCCTGTCGGCACATGTCGGCTCAAAAAACTGTGAAAAACCCCATGTCGACCTTATGACCAGTCGACCTTCCTCATGTCGACCTTTATGCAAATTCGACCTTAAGTCATGTCGACCTTGGCCCATGTCGACCTTAAGTCAGGTCGACCTTCCTGCCAGTCGACCTAGTGGGGTCGACCTAATGACTGTAGATCTAAGTTCATTCTAATAGATGACCGCATCCCGATACGGTGACCCAGCAGTTTGGCCAATTGTAGCTGCCTGATAAGAATAAGTTAAGAGACTTGTCATTGATATGTAGAGAGGAATGCTGACATACAGGAAACATGTCTGATGGCATGTAAGAGGCATACGGATATACTGTATGTGATGGCATGTAAGGGGCATGTTGAGATGTCTAATTGCATGCAAGAAGCACGTAGGGACAGCTGATGGCATGGAGTATGGTTGGGTGTGGGATTATAGGTATGTATGTTGGTCTACTAGAGTGATGGAAGGGGCATGTTTGGAGATTGAATGGGCATGATGGCCATTTACTAATTTTTTTTGTACCATGTTGCTGAATAGTAGCACCATTAACAAGAGCCAGACTATTTTGACAATGGACACAACAGTGACCTAAAAGCTGCGTTGATGATTTTACTGAAAAAGTTCATATGTGATGAGACCTGGTGGACATGCGGTGTGGTCTTTGCGCATGTAGAGAGGCCTGATATCATATGGGGAATTTAAAAAAAGTTGAAGTTGTAAAGCTGAAGTCCGAAAAGGGGGCATATATCAGACAAAAGGGGATGTGAATTTGCAGCAATGCCTCAGTTGTGAGCCATGCCTCCATTTTTTTGACACTGTGGGGGCATGCCCAGCACTCTGTGAGCTGCTGGCCATGCCCCCTGTCCGACTGTCTCCAGTGTGGTTGCTTCCAGGGTCTATTCACCGCTGATGGACACTGCAGCCATGGGTGCGATATCGGGACAGTCCAAGAAAACAGGTCTGTCCTGCAAAAATCGGGACAGTTGAAGGGAGGGGTGTGACAATTTTTGTGAAAAAAACCCATATGCCCCTTGTAGCCCACATGTGTAATCTGAACCTCAATATACTTTAAATAACAATTAAATCCTTCCTTTTTTTATAGGACATACTTTGTCAAAGACAATATTGTGATAAAATGAGACCAGAATATAATATATATCAGCAGCGACGTGACCTGGCTGGTTAGCCGGCATCGGCAAGTGTGCTAGTGCTGTGTGCAATGAGCGAAGATGGGGGGAAGGGGGTTGGAATTTGCGGGGGTCATTCTGCATTTCACAGCATGGCTATTGCTAGCGATATCTTTTGTCATCTTATATGTTCAGATGGGGGCAGACATCGCAATGATTTCTTTAAAACCAGCCATAGTGCACGGCTGTGACCATATGGGGAAATTCATCCACTATTACTACCCATAAAATGGATTTCCCCCACCCCCCATGTGAAGCACTCACCAAGCCAAATACTTGGTGCTGCGATGAAGGAGAGGACTTTGGGACTGGAGCTGACGTCAGAGGTCCTTCTTGAAAATGCCCGGGATCCACCTGGGTTTTCTCTAGACACTCCCAGAAAACTGCCAGGTAAAACACCCCCAAAAGCTGGCCGGCTGTCAATCATCTTGCGAATGGCCAGCAATGAAAAGCTGTCTTTGTTTGCAGGAATGCATTGCGCATGCGCACCAAACAGCCTGCGCATGCGCGGCTGTTTGATAATATGCAGGGCTGCAAATACGTAGCCCTACGAATGGGATGCAGTCAACGACGGTCAAAATACTGACAACTATTGGCAGACAGTCTACTGAAAAATGCTGATATTGATTATGCTGACACGGACAAAATGCTGACATGTCAAAAAGTCGACATTTGGTTTTCGTGATTTTTTCTTTGAACCCGACTTATAGTTACGTCCCGATCTAAGTGGGCATAGAGTTAGATTATAACAGTGTGCCTAGTGCAGTGAGCCATGTGAGGAGATGTGGTACACTTATATTTATTTATTAACAGCTTCTTATATAGCGCATACATATTCCGCAGCGCTTTACAAAGAATATTTGAACATTCACATCAGTCCCTGTCACAGTGGAGCTTACAATCTATATTCCCTACCACATGTGCATGCACACATTCTAGGGTTAATTTTGTTGGAAGCCAATTAACGTACATGTATATCTTTTGGATTGTGTGAGGAAACCGGAGTACCCGGGAGTAAAACCATGCAAGCATGGGGAGAATATACAAACTCCGCACAGTTAGGTCCATGGTGAGGATGGAACCCATGGCCTCATCACTGTGAGGCAGTAATGCTAACCATTATACTGTCCATGCTGCCCTATGTCTATGTCGACACCAAAATGTCGACTTTTTGCTTGTCTGTTTGCTTGTCTGTATTTTGATGTGTAAACTGACTATATTTAGCACATTGTGTGTTTTGCTGGGATGTGAACATGTTTGTGAAATGTATTTATAATGAAAATTGCATGGAAGAGACAAAGCAGGCGCACACTTAAATAAATTTGTAAAAATATATTTAATGTATGTATTTATATGTTAAGTTGTATTTTTTAAAAGGATTCTACCTTTCTAAATGACAGCTGAAAATGATTTTATTATACAGAAATCCCTAATAAATAAGCCTTAATATATCTGTTTTTCAAGACACATCGTTGATGCAGTACAAAAATGAATTTACTAGCTACTGCTGTAGCCGCACTCAGCTGTGGCACACATAAGGTTAACAACTGGCAAAGCTTTCCCTCCCACAAGCCTTCTCCTCTTGCAGACTGCAACCACTCCTCCTTCTGTTGTTTCACTGGGAAGGGAGGGGGTGGAAGAGAGAGCAGGCAGGGGAGCTGAAGGTTTACCCAAATCACGTCCCTAGCAGAAGCAGCAGCTGCTTGCTGCCCCATTGCATGTTTTGGAAAGGACCAGGGGGTGGGGGAAAGATTTGTTGTGTTTCAGAGACACCAATGTATTCTATGTTATTTGCCACTTTTTGTGCATATTAACTGAGACTTTTATTTTTCCCTTATTAAGAAATGTTCCCTGGCTCCAAAAGCAGGAAAGGAGGAGAATCCAGTCCTGGTTTTCCATGTGTACTGTAATCAGAAAGAAGTGGATAATGGTTGCTAGAGCCTCTCTCAAGCCATGCTGGGCCAAATAGATTCAGCCACTCGTGTATGTGCCTATATCCGGGTTAGAGAGGAAAAGACAGAGACACACAGAGGCTGAAAAAGTTTCAATTTATACTCTTCGAGCAAAGATTCAGCATACAGTCCCAGGAGAGAGAAAGGCAAAGATCGTGAGGATCAACAAAGGTTTTTTTTTGTGTATATTAATGATTGTTTTTGCATTTTTTTCTTTATTCATTTGGAGGTACCAGAGGTGTATTTGCTTCGAATGGACTCATTAATGCTCGTTCATGACCATTTGCTTGGAATTTGCTGCTATTGTTACTTTGTGCTGTGATTTTATTTTTTACATTTTTATTATTGCACATTTTTGGGGATCTTTTTTGCTATTACTGGGATTGACTGCGATGTGGCAATGATCATGGCAGCGCAAGTGGTTTCAGCTGCTGCTCCGACCACCAATGCGAACAATAATGCAAAAAGCCAGGGTCTTTCCGGGTTGAATCAGGACCTAAACCCTGGGGGAACAGGAACAGGGTCTGGATCTATTCCTGGACTGGGAGATGGAGCTCCTAACAGCGGAATGAACAACAATAATGTGGATCACCTCCACCACCACAATCTACTGCACCGCCACCACCACCACATTCACCTTCTTCATCATCATCACCATGAAGTGAACATGGCAAATGCAACTTCATTATCATCCTCCAGCAGTAATAACACAAACAATAATAATAGCAGCAGTTCAGAGACAGGGCTAAAGGATGGAAGAAACCCTGCAGCATCACCTCATTATCAGGCTATGGAGATGGGTGGTGGGGTCCCCAACCACAAGTTGAAGAACAGTAGCAGTGGGGATTACCTTGCACCCATTGCTCACCCACTTCATCATCATGCCCATCACAGCCAG